>NW_013524901.1:2378669-2476347 GCF_000836215.1 Papilio polytes
ACATATCTAACCTCCTTATAACCTCTTATAACCTCCTTATCCTACATATATACAAACAAACCCATATACATAAAACAAACTTACATTAGCTCGAAATTTATTACCCTGTTTGTCAATCGGGTGAAAAACTATATCAAAAGGTACTTGATAAAAAAAACTACGAAACGTAGAAAGATGTCTTTTTTCAGTAAATCGTTGACATAATCTATCGTATTCACATAAAATTGATTATTATCGCACTATTTTCCTTCGTTTTCTATTTCCTATTGGAACGCCGTTATCGCAGTTTGCTTTGTTACGGTGAACGTTATTAACCGTTAGCGATTTCTTCCGATCAGGTCCTTTTATTCGCTTCTTTCTACAAAGAGGTCTGAGAATACAGCAATTAATTCTTCACATTTAACTACATCATTTATAACTATCTTCATAATTTATAACATTTATAACTTATCTTCCGTAATCTTGGGTTTAAAATTTCTTTAATCTGTAATTTATAGCGCAAAGTAATATGCTATTTCATACATCTTTTTACTGTTATATTGAAGTTGAGTACTAAAAAAAATTATTCTTAGTAGGTGAAGGTTTATATTGCAAAATAACAGTAGAATTACTTGAATAAAAACAAATTTCAGTTTTTTTGTTAATACTTCTTTGGGTATGAAAATTCACCTCTTAAAGATCTAAAATAGTTTTGAGTGCGTGACATTCCTTTGATTGAAATTTACTTTTCAAATTTAAAACCGTTTACCTTCGAAATATAATCAAAGCCATCTCCGATAAAGGCACGTGAGTGACGCAGCGTCACATCTCACTCGAGAGCTTTGCTGCCAAAGCCAATGCGGTTTCAAATTATGCATTCGTTTGATCACAAAGTAAACCAGAATTTCGCAATTTCCGTAGAATTGCTTGACTTAAGTGATAGGTTTTCTTATTATTAACAGTGAAAAACGATCAAATATTAAATCGACATAATACTAAGAGAATTTTAAAGGGTATTTATGCTTCCCTTAATGTAAACTTCTTTCACTACAACTATACTTAGGGCCTGTCCTACCAAATTGTGAAAACAATCTAACGTATAAAATATGTGATGCAAATATCGGATTTTGTTCCCTTATCGGACAGTGGCGTTATTTTTAAGCTACATATCAGAGCCTCTCAGCCAGTGGTGTGTCAGGTCCTAAACCAATTACGATTTGAACACACTTGATTTGAACGGGCTTTGAAATAGGATTCGTATCGAGGCCTGTTTAAGTGCTTTTGACATTTTGATTGCAGTTTAGTCCCTGTATACGAGATAAACAAAACAGAGCGCAGAGAACACATAGCATAATCCATTTGCCACTATTGTAACATTTCATACAAGTTCGTACAGTCCTTGTATCCTAAAACACTAAATGATAAAGGACGTTATGGTGCCTTTTTAGTAAACAATAGCTGTTGCCCGCGACTGTGTCCACGTAATATTAAGATAAAAGGTAGCCAATAATATGCCCATCTATGTCTAGCTACCCTTCAGTGAAAGTCCGGTCAAAATCGGCCTAGCCGTTTCGGAAATTACCCGAAACAAGCGACTTGTGGACAGACAGACAAATTTAAATCATCAACGCACATACATCATCTTTCCGAAATCTGGAATTTTTCTTTTGATACTATTACACACAGACACTCCAATTTTTTTCTATGTATAGATTTTGTAATCTAGTTATATCCTCTATATTCAAACGAAAATTATATGATGTCGATCAAAGAGTTCAAGTATTATCCATTTACAAACCATGTTCCATTTTCTCATGTCTCAAACATGATTGCCGATATCGATTCAGATATCAATATAAGAAACGTATACCTACGTACAAAATGTACGCATGTCATGCGGGAGAGCTTAAAAGCATTGCCTGGTTTCTGTCGGCTTCCAGGATCAATATTACGTAACGGGTGTGCCTAAACACAAAACAGCTACGAAATGTGCATAGAACATTTTCAACATCATATTATTGTATAGTTATTCTTTATGTTACTCAATTAATAAATAAAGGAATTTAAATACCGTTTTCGTTCCTAATTTATTTTATACTATGTTGGCACTGGAATAACTAACTGTTGCCTGCGACTTTGTTAGCGTCGAATTAAAAAACATAGTCCATGTTACTAAGTGTGATAAAGTAACATTTTAATGGTAAGAATTTTTAAAATCCTCCCAGGAGTTTGAGTTATTTCAATACCTACAATAATACAAATCTTTTCTCTTTATAATATTTGTGTAGATTGTGTGTTATTTACATGGGTTACAAATAATTGTTCCATCTTTGTATGTCCTGGATTTCTTTATTTTAAAAAGAAGTTGATAGTGCAAATTTACAAAGCAGTTTATACCTATTTAGCTAAAACAGGAGTTGCATAAATTGTTCGTGGAGTAGTCTGCTGAGTTATTTTTATTTTCATTGCGAAAATACCTTGTTATGAAACTAGGAAATGAAAATGCCTGGATAGAAAGCATTCAGATTACGTAATAAACGTTGTACTTCATAAGATATTAAATTTAGGTTAGGTAGTAAATTTTTTTGCAGAAAAAAATAGTTACATTTAGTTTATATCTGCAATAAATATTCTGTGACATAAAAAAAAATCAGTACTTAAAACAGTAAATCCTAGATGAGAAATCTATCTATGTTCTATCTATAAACATTACTTAGACCAGTAATAAATAAATTTAATTTTATATAGGTTATAGGTCACATCACGCTAAAAACACTGTCGAACCGGGAAAGCATAATTTCATAAGAAAACTGTCTTTATATCTTCTTATTGCATAGAATACAATAGTAGAATGACGTGTTTACTAAATAAAGACACAATAATATAACACAAATATTTACAAACAAATAAATAAATGTAAAGTTTCCCAAAACGTATCATTCCAATACGTCAATTTCTGACGGTATTTGATCCCGTAATACGTGCCGACTATGCGAAGCTATTTCGTGCTATGCCATGCTATGCCATGCTACTCATGCAATGCTATGCATGCTATGCTACGCCATTTATAAAAAATACAAAATACAATTCAAATGCAAAATTCAATTTAAATGTAAAAATCATTTTATTTCGGTGTATCAAATAAAAGCAATACAATGCGACTGGATCAATTAATTGAATATCGTTTGACATGTCGCGCATGCACGTGATTGCACGAACCATTACAAAGGTACAGCCTCACTAAAGGTAAATATTTCGTTCGTTATTTTTAGGTTATAAATTGAAATGGTTAACGTTTTAAAAACTAGAAGAGCTACCGAACCAAATTAGTATTATACATTTGAAAGTTTGGATGGATAGATGTTTGTTACTATATATCACCAATACGGATTAAGGAACATTGTCACAGATTAGCACTGACAAAGTCACGGGCAAAAGCTTGTAAAATATAAAGAATAAAGTAAATGTTGTAATTATACTAATACAAGAATGTAAAAGAGAATGTTTAATGTATATAGTTTTTTATTTTTCACGAAATTATTCTGATTTTAATAAAGGATAGTAACCCAATCGTCTTCCACCATAAATTAATTCAAGTAAGCTTTTCAGTTAATGCATTTGAATAATAAGGCAAACAAATTCATATCTATCGGTTTTAACACATTATGAAACTTTTCAGTTGGCTCTTTTAAGTTTCCTTTCCACGTTTTACTCACATAAATAAAGTTTTTCTCGACTGAACGTATTTAACCCGAACCCTCGTCTGTTTTAAATAATGTTATTCTATGTTCTATTGTAATTTTATTCAAAGGATTTTTTCTTTAAGAAACTAATGCGATTGATTCACTTATTTGTTAGTTTCAAGACGTATGACGTAGGAACTACATAATATTGGTAGTAAATACTAATTATGAAATGTCTTTACTTACCTGCCAGAGGATTATTTACTCCGTAGAGAATTCAGAGAACTCCGATATTTGCGCACCAATTTACCCGTTGATTCTTGCTTATATTCCGTAGGTATAAAATTGCAATGCTCAATTAGAAGTTTAAAGGCCTGTCCCACCAAGTTGTTTATTGTCTGATAACAATCGAACATGTAAATTTGATGGAAATATTTGATTTTGTTCCTATATCTGACAGTGACGTCATTTTAAGCTACATGAACCTCTATCAGCCAATGGTGGGACAGGCCCTTAGTAACATAACAACAGCAACAGGTTACGCTACGAACATTTATGCAGTAAGTAGTGTTACGGTAACCACCAAAGAGCCGATCGATACGAACGTTACGTTACACCTCTTACGTCGTTCACTTCGCAACTCTAAGTAAAGGATATTGCTCGCCAGTCAAAGGTAAGTAAATGTTTGCTAGAACGTTGGTAACAAATCCCTCTTCTGTTCGAAGACGTTATAGATTGCCACTCAAATAAACCAGTCACGTTCAAGTTTTCGAAATAAGTTTTCGTTGTACCCGCGTTGAAATCCAATAAATCTTTGAATTTAAAATGAGTTCATTTTACAAGCTATTATGCTGCCACCGTATTAGCATTTGTAAAACAAATGTAGAGAAAATTAACGCAAAAAATCGGACAAGAGCTAAAAATAATGTAGAAGACGGTAACAATGTTCATATACGTCTAAAATATTAAATTATACATAAACCATATACCAAAAGGCTAAAAAAACAATCAAAGCTTTAGTAGAAATCTGTAAAGATATAGTACTCGTCTTCAAACATGAACATCGAAACTATTTTAATTTCTATCACCGTTCAATTATTATAAAATAACCGAGCAGTTAGAACACAATTTTTAAAAGCTTTTTAAAGTATGAAGTAAAACACTTTCGATGGCAAACTTTCAGTAATTGATTAATTTCCGAGCAGACGAGCTTCGCACGTTAATTGGAAATAGTTAATTCCTTGACCTAATTTCAATTACAAAATCCAATCCGCAATCTTGTAAGTGCAAAGACTAATTGAGAACAAAATTATATAATACCAGCTGTTGCTCGCGACTTCGTACGCCTTAAATAAAAAAAACATAGCCTATCTTACTCACTGATAACGTAGCTTTCTAATGGTGAAAGAATTTTTGAAGTCAGTCACTAAACTACGATTATGTTATCTTGCGGATAAATTTTAAAACTATCCTTATATTGATTTGATTTCAACAATTTATAATCCAATAGGAAACTTTTTCGCCCTAAGTTAACTATTGGCAAATTACCAATAGTAATACTTAAAGCTAACTTCGACGCAACTGAGTATATTTTAAACATTGCTTACAGGCGTGAACTACGTCTTAATAATTCATAGTCATCCCTTATTCATAGTAAGTTAACGTTTAATAATTCATTTGAAACATCCCTGGTTGAGTTCTCGCCGAGTTTTATAAAACTAAAAGACTGATCTCAAAAGTGTTTTATGAACTTATTGAAAATTTAAATAATAACAATTATGAATTTTTAAACAATGATCTTATTTCTTTCATTTGACTAATTCTTTCTCTTAATAAATTCAAAACCGTAGTTTTTTTTTCTTAGGAATTACATATACTTTCAATATGAAAGACCTACCTTGACGTTAACGTAGAAATACATTTTATAATAACCTCATTTCAAATCAAATGGAATATTTTCTGCAACATGACACTTCACAAGAATTCTTAAGAATTTCAATTTCAAGTTATTTCCGTTTAGACGGTTTCCATTTTTGTAAAATGAAACGCCATGAGAAAATTTTGTAAGAAAAATTTTGGGCCTTTTCCTTCCTGATACATTGATAAAACAAACTATTGTTAAAATCGATGTTATCCGATAAATGTAACGTGAAATATGTTGGAATATTCGACTTTCTTTTAATGGAATAAAGATTGATGTCAACAAACATTATCGACCGATGTTGTGTATTGTGTACGTGTGTGGTAATTACAAACAATTTTATACTCTTTTATAATAGAATAGTTTTAAAACATTGTAGCAATATTAGTATAAATATAAACAATGTCTAAAATACTCCAAGTAAAATATGCTGAAGCACGAAGTAATATTAATTTTGCTCCTATAAAGTTTTGTATGCTGAAACGGGAAGTTATCCCCTTATGTATTTTATACATTATTAAACCAAAGTATGGTCGATTCTTTTGTACTGTATTTAAAAACGATACAAAGCTTAATGTAATTCTATGTAAAGTTTATCTCAAGGATGACTCAACTCAATCGTAATCAATCTCAACTGATCTCAAAACGCGGAATGACAATATGTTTTTATTTTTAAATATAACTGGCAGTAAAAATCCACACTAAGATAAATCCTATTTCTATAAATTTAATCTGTCTGTTAATTCTGGTTTATTACATTTCAAGCATTGCATATAAATAAAAATAAATTCTTCAACCGTAATTTTAATGGTTGGATGAGTAATTAAAGAAAATAATTGATCGATTGCCCATCTCTAACTTTGTTGAACTCTACTTGCAAAAGTTGCAGTCTGGCAAGATAGTGCTGAACTTACAAACATGTTGGAAATAAATTGTATAACTTGGAAATTTATTTATTAACTTTAATAAGTAGACCTGAAGATCACATGGTCAAATTAGCCTTAAACATGCCGACGACGCGAACTCGCGGAAGACCACCTACCACTTGGAAGATGACGATCCAAAAGGACATGAAGGAAATAAAATTTGACGAACAAGCCTCTAAGATTCGTGCTGTCTGGAGACTTAGGACAAGGAAGGCCGACCCCAAATAACTGGGAAAAGGCGAAGATAGAAGAATAATTAGATATCTATGACAAATCAACACTGAGTATCATCTTTAGTGATACATTAACGTCTCTGAATACAGTAGAGAGACTTTCCAATAAAGTAGAGATTAAATTTAGTAATTTTTTTGTAAGAATAATTATTTTCGATGATCCAAAAATTATTAATGGATTTAATTCCTATATCCTTAATATTTTGATCACACCGCTTGGTTAATGGTACTTATAGGTGAACCGAATCCTTTTTGGAAAGGCTTTCAATTTATCTGAAAAGGACTTCAGTCAGATGAAGGACACATATTAATTTCGAATGTTAAGTATAATGAATTGAAGCGTTTTATAATTAATGAAAATACAAAGCGATGTGATGAAATTTAAATCATTTTAATCTACCATTTTTATACTGACAAAAATGCTTTCAGCTTTTGTTTGGTTATCATTGAATTTAGGGCAAAAAACTAAATATTTTACTAACATGTAATAAAATTAATTTTCCAACAA
The DNA here is from genome assembly GCF_000836215.1 of Papilio polytes. Classification (NCBI taxonomy): domain Eukaryota; kingdom Metazoa; phylum Arthropoda; class Insecta; order Lepidoptera; family Papilionidae; genus Papilio; species Papilio polytes. Next base: position 2,385,920 of record NW_013524901.1, read on the forward strand.
GATCAACCTGATGTACTTAATTATTTTTCAAATGTCTTTTAATGAGTTATTTTTAATAAAATATCAATTTAACTAAAAACTACAAACTGCAGAAACTATAACGTGGTATAGATTTACAAAACAAAGCCTAAAAAGCGCAGCTTTGGGACAAAAACATTTTTTTTCCATTCAACTTGTTTTTCGGCTTCGCGTTCGGGTTTACATACTAAAGCTTTATAGGATAAAACGTAGTTTATTTTGATTACAAAAGGGAAATAGAAACTGTTTCACACTTATGCCTATTTTACATGTTTTTAGATAAAAAAAATATTAAAAAAGGTATTTGATCAAAAGACGACCAAGCCTCGTTCATTCTTATTAACTCGATGATAAAAAAAAAGTAAACATAGTACTAACTAGTGACTAATGACTTAAAAGCAAACAACAGTATCTGGTTAATGTTATATTTGAAATTAAAATAAAAGAAACTTTATTTTAGAAAAAGTAGGCTTGTTTTTACATGATTCCTTTTAGAAAACAGACCTTAATGTTTATTTTTTATATTAAAATGTAAATATTAATTATCTGTTGTAGAATGTGTAGCCCCACGCAGCGTGCGGATGACGGATGAAAAGCCCCTACGGGTTGACGCCGACATTTACATATCTTTGCATAATTTTAATCTCAGGCATGAGTGTACCCTAACAACATTCTCTTTGTCATAATTGTACATGATTTATTAACGTTTATCTATAGCATTTAAAGCTTTTTAAATAACATCTAATCTGACAGCAAAAATTTTCCGAAATAATATTCGTGTATCAATTATTTTTAAATTTTTGAAATTCGAACACTTAAACCTCCTTCGTAGTAAACGAGGGCACGAAGGAAACTCCCCACGATAGTAAATTTACATAAGTACAGGAACCAATAAAACGGTAAACGTAGGGCCATAATTACTGACTACTATGGGTATCATAAACTATCATAAAGTATTGTTTGAACACACCCCTCGTTGTTAGAATCGATCGCAACCAACGTAAACTACAATAAACTTCATATATTATGTATCAGACTAGCTCTCGCCCGCGACTACGACCGCGTGAATTACAAAAAAAAAACAAAAGCGAGTAGCCTATGTGTTCTTCCGAACTATCCTCTACAACTACAAATTTCATCGAGATCCGTTCAGACGTTTAGGCTATAAACTCTAACAAACATTCATCCATCCATCCATCTAAACTTTCGCATTTATAATTATGTATCAGATTACAATACTTTAGAATACGACTACTTTTCAACAACAGGTAATTAACAGTTTTATAAATTTTTGTCTAACGTACACATATAGAAATATAAAAAAGGCTAGGACATAAAATTCTGAGTATTTGTAGCTCGTCCACAAAGTATCAGATTTGCAGCTCTATTGGACGTAAATTACGCAAACCAATTTGATACAAATTTTATCGATGACGTTACGAATTCTTGAAAGTTTTCGTGCTAACCTTTAAGACACGTAACTTCTGTACTAAAACAACCTCATCCCTATCATTCTCCTTGAAAGGAAAAGAGATAACAATCTATTTTCGTACAAGTATTCCGGCAATAGGAACCCAAGGTACGCAATGTGTTGTAGATGATGACATTTAAAGTTAATCGATGTGTCGTGTGACAGACGTGTGGGATATTGGATGCGGCATTTTTAATTAATTTTCCGTAATGTCGCGAACACACGTTCCCTTAAAATGTTCGTGATAAATCATGTTTTTAATTTGTTTTTGCGATCGTTAGATCGCTTGAATTTGAAAAAAAGTTAAACAAAATACTGTAGATAAGCATAAACATTCAATCGATTATTACCTTCGGTCTTTCTAATGTGTCTGGAGAAAAATGCTTATTTAAAAGAAATATCTGAATTCTATGTAAATTGTTGTTACTATTTCAGTAAACTTTCTGATGTACTTTGAATATTTTGTTTGAAAATAGAAGCAATTTCTTAGGAAAATGGCAAGTTCAAGGTAATATTTCGTGAGTAACGTCACATGTTACCGTTGAAGGTAAAATAATACATTATGTAGATTGGCCGAGCCCGCACAGCCCGCACAGCCCGCCAGCCCGCAAAGTCCGCCCCTGACTAACATGTCCCTATTTTATATCGTACATTTCTTACGATTTTCCACAGTATGTAAAACAAAATATATTCCTAAATGTATACTTAGATGTTTACGCATATTAGTACAAAAGAATACTTGCTTGTGATTTTTAAAAATTAGTAACATCGGCTAGCCTAAATTACTAACAAGCTTGTTGCTATTTGATCACTAATTTTGTAGAAATATAAAGCTTTTCATGTTCAGATAATCTCCATGAATTATTCGTTTAAACATTAGGTAGTATTGTTTTTAATTAACAATATTTATAATCTGTATATTACAGCAATTTTTGATATGAGAAGGTCATTGACCTATTCTTAATTAATATGTAGCATTTGTCTTTGTCTACTTAAGCGACAATTTCGTTTCACTTTTGTTGGCAGCAAATTCCAGTAGCAAATTTTCAAAATCACTTTAACTTTAAGGCAATCTCTGCCGTCAGAGACTGTTACATGAAAAAAGGAAATTCAATTTGACTGTGTTTTAGCCGGCAAACGAGATTCAGTGTAATGTCACGCCGAGTCTCTGTCACGGCACACTGCCTTACACTAAATAAAACATTCTATACAACGTAACATTACGTTTCTTTCTTGAAAATTGAAAATACACTTTTATTAGATAATGTATTATTATCTATACTAATATTATAAAGCGGAAAATTTTGTGTTTTTGTTCTTCTTACGCTAGGTTTTTTAATAATTTTTAAATTCATTGGGACGAAGTCGCGAGTAACAACTAGTATGTTAGTACTTTGTAAACTAATAAAGTACATCTATATCTATGCTAATATTATAAAGAGGAAAGATTAGTAATTTTGTACGTATTTGATTCATGCAAAAACTACTGGTCCGATTTTAAAAATTATTTCACTATTAAAAAGTTAATTTATCTGTGTGTAACATAGGCTGTATTTTGTATTGTTTTTTTTTTAATTTCACGCGGGCGAAGTCACAAGCAATAGCTAGTATGCTATATAACGTATTTAGCAGTTATTTTTGTAGTGTCGTTCGATATTTTAAAGGAAGCATCAAGTTGACAAGAAGTTTGTCTTCATACGAATTGAAAATAATATTTTCAATGAAAATGAGCTTACATTATTACAGATTATTCTTTAAAAAAATCAATTTCCAATTCAAACAGCGGCTGACCTATTTAAATGCCAAAGGGATTGCTAAGAAGGGCCAAAGGGGCACAGTATTACTTTTTACGTATAAAAAAAGATCCCCAATTTTCATTTCGACATTTGATAAGTCTATCTTTCTTAGACCGTATTTAAATAGCGAACAGATATTGGAAATATATTGTACGTTCCTATTCACAATAGACAAAAAGAACTTTTTTTTTTAAATATCTCAATATCCATATTTGAGAAGACTAAAACTGATCGAAATTTGTTACTAACAAGGGTACTCTGTACAAAAAGAGTTGAAAGAATAACGAAACGTGCTAGGCTTATCCCGGCTAGTGCCACAACACTCATTGCGCCATGTTTATAAATATTCAGAAAATTATCTAATGACAATGTATTCATTCTAGATACAATTCAGAATAGCTAAATTCTAAACAACTCACGTTCACTTAAAATATACTTGTACATTTGCTGTTCATTATTATCAAAAGTTTTGGATTAACTCAAATTCCCCAGTGTTTTGTTTGAGGCATAATTTAATAGCAAATTTTCACACGAGCTCACGCCGCCTTTTTGTGGGTGAAAAGGGGTCGATTTGTAATCAAGTTATGGGTCTAATCGAAAAGGGATCAGTTAAAGAGCCGTCAATAACAAGGTAAACTGATTACGTTACAGCCCTTAAGGTTGGTTCTTAATTCTTAGTGAACGATCTTAGTGATAGGTATAGTATATACTCGTATTTGTAGTAAGAACCAAGAACTATACTTGACTTCAAAGTAAAGTAGTACTGAGAAGTCTTAAAGAGTATCTACTGACGTAAAATCTTGCTTATATTATAAATGCGAAAGTTTAGATTTAGATTTTAGATCAGTGATTCCCAAAGTGGTCTATATCGACCCCTAGTCTATGACGACTTATATGTACATAATTGCTGACATCTTAGGCAAAAAAGAAGTGTGTATTTACGCTCTATTATAATAGTATAGAAGTATAGATTGTAGTTTTTAAATGTTTTACTAGTAGTTTCTCAAATCCTTGGCGAAAATATCTTAAATAAAATTCAAATAGATTTCAAACTCAAAGTCTTTGAGTCAAATATATGATTAAGACAGTAAATATACACTTTTTGGTGCAAAAAGGCGCAACTACAATTTCTAATGTTAGTTTCAACCTTGGTAACATTTTCTACAAGTAATTCCATTGACATGTAAGCGATCTGTTCGTTCATATAATATCTTCCACTTTGTTGAGTTTCCAAACAATTGAACAATCCCTGCGTCTAAAGAAAGAAAGATGTAAGTATAAAATACCAAAGAAAACTATCTTTAACAAAGCTTGCGGCCGAATACTGGAACGACATTTTAATATGTAAATGTAACATTTAAATTACGAATCAATTAAAATTTGGACACTTGTTAATTTTTTGAGCGGTATCTACGCAGTGTTTAACTTTTGTTTCACTATCCGGCCGTAGTCTTTTTCTTAGTTTCATATTAATACACACTATGTATGGGTACCGAGAGAGCTGCCATCGTAATTCCTTAAATATGCTGTAGCATACAGCAGTATTAATGAAATTTCAAAGTAATTAATAATAATTTAAAAGTTTGTAATACTTCCCTAAATTAAATTAAATAAACTTTATGTACTAACTCTCGCCGGCCACTCCTTTCACATGTAATATAAAATCAAAACCCGTTCAGCAGCTTAGGCTAACAAACATCCATCCATCAAAATTTTCATATTTATAACTTAAAGAAGTATATTAAAATTAAATAACTTAAAACGGAACTAATACATCCTGCGTGGACTTGACAGGGCGTTAAGCTACGACGGGCATTAATTAAGCTTAGATGACGCATATTGTTCGCTGCGATTAGTGGAAGGCTTTGTTAGCTATGTATCATCATATCTTTGTACATTATATACTGGAGCAGTTATAATGTGGTCTTAAGTAAAGGTGGAAAGGGAAAAACGAGGAGCGTTATTATGAAGTACAATATAAAGTTGAAATCAGAATAGTTTAGTTCCATTTGAAAAAAAAATGTTTTGGGGCAGTTTTGCCTCTTCTCCAGAAGGAGGAGATAGAAATACTATCTTTAAAGTTTTTTTTGATATTGTAAAAAATAATTAATGAAATGAGGCCCTTTTTCTTAAATGGCTTCAGAAAAAATGGTTTCTGAAGGTAAGCTTTCATACAATAGCGGTAAATTTCTATGTGATAGTACTGAGCTTCGCATTAACTGTACCTATTTTGGTATAATACACTGAAGGAGCGCGCGCACACCTTTGATTAAACTATTGCCCAACTGTTTAGTCTCGCTTTGACTCCTACAAGCTTATATGGAGGTGCGCACACTATTCAATTTTTAGTTGTGCAACTAAACAGTTTTATTACTGCAAAACAATCGACAATCGCAGAACGGTTGTGCGACTGTTAAGTCTAATATGTGCACTCACTTTTACTATGTAAAACTCGTATGAGTTTGGTAACATGCAGAGCGAATTAGAAATTGTCAAAGTTTGATGTCGTAATATTGTAGAGTAAATTTAATTAAATCGAAGTGGCAGTGAGCCATTTATGTGCAAACTTAGTTCTTTAACTATGTCAATGCAAATTTAATTTCTTAGTTTGACTTAAGTTACTATTTGAATATCGAGTGAAACTATGAGATGACCATAATTTTACAGTGGTAGAGCCCGCTTTAACATCTTAGCACGAATTGGCCGGCACGCCCGGTGTAATACCACGACCACATAGAAGACAGGCGTGAAATGGTACCAATTCCGTGTTTCGTCCGATGAGTGTGGTGCCGGTAGCCTAATTTTAGTCCCTTTATCTTTACCACCTTTTTCCTATAAGAAGAGAATGGAAAGAGGAAGTGGATTTGACGGTGGAGAATATGCTTAGGAAGGGGAAATATCCTCTTTATGTGCGTCTCCTCCTCCGTCGGATAAGGGTAGGCAACGCATCTGCAATTGCGGATGTCTATGGGCAGCGGTTGCTTCGCCATTTTGGCGGATTGAGGTGGTCGCTTGCTCGTTTGCCATCATATGTTATAAAAAAAATATTATACTAATTATACAATCGTAGTACATAATTATTTTAAAAATGCGAAAATTTGAAATGATGGATGTTTGATGCTATATCTCCAAAGTAGCTTAACTGGTCTCAATCAAACTAGGCATAGTCAAGAACATAGCATACTTACTAAGTTTTTTTAAAATAAAAAAAACTTGCTGTCAAAAGTTACTTTTAAATAAATTTTAGCAGAAAGCCTCAGGCTGTATAGTAACAAATAGGTAAAATTTGTTTACTATTTAATTACACTTGGTTACTAAAAAAAACAATAAATGTACCATATTTTAATGTAAAATAATTACAATTATAAAAGACTCTGTTGCATCGTACCACTTTGTGTAAACTTCCACATTTCTCTTGTTTTAGAATTACCGAAAACCCAAAATAATATTGAAATAGTACAATGATACATAGACAATATATTAAAGGATATAACAACGTATTTAGTTGCATTATCTATTTTATAAACTATTCTATAAATATCCGCAAACATTTGATGTACACAAAAACTAAATATTAATATATTTATAACAACAATTATCCTCGTATTACTTTCACTATTACTCAAATTAAACTTAAGTATAGATCTCAAAATTAAAATTAAAAAAATAAAAACAACACATATAACTGGCCATTTAACAACAAAAAGACATATCAACACATTTCTATGATATTGTTCATTTTTAACGCAAAATGATAAATAAAATACTAAAGTTATTACACCTGGTAGTAACCAAGTACATAAACTTACCAAATATAAATTAGGATTTCTCAATTTAAATACTTTAACAAAACAATCGTACATATGCTTACTGAAAACAAACATCCAAAATACAAGAGCAACTTCCGTGTAAATCATTGATAGAGATCCGATTGTATGAAACGTAATTACTTCTGTATGCATTCTGCTGCTAACATAACCACGAAGAGCGTAAAGAAATCTGGAGAACATAAATTGTATCAATAGTTGATTCTTGTAGTTCTGTCTCCATTCTTTAAATAAACCAGCTGTTAGAATTAATAAACATAAAGTACAAGCCAATAATACTATGCCGATTGAACGACTTATATATATAAAATCCATTAATACTGTCGAATTATTATCTAAGACGTAATATAAATTAATGTTTTCCATTTCATTACTGTTGATCGTTTCGTAAAAAAGTATCGATGATTTTTATTTTGAAAAATTCACTTCACTTTTTAACTTTTTTTGTTAAACTATATAAACTTTCATGACGGAAATAATTTTCTTCTTCTAGAAATGTTTTGATATTTATCTTCAAACTGAATAACGATCTTGAAGACATTTTTATTTAAAATTTCTGTACTTTTTCTCTTATATCGGTCTTACACATGACGCGGTGGGACATCAGTCTGTAAATGGTTTCAAAGTATATTAACACTAATACTTGAAGATAACGTAATTTATCTAACGATAAAATGGGATAGTCCAATCATTATTCGACAAACATTTTATATTGGACCTTCGTGATTACCTTTATTGACAACTTATCTAGTATCCACGTTGTCTATAAGTAATTAATACTGTATTTTAACATAATTATCATATTATAGGAAACGTTTTAATATTTTTTTAATAAATTTATTATTCTTTTTATATCTATACATATAATAACATTAAAATATCTATTTGTAATATCAAAAGGAAAATCCCAGATTTTGGGAAGATACGTATTTGCGTTACTGATAACGAAAATCGCATTCGAAAATATTTGTCTGTCTGCCTGTCTGTCCGGAAACTGCATTTGTTCCAGGTAATCTCCAAAACGGCTGAGCTGATTTCACATGACATAGACAGGCATATTATAGGCTACTTTTGTATATTAATATGGCGTGGCCGAAGTCGCAGGCAACAGCTAGTACGCTATAAATACGTAACGCAAAAATATTATTTTTATAAAATAAATAATTCGTCAGAAAGCCCCATATGATATGGGTTTGAGTGAGTGAGGAAAGGCATTGTAAGGCCGTCTATTGTTATCCGATATCCAATCCTGCTCATAGCCTTACGACGCGTCGTTTCCATTCCGGAGCCGAGCTTTCCTCGTATTCTTTACGACGTAATGACAAAATGTGTTTCAACAACAAAAACTTTAATAACACCCATAACATATACATTAAAATACAGACAATTTGTTAAAAATTGAACGTACATTTTGTGTTATAGTTATCGTTTGTTTTTTTTTTTTGGTATTGTAAAATAATGTTAAATACCAAAAGCATTGTTTCGACTACGATACATATTAAAAAAAGCAAAAATCCGTGTCAATTTTCTATTATTCTTAAGTTTTAAACTAACAATGCATTATGATGAAGAATTAATAAATTATACTTGTGATGACTTTATTAACTATGACTTTATTAACACAGTTGCAGTTACTTACAGAGACAAATGAAAATAGAAACTATTATTTTAGTCTAAAACCACCAAAATTACTAATAAATCGATATCAATTTGCGATACTATCATCTCCTCAATACGTGTCAATTAACAAAGGATATTAAAGCTCACTATAGAGGCTAATGCATAATTCATGTTATAATATATTTAGTAATACCTCCGGGCATTCAAAACAGATCGCCGTGTCATCCAAGTCATTAGAATAACAAACCATCGCAATCAGCAGGTTTCCGCTTCTGCGCGTTTAATTCTAGCCTACAATCGATACAGCTTTACATTCTATAGCTTTTGTAGGCTATGTGATTGTGCTTGTCATCGCTGCACTGTTATACATCTCTATTTTATTGTCCATTCATCCAGATAGCATTCAATACCTCCAGCCTACACTTTACTGCGCAGCAATATAGTTCCTGAACGCTGTTCCTATTGACAAATATATAATATGATGTAGGTGAGTTTACAGAATACCATTTAGTACGATTTTAACATTCTTTTCCATACAATAAACATATAGTCATGAATATTCGCAGTACTCCATTTACAGAAAACTTTCTTTTACAACGAGACTTCTTCCTCTTCTTTCAAAGGAATGAGTTTAAAAGCTGAGTTCTATTAGTAATAGTTCCGCGTCCAGATCTCAATGTACAAAACTTTCAAATGACTTAAGATTTTTTTTTTATAATAATGGCAAACGAGCGGCGAGAACACCAAGGTGGTCAGCGACGCCCATGGACATCCGCAACACCAGAGGAACTACAGATGCGTTGCCGGCCTTTGAGGAAATGATAGGCTCGCTTCTTGAAGTACCCTCAGTCGTATTGGTTTGGAAATACCGCCGACGACAAACCGTGCCACAACGAGGCTGTGCGGGGCAGAAAGTTTCGCGAAAACCGCACGGTTGTGGAATGCCAGCCATTGAGATGGTGAGGATGGTACCTGGCGGTCTGTCGTGTCGTCCGATGACGAAACTCGGCGGTAGGAGTCGTTCCAAACAACTTCTCGGAACACTCACCGTGGTAAATGCGGTAAAATATGCAGAGGGAACTGACGTCCCTCCGCAAGGCTAGAGGATCTAGCCGATCAGTAAGAGCTCGGTCGTTGACGATTTGAGTTATATCACCGCCAGATTCCCCGATTGTATGTTTAATAACCCTTTATACCATCTAATCCTACTTGTATGAATTAGTAAGAGTAGGTATTATTATTAACTTAGAGCAGCACATACTGTGCCGACCCTCCATAAGGGATAAGGGCAAGTGGATGATGAGGTATTATTATTAACTTGCGGCTAGTTATTTATAAAGTAATATAAAAGGGCGCTGGGAAAAGCCTTACCATATATTGCTTGTATTTTGGATGACATGACGTTTATTGAATGAAAATGGTAATTAATGGGAATAAATAAAAAGCAAAGTATAACGTCGTATTATTTATTTTCGTCTGTGTTCCAGCCGCCCGGTACATATACGAGCGGCGTTGGTTACGTTTAATACACGTAGTAACGCTACTTTATCAAATTTTCGAAATACTGATATTATCTGTGAGGCCGAGGGCCTCGCAACGCAAACGAACGGCGGCGGCGCCCCCTGGCGGGCCCTTGCACACCTACTCTATGAACACCTAAGGTACACGTACATACAGGACACGAAAGGCAAACAAAACACTATTTACATGCAAACATCTGAATAACAATTAGAAAATATTTCATTATTGCTCTACATCTGATGCTCAGACCCTCCAATCGCATTGAAGGGCTTTGGGGTTTATAACTATTTCCTTTCCGTTATCCAGTCAATGAAAATAATATCTCACACGACTAAAATCAATTTATAAGATAAACACATATATCGATCTCGACTCACATTTATATAGAAGCATTGTCTAGTTAAAATTTTATCAACAACAACTCCGCGATACAACAATCGTTATTTGAACACCAAGAATAATTAAATTAATTTATATACAAAACATCTCACAATAAACTATATTCTATTCTCTACACTTGTACAAAGAAATATCGTTTGTACAGAAAATAAATGCAACATTTAAACGGGCCAGTATTTTAAAGAATTCCTTTGTAAAACTCTAAAAAAATCCTATACCAAAATGGAAGAAACAGACTCGATGAATTTAATAAAACTTTAGGATCTTTAAGACCAACAGTTATAATTTATTTATGGTTTTCATTTGCACAACACGTAACAAATCTATCTATATATAGGAGAGTGTAGGGCGAGGTTTGGGAGCGCCGCCGCGGGAAAGCCAACGCAAGCTGTGCGCCGTCGTCACTACACTACCGGTCACGCACTGTCGAGCGACACTTCAAGTCCCACGTATATCTATGTAGATGTCATATGAGCGGCGACAATACACTGTTAGACTCATAATGGAAACAGTGTCTTTATAAAGCTAGCTTCACACGACAGTAGCACAGCAGAACTGCTATTGCGTGCATTTTCAGTAAGTAATTATGTTCTTCGTAGAGCTGCTCTCGTGTGAAGCTGTCAGAACATTGGAATTTGAATTCTAAAAGATTTATGACGTCACTTTAATCTGTAACAATTGTTAGCCGTCCATGTGACATCTCAGTTAGTACTATAATATCGGTTCGTATTGTTGGATTTAACAATAATTCTTATACAATATTTTTCCACACAAACCCTGTTTTAATTTCAATGAGTTTACAAAAATTAGGATCGTTTTATTTCGTGGCATGACATGAAAATTTTATAAATGAAATTTTAATTACATAAATACTAAAATTAAATAAAAAAAATAGTAAAGGAAGTGACTAAAATATTTTCACTAACAAAACATTTAAAAAGAAAATATCCTGTTGTGCTTCACTTGCATACTAATTCAAGGGTAATCAAAGCAGTTTCCTATCTCAGTAAATACATATTTTTCTAAGCAACATTTTTTTCTATATAGAGCTATTCTTTTTTATAGAAATTACCAAATTTATTAGGAAAGGTTAATCAGTATAAGAGAATCAAGAATAAATCTGGCACCACAATCAATTTAAAAAAAAAAGTATCGTATTATGATGAAAAATTGTATGTAGTTTGATATAGTGTATTCCCACTGAAATATCTACAAAAAAATATAGTTATTCCATTAACTCAAAAATGGAATAGCAATATATTTCTGCACAAATATTTCGTCAGTGGAAACCGACGGTTATGTGAAATTAAACTACCAATACCCAACGATACAAACCGATGAACTATGTAATACAAATTTTAGTAGGCGTTATAGTTTAACATTAAATATTCATTACACTTTTTTTTTTAATTTATAGCTAAAATTATATTGTCATTGATTGTCAACCTTCAGATTTGAGTCACACACCTTCAGTTTTAATTGAATATTTTAAACGTGCGTAAGAAACTATAGTTTGTCTAAATAAAATAGATTAGTTTGATAAATGACGTTATGAAGTATCGAATTCAATTTCTATGAAGGCAAATGCCATACTTAAAAGACAGGTATCATAGTGACGAACAAACACGCATAGCGAATAATTTGGAACTATCGATATTCGGTTTAAATAATTATCGAACTCGACAAAAATTATTATTTTCTTATTAACTAATGTATAGGACAATCTAGTATTGATTATAGTGTAGAGAATTTAGCAATGACAGAAATAATAGCGAAATCCAATTCAATTACGTACGGCTGTAGTAGTAATAAACATTTATTTACTCTCATTATGTGTTATCGTCATTATTAATTTAAGAAATGAGTGTTTTATTAATTCATAAATTTTAATTACAAACCTATCGATTCCAACTTCTGCAAGAATAAAAATCAAAAATCGATAAAATTCATAACTGATTTTACACAACCCATCCCTAATATATTTTAAATGAATTGTCAAACTAATCTAAATCATTTAGATTCACTATAAGAATTACAGGCTGACGGTTGGAATGTTGCCAACACCTGTTTTTAATAAACAGTCTAAACTTACATTTATAACCGAAGGTGTGTAGCTGGCTTTAGACATTTTAATGTACGTGCATGAATTCCTTGTCACAAGCGATCAATGAAGATTTATATTCAACAATTTTTGTTACAATGTTACCTGATACAAAAGTATTAATACTAATTAAATCCCGTCGTGCGTAATAAGAGAAACATATTTTTATTTTAATGTTATAAACCGATAAATTAAATTTTATTAACAACATATTTTTTTATCTACATTAGTTGACTTCACTTTTAAACTTCTCCCAAATGCATATTTTTAATAATAAGTCGATTAACTCGTCTACAACTAAAATTCAATTTCTATTTTACTCTAAACACTTAGTTTAGTTCACACACCTAAAAAGCAGAAGGTATGAACTCATATTACATTCACATTGGTAGGCAAAATGTGTATTCAGAGAATTACGTCAATATTACAAGAAGTTTTCCCTAAATTTACGCACGATGGAATGACAGTACAGAGTTTAAATTTCTTTAAACAATTATATTTTAAAGTTTAATTATTTATTATTATAGTTTCTGCTCAGCAACATTCGACTTTCATAATCATCATAGGAAATACACCTAAATACATCAACATACTACGACTACATATTCCTCTTGCAAAAAGTTATTTTTTTAAATAGTTTATAAATTTATATCATAGATTGAATAATTAACAATGTTATTTTGAGATATATTATAAACTAATGAATAGCATGATAAACAAATAACGATGGTGCATAAGACGCGATTTCGAAAAGAAATTTCAAGAATCAGATTACTATCGGCTGAAGGAATTCGTGAACGAACGTTACTCAGTTACATTAGGCGAGGTCAAAACAAGTATTAATGCCGGACTATATGGAAGGCTTTGGATATATGATGCCGATATTATAAGTGAGGTTAAATCATTACATGTGCTTGAAATCGATGAGTTATGGAACAGTGATACGGTCAACATTCATACAAAGCACTCCATATAACCCTACCTTAAGTATTCAGTATCACAAACGAGAAATAGGTAAAACAGTAAAGTATCAAAAACATTGTGTCCCATATCAGTCGTGTTATTTGTGCAATGCTATTATAATAAACAGTAATAACAAAACTTCGCCTTGAAGTGTAGCTCAAAAGTTGTTTGTAACCAAACAGCCTCCGGCAGACATATAAACAAGTGTAATTAATACGTTACATTCTCTATTTAAAATGGACCAATCATGGCAGTGACAGTCGAATCAGTGCTGTCATTGGTCAATTTCTACCACTCTTATATGTCTAGCAGACGCACGTCATAAGAACTGAGATGCTATTTCAGAATCTCGAAGGATCATAGATAGATTGTTTAGTTGCATAGTTCTAAAATAACAAATCGAATGTTCGACATTCGAAAATAGCAAATAGACCTTGAGATTGCGACCTCAAAGGATTACACCATTCCTTCATAGAATTAGCGACTCGTAAAAATGCTCCACTAAATCTATTTTAGTTTAATATACCGTTATACAATTATAGACATTAATTGAATAATGAACAAGGATTACTTCGAATATTTAACTTTCAATCAAAACTGCTTTGCTTTAGCTTTACCTCTTAGACGTCGCCAACCGATCACGCAATCGCTCGTTCTACGACGGATGTCCATCGCTACGCTGTACGAGCTACTTCTGATATGGTCTCAGTCTCAAGACAGTCCATACGTCTGATCTATGATACGATCTCCCTACTCGACCTACTGACTTGTGTTCACTATCGACACTACTACATACGACTTCCCATACGATGCCTGTCGATCATTTTGTTAGTCAAAATATGTTGGTTGATATTTGGAATGTACTGCACGATCTTCAACAGTTGACCGCATATTTTTCCAGTGTCGAATGTGCACGCAAGCCTCTGATATGTGGGATGATGTGTAGCGCGTCGGACCGTCCGTCGCCGCCCCGCCCGACCGGTACAAAACTGGAGCGCATATACGTATATTATATACAATGTACAATACAATATGATAACGCTATAGCTACAGATGCTACGGGGCGGGACGCCGGCGGCGGCGAGGCTCCTGCCTCACGCATCAGAAGGTAAACATTCTCACAATAATATACATCATAAGTCGCTCTATATATAACAAACATTAGACGAACGCGCACCACGCTCGTTAAAAACATAATATACAGCAGAATCGTAGCACTCTTTCGATTCAATAAAAAAATTGACTAGAAAATTTCAATTCGCTATGAGCACTATGTGTGCGTGGAGGGCGAGGAGAATATGTCGGCGGCACGCCACGCCTCCGCCTCCTCCTCCGCATCGTACTGCTGCAGGAACGGGTTGGTGGAGCTGTAGCGCGGGCTCAGGCCGCCGCTCGCAGCGCTCGAGTTGAGCGTCACCGCCAGGCCGGCCGATGTGCCCGGTATAGCCGAGCGCGGGGATTCGCGCGGTGTCGACTCCCGCGACGTCATCTCTCGGGGCGTGAGGTCCCGTGGCGTCATCTCACGGGGTGTGAGATCCCGAGGCGTCAAATCTCGCGGCGTCAGGTCTCGCGGCGTGGACTCGCGTGGTGTGCGCGGGGAATCACGCGGGGAGGCGCGAGGGGAGTTCCTTGGCGAGGCTCGCGGGGAGGCGGCGCGCTCCGGCTGCCGCAGGATAGACGACACAGAACCGCCATGTTTGATGGTATCCGCCGGGCTGTGGCTGCCAGAGCTGCTACTGGGTGAACCGGGAGATGAGACTGTCACCTGCCGGGAGCGAGGTGGAGCGGGCAGAGGGCCGCGCAGCGGCGACTGCGGACGATATTGGCCGCCCCTGACTGATGAGAGAACCTGCAATAAATTATGAATAATGTTATGTTAAGTTTTAAGCTTTGTTAATTAATTAAATAAGTGTACATACATGTGCGGGCGGCGATCGGTCGGCTCCGTGCCGAGCCAAGAGAGCTGGCGGCGGAGATGCTGCTGATGCTGCCGCTTGAGGCCGATATGGACTGGCTGAGGGCAGAACTCGGCCTGCGCACACGTAGACAATGAGTAAAGTCGGACTATAGTGGATTAAACTACAAATAAAATCTAGCAAGTGTCAAAACATGTCAAGCCTCCAACGAAAAGAGAGAGGTTGTTTAGTACAATAATATTAACTAGTTAGTATAAAATGGTGACCTGGGGGTAGGGTGGCTGAGCCCGCTGGCGATGCACTGACTCTGTTTCCACGCGGCCCGGTTGCTGGCTCGCCGCGCCGAACTGTCTACAAACATACATGCGTTAAGGTACCGCTTAGCCATTAGTCTGTTGAATACATTTGGTACATACACGCTGCAACTTTGTGTCTCTGAAGTTCTTAAGTAAACTTGTAATAAGAAAAAAGCATTGTCTTATCGCTTTGTTTAAATTTGGAGTCTTTTCAGAGATTCAAAGTTTTGTAGCAAGATTAAAATATATAGTGTTATGCATAAGTTGTAAGTGAATTTTGAAAATTGTTGATTGTTTTTGAAAGGAATAAGTATATAGAATGTCTTAATGTTTCTAGTGATAATAGTTGCCAATAAAATTACTGAACTAATAATTTGTATAACTCAGTTCGGAAAACAGTAATTAAAAACATTTGAAACTAAATAAAAAAACAACATGCAAAATTGGTCACCTTTATATAACTTTATACGTAAACAACTGCGCATTATATATTTATTAAGAAAAACGTATAAAGAGAAAAAGAATTGCTCCTAATAATAGCTAAATGAATGGACATCGATTAGTAGAAGGTGAAGGTATAGCATAAAAAAACATACAAATGGATAAGTAGCTTCTCGTGATAGCTGAAATGTTTATGAGTTGCATACTTATGAATAAAATCAAACTTGTCAACAAATTTAATGAATCTAATTATCTAAGACTAGCGTAAGGGTAGTGCTAACTACAAAACTATTTTGTGTGTATGATTGTATCTTGTATGGGTTGGTAGAAGCAGTTTTCTACCGGTCGTGCTGTGAGCGTTCGTTGCGGGTTTCGGCGGGTCTACATTCGATGCTCTGTGGCATTGGAGGTGACATTACCTGAACGTTTAGGCGGGGGCCATATTTGTAGTAAACACTGTAGTACGTGTATGGGTCTTTTATAGTCTAGTTCGTTAGGGGGTTGTGAGTGTAGCATGAGGGGCGGCGCAAGTGCCACGGCTAGGTGCTGTGGCGACATCTTGTTGCGATCCTGTGCAGCCACCACCAGAGCTAAAGCAGAAACAAGACGTTTAATCACACGGT
Organism: Papilio polytes; assembly: GCF_000836215.1. NCBI lineage: Eukaryota > Metazoa > Arthropoda > Insecta > Lepidoptera > Papilionidae > Papilio > Papilio polytes. The sequence continues at coordinate 2,402,912 of NW_013524901.1, forward strand.
TAACTTTTAAAAAGCCATTTTTTGCAAGGTGGGAAACGAGCAAGCGGCCACTAATTCCGCCGAAATGGCGTAGCAACCGCTGCCCATAGACATCCGCAATTGCAGATGCGTTGCCTACCCTAGATCAACGGAGGAGGAGACGCACATAAGGAGCATTTTTCCCCTTTTATGCGTCTCCTCCACCGTCAAATCTACTTCCACGTCCATTCCTTTTCTTATAAGTAAGGGATGTAGCGAGAAAGGGATTAAAATTGTGCCTCCGGCACCACACTCTATGTTTGTTTTTATATGTTTTTTTTTCAAATACTTCTTTGTAATATTGCATGAGCTTCCTATTAATTGAAGTTATGGTATGATATCTGTATATTAACACGAATAAAAATTCTTTAATAAAAAATACAATCGCTTCATATTATAGGAATCAGTTTCAGAATCATAACGTACCTATATTCTTTGTTCACTTACGCATCTGAAATGTAGTCATTAGCAATAAACAATAGCTAATAATTAAATTATTTCCCCAAATTTTAACAACTTCTCTTTATATTTACTTCATTTTCTATGTAAATGTGTTCGTGAAAATACATATTTTAACAGTTTTTTTTTTTTTACATTTCGCAAAATAATTTTTGTATGAATACCTAAATGATCAAGCAGGAAGACGAGTGTAGCACGCGCAGCTCGTGGCAAACATTCCACAATAGATGCCATCAGCCTCGCGTTACCTTCCCTGTCATCTGGCAGACAAACCCCTAGAACATAAGAACAAAGTTAAAATAAAAGGCAAAAACTACAAATTGTGTATGTTTCATTTTGAATTCCTTATGTTACACTTCATATCTTCACTTCACTCATTTCATCAAAATCCGTTCAGCTGTTTAGACTACAAGCACAAACAAACATCCATCCATCCATATAAACTTTCGCATTTATAAAATTAGTATGATTAGGACGAAGAATAACATACCAAGAGCATCTAATGTCATTTGATACAAACACCGACTGAAGAGTGGTTGCGGCAGCTCCCTGAGGTAATCCTTGAGGAGGCCAGTGATGACGTTGATGTCAGGAACAGAATCCGGAGTCAGCTCGACACCTCGGGCGTTGCGCTCAAACGCTTCCCGCAAGATTCGCTTTTTACTTGCCGCACCGCACAACCTATATAGACCTGTGAATAAAACACCACAAAATTAATAAAGCGTAGTCCTACAGAATATAAACTGTCTCCTAAACTGGATTTGATTCAAGTTCAGAGCGATAGCTACTCTAAGCTACATGAAAGTGTAAGCTTTAACCTACCTATGATATCGAGGCCACGGCGTTCGATCTCCTCTACACAGCGCCTCACGATGAGAGGCACGGGCGGGGCATGCGAAGGCCTCACCTCCCGGGCGACCACCGATTCCAGTTCAGCGCCGAAGAGCGGCGGCGGGGCAATGCGCGCAGTCGCAGGTCGCCGCCGGAACAGTTCGTTGGGTTCCGTGTGCCGCAGTTTCACGTACAGCAAGCCGCGTGGTTCCAACTAGTCATCAAATTATTTATGCATAACATCATTCCCTTTTCACATTTACTGTCTTTGATTAACCTCAATGGTATACAAATCTTAATAACCCTTACCTTTATAGCGACCTGATGCAAGGGCGGCGCGACGGTGAGGACATCGGGCAGCAGCGCGAAGCCGCGATAACACAGCTTGTGACGGTGCTGTGGATCCCACGAGTAAACCAGCACATCCAGCTGCCGGTTGTCCACCAGCTCCAGCTCAAATGACTCGTCCCACTCAAAGTTTAGCTCACCTGTGCGCACCTTCGAACAATAGTTTTTTTTATATGTATAACTGACGAACGAAACATTAAAACTATATTCAGTGAAATATTTAAAACTTTATTTACCACAGTCCTAGCCTTATGGACTCTGTCACACTCCAGTACGCAGTACAGGTCTCTGGGAGTGACTGGAGGCTGAATCGGCGCCAGTGGGCCCGAGGGCGGGGTGTCAGGCGAGTGTCCCGTGGGGTGCGTCCGCAATTCCTTTCCCCCTGATAGGTGTATCCAGAGCATGCCCGATAAACCCCCGCCCGATAAGCGGGAAAGCCCCGTCATTGAAGAAGACAGTCCAGGTTTCTCTGGTTTGTATTTAACGTAATCTGGAAATGACGATTCCTTTGAAAAATAATTGAATTAAACACAAAGTTGAGTTTATGGGGACTTATCAGATTCCTATACACTGAAAGCCTCCTTTACTAACTCTGTCAATATCAAGAAGAATATTCTGTAGAAAGAATAATTCAAAAGAAACAGTCACTGACCATTAACATTAAAGTCCGAAGCCCGGTGGTGTCTGGAGCTGGGTGTAGGCACGGGGCTGGGGTTGGGGCAATTGAAACGAGATCCCAGCTCGAGCAGCTGCCGCACGCGGCGTGTCGAAGGCGAGCCGCTGGGCCCCAGCTGTTGGGAGGAGAGTGAGCGTGCGGGCAAATGCCGCGGCCGCTCCATTCGCCGCGCCAAGCCCAGCGACGACCCGAACCGGCTGCCGCTCTCCATCTGTATACATACAAGAGAAACACGTATAAACTTGTGTCTTACTGGCGCATTCACAGTAGTTAATTGCACATTAACAGAGGTCGCCGAGGAAGGTCTTCAATAATTCTCACGTTTAATAACATGAATCACAAAAAAAGACAGAGTTAAATGTCAAATGAGACATTTTGGACTTGAAACCGCAATAAATAATTAGTAATCATACCTTTTTTTTAAATTTAGTTAGATTTAAGTAATTACATTCACATTAAATAAATATTGCCAAGTGTAACTTAAGCAAATAATTATTTATTTTGCATTTAAAGCAAGCAAAAGTGTTTGACGAATAAAAGTAACAACTATTGTTTTGCTTTATGCAAATAAATACAGCCGCTACAAAAAAGGTATTAAATAATTAAGCTTGTACAAGAAGTTATTTTAAAAAAAGACATCAGAATTTTGAAGATAAAAATACATTACTAGAAGAAACATTGGTTTATGCAAATTATTTTTTCGGAGATATTTTACTAAGCATAAAATCCACCTAAATATGTACAAGTAGGTAATTAAGAAAATAAAATAAAAACAATACTTACGTTTTTGAGCGCGTCGTGTATATTTTCAGCGGAATAGTGTGTAGGAAGGCGAGGGCGTAGTGTTTCGTAAAGTGCACTAGTTGAGGGCGCTCGTGACAGCCATGCACGGTACTCATCGGATGTGAACACTGAAGGCGAAGAAGGCAGACGACCTGTCATCGATGAGGCAAAATCATTCACAAACGTTCACACTTACCTCCACAACGTATATTTATTGGCAAAAAGAAATATCACATCGTAAACATTTTGTGATTTGACAAAAAATGGTGAAATTAAATAGCGGAAATATAAAGACATTTTTATTTAGCTTTCAGGAATACCTCTGGAAGAACGAAGATCTAAACGCGATGAAAGTGGTTCGGGTTCGTCTTGAAGAACGCTACCGGCACGTCTGGACAAGCCCAATCTGATGGAGATTTAAAAAAAATTAAATGGTCGTTTGAATAAAGAACCAGAAACCGATGAAACAAAAAATTCACCTTTGGCCTGTTCCCCTAACATCTCTTGGTAACGAGTTGAACTTCGAACCAATATCTCTTCCCAAGGTACTACTCCTGTAGCCACTAAGTCCCGAGTAGTATGGGGTTCTAGTAGGAGCTGTGGCTTCCGTATCTGAAGAATAATCCAAGCTTCGATTCCTGCGTGTCGTACCGAATTTACTGCTGTACGAAGGCAATCCCAAACCGGTTGTACCGTATCCACCGCCTAAAGTTGAACCCAAACCGGTTCCGGTGAGTCCAGCTCCGAGTCCTGTGCTCGACAATCCGGATCCCACTAAACTGGATCCTGTTAAACCACTGAGGCCAGTCGTTGAGAGACCGGAAGGTAAACCCGATCCACCAAGGCCGGAACCCGATAAACCAGTTCCAGTTAATCCACTGCCTGGGAGAGGTGGACCAGTCATTCCAACGCCACCATATCTGTGGTTGTATCTTGATAAACTTGCTGCTGCAATTACAGAAAAAAAAAATACATTTCAAGTCTTTTAGGTGCTACTAAGTCCAATATATGATTAATTTGGTAGAGTTTGGTTTACCTCCTCCAGTAGCAGCAGAAGCCTTTAAGCTGGACCTGAGCAGTGAGTGCCGGCCGAAGTCGGCGTGAGTCTCGGCGCGTGGCAGCTGTTGTTCTGAGCCCGAGCGCGGGACTCGCCCGCCGAACCGGGTGCTGGGGAAATGCAAATCCATACACACAACAATTTTGTTTCTTGTACAGATTATATGCATTTAAAATTAAAAATTAAAATAGTTTACGCCTGATTTTTATCTTTACTGAAATATCTAGTTTGAAAAATGCAGACACACTTGGACTATGTCTTTTCTTGAACCAAGTGTTATTTTTTTCTTACCTTCCACTATCCTGTGGGTAGAATGAGTGCACTTTTTCCGCTAGGCTCTCCAGCGTGTTGGGATAGGATCGCTCATATGGCACGAAGTGTGTCGCCGTTGACTTTGGCTGTTCCGTTATGACTGGTGGTGGCGGCCGGTAACTGTATAACATTGATTAACAAATAACCGTCATTATAAACTCTCATCTCTCTCTTATCCCTTCATTGTATGAAAAAAAAACTCGTATCCATAGAAAGAACAAGATTATCTTAAGAACTTCTTCTACTTCTTTAAGAATTTTCTAAATACCTCCAAGTGGAATGATCCGATGGCGGCCTTGAGTTGTAATACAGATCAAGCGGCGTGGCATCGGGTGATAGAGTCCCGAGCTGTAGTCTATTCCTCTCCTCTCTGCCGTCGCCAACCGGCCGCACACCACCGCCGGGTCCACCCGTCGAACGAAGGGTGCCGTGTCTGGTATATCAAAATTAAATTCAGTATCTTTATTTAAAAATCATTTTAACTGCTTTAACACGCAGCATCCAATCTTTTTTAACTTCATTGGTCTATAAGCAAGTTTACAATTCCATAGAAAACATAAAGAGGATAAATTGGGTTATAAGTTATTTCTAACAGCGGGCGCATACCTTTAATTAAACTGTCGCACGACTGAAGTGCGATTATCGATTGTTTAACAGCCCCTTCAAATGTTTAGTTGTACAACTACTCGTAGTAAGCAAGTAGTGTGCGTATCTCCATATAAACTCATAGGAATCTAAGTGCGACTAAACAGTTGCGTCAGTTTAGTCAAAGTTGTCCGTGCACTCTAACTGTTAGAAACATAAAGATAAGCATTAATTTTCTTAGAACATACTGTGAATATAGGCCATCAACGCGATCTCTGTCACGGTCGTCGTCATCCCGGCAATCTCTCTTCAGCACGACGACAGGTGGCGGCTTGTGCTCGGCGCGCGGCAGCGATGGTGAACCCGGCCCTGATTTACCTGCAGTATTAGTGTACACTCATAACGAAAATAATACAGATAGAGAAAAGAAAAAAAAACAAAAGAAGAAAGACATAACAAGAATAAGATTTGAGAAATACTATAAGAAAGAAGGAACTTAAATGTGAAGAAATAAATCTTGAATACAATCATTATGGAATTTTTCAACGAATGGGTTGGCACCACCAGTGAAGGCTTTTATTACAATGGCAGTCGTATCTAACATTTCAAAATATTTTGTACCTTTCCTTTGTCTTGTACATAACAACAATCTTCTTGGTATCGACATGATTATGACCACATCATCCAACGACATTCGCCTGACGTCCACTAAGTTCACGGCTAAGATCTCATCGCCAACTTTCAAACAGCCACTGTTGTAGACTGCTGACTCGAGTGCTATCCGGGAGATGAATACTCCATCTGTCCTTCCTCCGCCGTCCCCTTCCCTGATATACAAGCCTAGAGTCTGGCCTGGACGCTTCACTATCTCCACCAGTTGGACTATATGACGGGTGTCCTGTAAAATAAAAATAAAATAAATCCACATTTATAATGATAATTAAAACTTTAGTTAGTTTAACTACATTTATTGAAACTAATAGAACGAAAAAATATATAGAACCTTAACGTTAAGTAGAAGATTAATTTTAAGTAACATTTTAACAAAAATGTTATGAAATTGATTTTTATACATGATTAAAAAACCTTCACATTAAAACAACACAAAAGCTTTTATTTTTTTACTCCTTTTGTGACAAAACCATGCAAGAATATAAAAGAAGTCCTTCCTACAACAGTTACAAAAGAGCGCAATTGCAAACCGCAAAGTGCCGGGATATGTAAACGTATGCGGTCCAATCGACCGCAGGATCCCGGCGTTGCATAGCTAGACGCGGGAACAAACTGCTGGCATACCAACAATGCTGGGCTAGATTGCGTACATTCCGCGCGATCTAGGCCAGTACCGAACAATAGGTTTGAAGCACCGCGCTCTTTTAACCGATCTCTCCTAGGTTACGTCGAATATTCGGGTCAATAGACCGATGGAGGTAACCTTTTTTAATGTTTATGTGTTTCTAAAACGATTGAGGATCTAATTGATCAATTAAAATAAATAAAATATGAGTTATAAGAAACAATCATCTTTTTTATGTTCCGAAACACAATAATCAGTTAAATTATCGTTTCGTTCTACTAAATTTGTGCGGAAATTGCTATCTCTCAAATTGGGACGAGCTCAGGTATAGGTCATCAGAAGATCTGATATCAGTCTGATAAGATTCATTTGTAATTGTTGAAATTTGTTAGGGTTAATTGCATCATTTTTTAATTTATAAATTATTCTCTTTTATGGTCGTTTCAATTCGTAACTAATCAATAGTTTATGCAAAGCGACTTAAAAAATCATACACCAATAAGATTATGTTACATTTAGAATAGAATAAAGGTAAAAATCTAATTTAAAAACATTCAATTCGTTGCCAGGATGAAGAATCATACTAAAACGATAGCGTCGCGGCCATGTTTTATGACAGAAAAGTAATCTTGCAGTTTCTTTAACCTAGATAAACGACCGAGATGTCTGTTTAAGACAAACCAATAAATTTAACCAACCCAATAATAACTTGGAAAAGACATTGAGTTTAGCTTCTCATGATATCAGTGCTTCTGTATGAAGAAACCATAAGTGTTCTTGGATCATGGACTAAAGGATATTTAAGAAGACTTTAAAAATACAGCAAAAAACCAAACAATCGCACAACTGTTCATTCTCGCAATTTCTATGACCTTATATGGCCACCCTCGATTGTTAGTTGTGCAACTAAACAGTTTAATTGCTTGCGAAACAATTGAAAATCGCACAACTGGTGCGATAGTTGAGACACAAGTGTTCGCTCTTAAGGTTGTTGTCTTTTAGAAGTATGTTATTTGAAATATTCCATCTATGATTGATAGTTACTAGGATAGTAAATAACAAACCTGCAGGGAGAAGAATTTCTTGGCGGCTTCTATGTTGTTTCGTCCAACTTGTCTCAATTCAAGTATCCTCACTATCATCTCGCCACGACGCTCCACCGCCTATTAAATAAACAATTAAATCATCCACTTCATTATTCTTACATTTCTTTTCAATTTTACTGAATAATAGCAATACTTAGTTCAAAAGATGTCACTTTTAATTTGTCTTTTTTATGCTCGTTAGTGTACCATCCACGGAATAGAATACTTTTGAAAGTAAACGCTGTAAACTGAAGAGCGTTTACTATTCAGTCTGTACTTACAATTAATTACAATGTACAATACATCAATAGAAATAAAGGTAACTAAGATAACCGTTATACCAATAAATATAACAGAAGAACATTATTCTTACAAACAACACGGTTAATTACAAGATACTACATTGATTAAAGATACTCCTAAAATCGATATACTGTTATAAATTTTTAAATGTAGAATGTATGTTAGAGGTGAAGCTGTAACAAATGTTATTTACCTCGAGCGCCGCGGCGGTGGTGGCGTCGTGGTCGTTCTCGACCATCTCAATCTGCCTGAATATTTCATTGCTCACACCCGATACCTGAAATACGATACAAACTTATATTCTATATAGTCTGAGTTTATTTTTATCCAAGATCCAATCTTTTAGCTAGACTTTAGATATATTTTAAACGTAAGATGTTTACTCAGATACCTTCTTATTAAAGATACAAAATGCTCACTCTTTTGCTCTGTTTAACAATATTAAAGCACGTACCTTTCGGAAGTCCGGCTGCAGCACGCAGGGCGGGGCGTGGTTAGCGCGTGCCGGCTGCGGCGGCCCGGGCGGCGCGCGGCCCGGTGACGCCGTCAGGTCCGGCGCCGCGCGCCCGTTCTCCTAAACACAACCAAGAACTTATTAACTCTACGTAGCGTATTTATCATTCATTTGACTAGGAAGTGACGAATGCAATTGGTAAACTTGCAATTTTAAAATAGAAAGTATTATGCTTGAATCCGTGTAATTGTTAAAAATCACATCTTCCCAGCTTTATCTCGCACACGTGGAATCGTCGCCAACCAAACCCAATGTTTTCGCTTTATTTTAATAGACAGCCTCCGCCAGTTCAAAACCCTACTTGGAAGAAAAATTATAGGTAGATATATAAAAATGATTTCTAAAAAAATGCCAATCCACCTCCTTATTGAAGTCGGTTATAATACACATGTGTAGAAAACATATGTTTTTTATAATTATTCTTATAATAAATATAGACTATATTTAAAGCTAGTATTTAGTTACTATTTTTTTGTAATTTTATTAAAATGTCGTGGGGTCATAGATATTTCAATGCTCGTGTTTTATTGCATGTCAGTTGTAAATACAATTCACCGGGTCACAAACGCCGTGCATCTAACCTGCACATTCGTTCTATTGTTGAAAGTAGGTCGGGGGCGTGAGCGGGAGATTGCATCTCCACCACAATATCGATATGCGACTCGCTCTATATTGTATTTAGTAATTGGCATGTCAACCTTCGCATACAGTAAATAACAGAACATTGTAAAATACTAAAGCTGAATAAAATAAAATTTAAAAAACAATATTAACTGAGTAACTACCGGTTTTAGCTAATAACGCCCTGCGAGACATACATATCTGTACATAGAGAACCCCCTTTTTGTCATACATAGAAGAGGGGCGTTAATATGCTCGTGTGTTTCTTTGACTTTGGCGCCCCTTTCTGTCTTGCGCCCTGGGCGGTCTCCCAACCCTATACTAACGCCAGCACGGAAAATGTTCCTTGACCTTTTAAAAAAAACTAAAAATAAACTCCTTATAACTTCGGAGTTAACAATCATAAATATCGTATTTCATTTGTCACAGTTGGATTAAATCTTTCCGTGACATTTCATTTGCTTTGCGAAATGTATTACAGTCCTTTCGTTAACATAAAGAAAAAAAGGCAATCGGAATACCGCCGGCCAACCCTTTTCATTCAGGAGTTATTACTCGACAAACGTAAACTCCGTCGTCTTATTTCCGTTCCGCAAAGCCATCGACGGGGACAAATTCCCGCATCCTATTTTCCGGTCTGGAATCAATGTATGTCGCGCACTTTGACTGATAATAAATCATGGAACTGTATTATTTATTGAAATATAGAAATACGATATAAAAGTTCATCTACATACACTTTAGCATCGACAAATAATAATAATTTAATTTTTATGAAAACGCATGCAATTTGACAATTCTTTCGCTTTTTAGTAGAATTTAAATGCAAAAGACGAGACCATAAAAAATACTACAAGAAATCCGTGTCGTGTTTCCATTTATATAAAAAAAAAACGAAATAAGAATGTAAAAAACATAAGACTAATTCCATAGGTTTGTATATAAAAGTTTATTTTAAATCAAAGAGAACGCGGTAATTCATACAGGAAGTCATTTGTTATAAAAATGGCCGCCAGTTTTAAAATGCTACATCACTGAGACAAAATAGGATACTGCTGTTAACATAAAAAGCGTCAGCGCAACAAAGCAGATTGTTAGGCTTTTGTTTTTTATTCATTTACAAAAAAGTAGGACAAACTGTTTATTGGTATGCCAGATTTGAGTTGTGATTACAGTACTTCAAAGATAATTCACTAACAATGCAGAAATACTTGTTAACTCCACATATTTGTAAATCTAGATTTTGAAATAATCGATAATTTGTTGGAACTGTGGAATATTAATTTGTTTTAAGTTGTAAAATTTGCATCCGAACCTATTTATAAAAATAAATAAATTATTATGAAGAAGAAAGATTTGTATTTCTGTATTTTTGTATGTATTCGATTCACTTAAAATTTGCTGATCCGATTTCAAAAATTCTTTCACCACGAGATAGGTAACTGTGAGTAACATCGCCTATATTTTTTTAAATTCACACGGGCGAAGTCGCGTGCAACAGCTAGTATTTTCTAAAAAGAGGCAAGAGTTGAGTCTGCAACAAAGGATTAGCCATGCTTATAAAATGTTTTTCATTTCACCTAATACATGTTTGTATATGCCGTTAGTATGTTAGATGTATTACTTATTTTGTCAGTACGTGAGTAGACTCTAACTTTAATAAAAGTCGGCACGGAAAATGTTGGTGCACACTGAAATTCGATATTCCGTCGCTTTCCGAAGCTTTTCCTGAACTCCAATCGGTTTCATGAATTCGTGGAAAGAGCTTTTTTTATTAAAGTCAAGAAAGCTTAAGCTTAAGGTAAAGTAAGGTTTTAATTACTTTTACCTTGGATTTACTTAGCTTAAGTTTCCTTTATGAACTTTATAAGGTTTCATCGAGTTACGTATCGTAACTAAAAGCTACGAAAAGACATCATACATTTGCACAACCCTGAAAAAGCTCGAGCAATTGAACGTAGCGTTGACCTGTTAAGTTAGTGCTCCCGTCAGTCTAGACTGTACAGAAATTCGGCAAACGAACAATTTTGTTTCCATGCGATGCGAATGCGTGGGAAATTTGGCGGTCGATCGAGTGCGGAGACGGCGGGGGTAGGTCGGGGGGCGGGGGCCCTGACCTAATTCCCCCCGCGCCCCTTCGCGTACGCACGAGGTCACTGTACTGCAGCTGCAAGCCTCCGAATGCCGCAGAGGTGAGTGGACTTGTGCCGTGAATATGAAATCGTATCGCATCTACGACAATGATTTTCCCGGGATCTTCTGTGACAAAGTCATACTTTTTACCTCTCTGAATATGTAAAAATTAGATCTTTTTCTTTTCTATCTCAGTATAATTGGAATAGGTCTTTTAGTTTTATACTCATCCACTCTTAGCTAAAATTTTTACGTCCTCTTTTATATCTTGGATAAATATGTGCCTAACATTTGGGTCTTTTTTTAATACAAACTCTAATTTTACTAATATATGAATGGATGGATTTTCTGTTTGGATGTTTGTTAGTACGTAAGTCTAAATGGCTCAGCGGATCTTGCTGAAACTTGGCATAGATATAGATAGATATAGTCTGAAAGACAAGGGAACTCCACTTAGGGTTTTCAATGATGCGAAAGGACTTAGTCAAACAATCGATTTCTTATTTAATTTTCATGTTGATCCCTAGTCTAATAAATACTTAATTATAGTAGAATATGAAATAAAACAAATTTAATCACGCAAAGATTTGAGAAAATATTAACGTTTAAAAAATAGGTCGGCTATGAATTACAAACACAACCTTCTCGCAGTAGCTTTGTTGTGTTGAATACAATAAATAGTTTTGTGCAACTACGAAAATGACACTATTGTTTAAGATATTAAAAATATACAAAGAAGTAACAAATAAAGTTTGTATTAAATTATTTACTTAATGTTAAAACGCATAAAGTTAGCATTTGTTAATTTTTATACTTTAACATATAATATAAGATAACAGATTTTTAATCGTTTGTGGCAACAGATTTCATATACCTAAAAATTCCGCGAGACACGAGAACAATAACAATATATTTAAATAAAAAGACAATTTAAGATTAAATCGCAAAAATCATTTAATAACATTTATTTGTACTTATGTTTGAATTTAATCTCAAAATGTTTTATGATGTAGCTAATTTTTAATTGCACATATCTCACGTAAAACGCCAGCTTGCAGTCTGCGATTCTTGGCAAGGTCTACTAAGAATTTAATTTGAAAACTTTAAAAGTTGAGATAAAAATTACATTTCAGTTAAGGTTTTTCAGTTAATTTCAAGTAGCCATTGACTCTAATAAGGTTGTTTAATAATAATTATGTTAGTAAATAGTTATGTTCATTTATTAATTGGAGATTTAGGTCATTCAGGGCTTGTCCCGACAAATTTTAAATTGTCTCATAACATTCCAACGTGTAAAACATGTGATGGAAATATGTTGTTACCTTATCTGACAGTGACGTCATATTTAAACTATCTGAGTCTCTATCAGCCAGTGGTGGGACTGGCCCTTAACCTTTTATTTAAATACACACGCATAAAGATCTTGATTTATTTCATTTGACTATGTTTTTATTATTTCGTTGCATTATATAAAAGTTAAAGCACATTTGGAATCTCACTGATCGATCCTGTTCAAACAGCAATATCCTACGATATAGAAACCGAGGCCTTCTTTATTTCAATCTATTGGGTTTTCAATTTCCAAATGTCAGATGCGCCCCGGGACAGATTAAATACAGTCGCACTGACGTAAGCTTCATTTCGTCTAGACTGTTGCTAAGATTATGTGATGGAAAATGTTTGTAACATTTTTTGCATAAATCGTTGAAAGTTAATATTTTAGTTTATTCAAAACTACTTCGAGAACACTTAAATTGTGTTCTTTATGATTACGTTTTTTATCTATTCTGTATTTCATCAAAATGTATGAGCTGATTTAAACATGACCTTCTAACAAATATACGAGTACATACATTTAAAGTTTCTTATTTATAATATTAGTAAGATTGCGATATTGACAAACAAAAATGGGTTTTTAGATTTTTCGCAAACAAATAATAATTTCTCAGTTTTTTAAGAATTAAAATTTATAATTTTTATATTTGTCTCCGTTCTTCCTATTTGTGTAACGTAAAAAAATGATAAAATTAAAACGACTTCATTTCACTTCATCGGTTCTTTCATAACCTAGCTGCAATGTTAGACTGCAGTCTACCCGTTACAATTTAGCCGGCCTGATAGTATTAGAAACCTTTGCAACTCCATGGATTATAAGGGCTTACTTAACGTATAAAGCTAAGCATTTAAATACAAAATGTACATAGAAATTAAATCTATTTTTTATAGCTATAAAAGCTCTTAAGTTCTATATTTAATCACAGACATAGAGTTCTTATCGACCTTAGAAATATCAGTAAAAATATGCTTAAGTATAAATAATAAATTTCATTATAACTTTGTATATACATTTGGCAAAGATATCGTATATCCTTCAGTAACATTGCTACCCGTTTTGAATCGTAAATTTCCATTGTACTCAGTAACATTTTCTGAATACGTAAACTAGTAAAGTGTACACTCAGCTGCACAAATATGTATACAGTTCCTAAATTTAAATAAGTCTTCGGTCTCAAAAATATGCATGCACATATTCGTCAATAGGGTCTACTCTTGGTCAAAAGTGTACGGACGGATAAATCCATGCATATTTTTGAAACTGAAATCGTTTACAAATTCAGATAGCTCTACAAATCTCCTATCTTTTGCCTGCGACTCCGTCGGTGTAGAATTAAATAAATCAAAAGTTAGTAGCCTATAGTTCTCTTAGACAATCCTTTACATCTACACAAAATGTCATCGACATCCGTTCAACCGTTTAGACTACAAACTCCAACAAACATCCATCCATCCATCTAAACTTTTTCAAAGATAGGTTATTGTATTAAATTAGCTCTATAATTATTTATTTATTAAATAAATAAAAAAAAATATTGTCTTAATTACTTAAAAATACTTATACAATCAAAAATTCTTAGGTTTTAAAATACCTTACCGTACTATGCCATGTTACATGTGAAAGACAGCATAGTTGTAAATGGGTCCCCCGACTTACGTCCGAGGTGACAGAGGGAATAATTAAACTAAGAGCTAACCAACAGCTTCCCATTAAAATGTTGCACTGCAGTTATTAAAATGTCTCCCAACCGCAGTGTGTATCACAGATGTGATTTACTAACAAGTTTGAAACTGTGTTTCAAGTTTTTAATTCAAATAATTTTAAACCAATATCTTCATCCAAATAATCATGTAAATGAGTTTGTATGATTGTATATCTATCTGTGATTACATGTGGTTCAACATCTTTGTATAATACCGCCTCAAAACTGAACTCCGCGCTCATAGCATAAGCAATCATTGTCAAAATCAGAATTTGAAGAAACCACAGAGTATGTAAGAATAGAAATATAAGTGAACTCTTATTCCCTGTGAACTCTTTGAGCTTCTCAACGTTGAACAGTTAAATCAGCGCGTCTCGTTAACGGCCTCCACAGATTAAAAAAACAAGAGATGGCCCAAGACGAAGCACTTAAAAAGACGCTCGGGGCCGCGGGATCGATGGAAGGCGTACACCCGATCGATACTCTCGTACTACCGCCTCAATGGATTGCGCGCGCAGCCTGGCTTACGTAACGCGCAGCGCCGACACCTGTTGCTGATACTACCTCCCAGATATAACGCGGCTAAATCGAAAAGCCCGCCGAGATTCTTCCAACCTCACATACTAACACGCCCATACGTTTCGGTCGGGTAGCCGGTGTCATTGCACCGAGGCAACCTTCGACGCTGCACTCAAGGGTGCATAGTAGGGGCCAGTGGTGTGTAGGAGGGATGATAATGATCTTCGTTAGCGTTATTGGACGCCTGAGCACCGAACCACTTATTGTTTTGAGCACGGAATTGGCGAGCAATGGTACAAATACTTGGAAATACTTAAAACTTATCCCAAAGCTATCCACTCATTATGCAAAGCGATTAAACAATTCAGTTCATTAATTGTATAAATTGAAACAACTATTCGGACTCTATTATAATGCTTATCTGATTGTTTGATCACTACAAACCAAACACCAAAAGTAAATTTCACACTATAGTTTCAAAGTTAGCGGCTAGCGTAAATTATATTTTTAACCTACCCCATTAAGGCTTAAAAGCTTCTGAAATATAACGTAATGTGTTTTTACCGCGTGCGGTTTTAAACATATACAGAATGCAATTTTTAATTTAAAATATTATACACACGCTCGTTATAATGTTTTAAGTGGAATAACTTTACAAATCCTATCTTATAGCATTAAAATTTTATTCGTACATTTACTAGTAGAATAAAAAATATAAGGCACAAATACTGTTTATGCATAGCAACATAATACACTAAAATAAAACACTGACTAAGCAAAAATATCTGATATCTAAACGTCAAAGTTGTAACGCCCAATAAAACTTTCCTACGGACCCAAAGCGAGGAATGAGTCGAAGTTAAACGAAATTTGACTTCTTAGAGATGGCGGGGGAATGTAATTTAGCGCGGTTCGTTTATCAAGTATCTCTCAATCCTATTTGCGTAATAAGATCACTTCTAGCCACCTTACAAATTGACTTGAACATCTTGTTTAGGTTAACTAATTACCAAAATACATCTTATCCTTCTCTTATGATCTCATACGTCTGCAGCCTATAATCTAGGATAGGTGTAAGTTAGCTACCATTAACATATTATTCGTAGTCGTTTTTATATTTGCTGGCGTAACGTGTGCAGAAGTTAATTCCGAAGGTAAATCACTTTAACTTACTCGTATCCTCTATTATAGGCGGGAGTATGTCGTAGATAATGAAATAATAATCGTGTAATATCAGAAACAGACGTTCAACAATAGTAAAAACTGCACAACACAATCTAACCGGATAGCAAATATTTACAGAGATTAACCAATTGACTTTATACGTGCGTACCGAAACTCATCATTCTAACATTCAATAACAACTATCTTTTACTAGCTTTGGCCGGTGACTCTTTCCGGTAATATTAAAAAAAAAACAAAAGAGAGTAGACTATGTGTTCTTCCAGACTATCCTCTACATCTATAGCGAATGTAATCAAAATCCGTTCAGCCGTTTAAGCTACAAAGGCTAACAAACTGAATGGATGTTTATGATCTAAACATTCGCATTTATGATATTAGTAAGTAAGATTATTCGTTATTTCTTATGTCATTTCTTACGCTAAAAATTAAACAATTGTTTAGTGTTAAAGTACAAACAAACATAAAGTTTACCCATTTTTAATTTAGTAACGTTTACTAACTTTAATAAGATAGACGTACTAAAATATTAAGTAAAGAAGACGATACAGAAACACAATAACAAAGTAAATGTGGTATTTAATATGTATGTTTAATCATAGAAAGGGGGTGAGGGTGAAGCCACGTCAAGACCGGGGAAGGGGGTGTCTAGACACGCGGCATTTGAGCTGGGACCTAGGAAGATTAGCTGCGACCCAACTTGTCACCGCCACTGACTTTAGCCTCGCTAATGCAACTTTAATATAGTTTATCGACAGTGTTTAACTAAACATCATTACCAACCGCACTCACAGTCGTTAGTTGGCAACTAAGGGGAACTTTTACCGCTCATCATAGCGACTCTGGGTGCAGTCGATAAAATAATAACTTACATCTTTATTACATTTTATTTATATCGTTATAAAGTACATTTTCTGTCGCTTTATATATTGGATAAATATATTTAAACCATACAAAAATTCAAGACATAAAAAATATTATGAAGTACTTATGTTTAATCTAGCCTTTGCCTGCGACTTCTTATGCGTGGAATTTAAAAAAAAGTAAGTAGCCTATGTGTTCTTCCTGACTATGTTCTACATCTATTTGGAATTTCATCCAGATCCGTTTAGGCTACAAACTCTACCAAACATCCATCTTCTTCCGAAATTTTCGAGTTTAATATTAGTATGTTAAGCCAAGCAACGCATATAAAAGCATAGTGTGACACCGTTTTCTAAATATGTGTATCAAGAATAACTATTGATTGAAAAGTTACAGAAACTGCAGTGTAAAATAAAGGCAATTCTTTATAATAAATTAAAGTAAGACTATCATAGAATTATTTAATAATAATCGTATCGTAGGGCAATGCATCTCAATTATTCCAGTTATTGAGTTAGGTGTAACAATGTTAGCGGAGCCGGCGACACGCCTGCGACTGCGAGCGGCTCGAAAATTAATTGCATACCCATCCAATTTGCAATTAGCTGCAGTAAATAAAATGTTTACGATAGACTCCAGGGTTTTCTTACTTGAATCATGCCTTTATATTCCTTCGTATTACTATCGTATATTTCAAAACGGGTTTTTAGGTCAGTTTTAATAAGACATTTTTAATGAGTTAATGTTGATTAAAATTAAATTAAATTTGGTACTCATAGTATTCTAACAATTCAATCAAAGGCAAAAATAATTTTGACACATTACATTTTTGGGGGGAAACAATTGGTAGTAAACGGTAGTATGTGCACTGATAATTTTAAATAGTTTGAAGACACAACATTACGACGATTGTTTTTGTAAATTCTTGTAAAAATACTTTTGTATTATTTAATATAAGACATGTTTTGATAATAGCTTTAAAATACATAACAAAATGTTAGTAACCAGTGATTTGAGGAGACATTAATTGGTGTAACATGAAAGGTCCTTATAATTAATAGGGTTGTCAATTTTCAAGGCGATTATAGGACGTTAGGGTTGTCCAATTTATGTCACCGCTGTCAATAGACATCAATGTAATAGAATTAATTCGGAGGCGCCAGTCTAGACGAAAAAGCCTTGATGTTAAAACTGGAAGCGGTCCACATTTTTCAAGGCTCACAAATAACTTAGCAATAACTATGTCTGTTACATAAACCGCTCTAAATTCGTCGAGACGTTTGGCGATTTGGACAACAAGAGAATGTCCAGTTTGTAGTTTGTGACTTACGTCACAGTCTAGTCTAGTCTAGTCTTACGACTAGTTTGAAAATTGAGTTTACCTGAATCTATTGATTTTTGTAATTTTAAACGGATTATCTATTGCTTTTTATGCTTAGAATGGGAAACCGAACTAAAATGAATTTATTACACATTTTAACATTCTTCATTCTGGAAATCCCAGTCAGTATTTACACGTTAACAAAGCCGTAGTGAGTCAGCGAGCCGTTTCATTGTTTCTGCATAAAGGATCAGTCGAACCGATGTCGACGGCTGATAAAAGAAAGAATTAGGAATTCAGAAAAAGCATTAATCTTACAAGCACCAAATTGTCTAAAAACCTGCTTTGATTATGAAATTATTTGACGTAATTAAAAATCCATTCTTAATAAACTTATATCTCTTACTAATATTATTAAGCATAAATGTTAGTAAACATAGTGTTTACCGCCTAAACTGCATCACGAATTTCGATAAAATTTAACATAGATGAAAAAATAACGTGGAAGAACACATAGACAACTAATTAGGTATTCAAATTCCGCGCGGACGGACACGCCGGCGAATGCTAGTTATGTTATTTATGTTTATGGTGAAACATATAACAACGTTGTCCATACAAGCAATGTCAAAAAACGAAATTTGTAGCTAAGCGATCTGCGCTCAGATCAGTTCAATTTGTACATGCATGGAGGTGTTATTTACATTAGTCACAGGGCACTTCATGGTTCGCGGCTCCCATAGTACTTATCCTATTGATCCGTGAGCTGCTAATTCAGCTTTTGAGCCGCAGCTCAATTGAAAGGTTATGTTAGCTGATCTTTTAAACTGATTCAGAGCTGATAAACAGATGTAAATATGAATGTACAAATATGGTATTGGTAACCGAATTACACGATATGAATTGAACAGTCATAAACAATATGTCGTATTATGTTCAGACAGCGTAACATTCGCAAGGAATAAAAACGTTCATATTTCTTTCAACTCAGTCGGCACCGAGTGGTACGGGACTACACTGCCTTATACAATTTATAACCTTTAATATTGTTTTAATGAAATTAATAGATCGTTCATTGTTTTTATTTATTGAATTAATTGTATTTAACCAAATTATTCTAACGTTATAAATGCGAAATTTAGATGGATGAATATTTGTTATATTCAATGGCTGATCCTCCTTCTGCCTGCCTGAATCTGTTTGCTTTTGCTTTTTTTAATTCTACACAGATGGTGTTGCTTGCAAAAACTAGTATTACATAAGGATGACCTTTTTTGAAATCTTTTTAACCCATATTATATATTATAACAACAGCGTCAGAATCTAGACTTTAGCCTACCCATTTACAAAGTGGGGTTTACTCTACATATAGTTTTTGCTAGCAAAGAAAAGATACAGTACAATTGGTAATATATAAAGTACGATTTCTATGCAATACACGAGCAACGCATTATTTGATGCACATTTTATTCTTATTTAAGATTCTGACGATAAAATTATTTTAAGACATCTTGGTAAATCTTATTACAAAAGTTGCATTTTGCAAAATGTAAAACGAAATGTATCAGATTTCGTTTTATAATTCAACATTCAACAAAATCACATTGCTTTTAAAAATAGAATTGTACATCATATTTGACTTCCAATCGCCATTTGCAATAGTTTCGCTCATGTAGACACAGATATAAAAAATAAAAATACTGTAATACGATTTCTATTGGTAAATAGAGTTTAATTCTAATAAAAATACCATATGCATTCGATTTTAGAATGAAATTATAATACAGATGAAAAGTTACATTATTTAAACATAACATTTGAAAATAATAAACACACTTGTTCAACATTATACGTAACGAAAGACATAAACCTCTTTGCTCACTTGTCACGTCCTCACACTTAAAACTTTGTACATTCACATCTGACTACGACCTAAAATGTTATAACTTCTTATGAAGCTTTTAAATCTTTTAAAAGTTTGACGTCACCTGTGTAACAAGCGTTAAAGTCAAAGAATTTAATACGCTTCCCACTCGTACAGCATTCTGACAAGTTATTTAACATGTACATTTTTTATAACAAGTTTTAATTCTAATTTTATTGTCAGCGTTACAATGACAATTTATCAACGTAGGAAAAATATCCTCGGCTGTACATTTGATTGAGAAATTGAATGCGGGTTGAAATTTTATTAAATTTAGGTCAATTAGCCCGCCCACAACTACCATTGCTTACAAATGGGCGTTTTATTAAAAACTACTGGAGTGAATTAATAACTGGGTCAGTTCAATGATTCTACGCCAGACTGAAGCGTAGGCCTACCATTGTCCGATCTCGAGTTCGCTATTTTCTACATTGTTATTTAGGCCACTGCTCAATGTATTTTGTAATAAATGTAATTCTCACTAAAAAATAGTTACGATACCAAAAATATCTACGGGTATGTTTTAATTTTCTAGTAAATTAAGGTAAGATAGACGATAAAGAAAAATACATCCAGAGTCGATCGAACGAACAGAGGAGTATGGGTTCAGATTGTGAGGACTCCCGTAAAGAAACAAGCAGGTTGATGATGATTGTAAATAATGTTTGAAAAGATAATATTTATAAACAATATCTTTAGCTTTTATTTACAATCCGCATACAAAAATAACTTATAAAGTTTTTATTTATATATCAAAAGGAATAAACAAGATTGTTTGTTAAAATATTGTTAATTGTACCACACGATAAAGCGTAACATGAAAACGCAAAAAACCTGAATATGTATCTACTTTTAAGCACCGCTTTGAGTATTACGTTTTCGCCAATCTCCAACATTCTACCGGAAAATCCTTTGACGTCGCACATCATTACGTGAATACGACTTTACTGAGGAGCAAATAGAGTTTATTTTAGATCATTTCTGTTGGAGGCTCATTAGGCCGCCTACAAGCGTCGGTTCCAGACAGCCACGCCCACTTAAGGTCTCTCATGCTTCAATAGATTTAATGATACGAAAATCGTTGATTTACTTCTAAATGATTTAATTCTGGCAATTAATGGAAGACCTCAATGGATGTATCAGACACTCTCTAGCGTAATTAAGAACTGTCGGACTTCTGTTACTAGAACTTCGAACGGTCATTTTATTTATTACTAGCTGTTGCTCGCGACATAAACAAATAATAAAAAACATAGCCTGTGCTACTCAATGATATTGTCAATTTCAATAGCTACAGAATTTTTGATATCGGCCCTCTAGTTTTTAAGATATACAATACATACAAAAATACAAATCTTTCCCCTTTGTAATGTTAGTATAAATTCGCTGTACTTTGTAAGTGTAAAAGATACCGCTTGCTCTGATTGAGAACATAATTTTTACCCCTTGTATCAATAACCGTATACACTCTGAAAGGAGATATCTGATTCAGAAATATATATCTTTTACGCTAGACATACTTGATTAAATAAACTAAAACTTGAGAAGCTTAATGTTGGCAAGTCATGCCAAGCGTCATATATCTTGAAAAGGAACAAAACGTTCCATTTTAACACATTGTTACGGCTCGTTCCTTTCTCTAACAGTACTTCCCTCCCCTTCTACGTCTCGGAATTGCCTCTAATGAGAAGCGTTGAGATCTAAAAATTCGGTGCCAACTCAAAGTCTACAGAGCTCTAGAATGTACGTAGAACGGAACTTAAAAGTGGGACGTTAAAACATTATTGATCGAATCAAACAAATATCGGTCTTATCGCTGAAGCTATAAGAAAGAGAACGGCATAAAACGTTTGCAAAATGTTCACGCTGAAGCGTCGAATGGTGTTGTTGATAGAATTTTTGCGATTCCTCGTTTGAAAGTGCTTTTGAAGTCGATTGTAACCTGATTTTACAATTTAATAAGAAAATCGTAAATCAAAGGAAAAACGACATTATTTTAGGATGGTTTAGAATAAAAGTTGTCTGAAAAAATAGGTAATATAATATTCTTATCTATGCTATATTAATATATTTTCTACATACTTGACCCTAATCCTTTTTAACTTACAAATACACTGAAGTACTATAAATTCTATTCGTAGCATGTTCTACGCCGTAGCATGTGTTCGTAGTATAACCTTACTTAAATATTAATTTAAAAATACTTTCTAATACTATCTTGTATCACTCATATTACTATTCGAAAGGTTACAATAAATTATTCAATAGAATTGTAAAATCGATATCGATATCTCATTCCTGGATCAGTTATTTTTTTGTAACAACGGAAGTGTTTGAAATTATAACTCCATTAGTTGAATGTGAAATGGTTTTGTGACTATCAAAAATCACTTTATTATTAACTGGTAATTTATAATACGTTAAGGTTCTTTAAAATAATATTCAAATAAAAAGATATATAGTTTGTTGTTTGAGAACAAACTTTGATGTGAAACTTTCTTTCGTATCCCTTAATTAGGGGTTATTATAATAATGACCCGTAATTAACTAGTTAACATAATACTTAGGGAGCTCATACTAATTTAAAATTGTAGTACCAAATGTAACATACTATATCAAACTTAATAACATAGGATTAGGGAAAACAGTTTATGACAAACATACTTGTATCGTGCCAGAGTTTGTTCGTGCTATTTCGTAGCCTTCGTAGCAACTTCGTAACAAGCACGTGAAGCTAGATGTACTTTAAGATATTTTTTTGTTTTAACATTTACTAATGCCAAGATCTAAAAAAAGCTATTTTATAATAATGTTTCTTATCTATCTTACTAATATTATAAATGCGAAAGTTAAGATGGATGGATCCATCCATCCATCTAAACTTTGTTTGTTAGAGTTTGTAGCCTAAACGGCTGAATGGATCTCGATGAAATTTGTTATAGACTTAGAGGATAGTCTGGAAGGACACTTGGGTTACTTACTTTTGCTTTTTTAAATACCATGCGGACGGAGTCGCGGGCAAAAGCTAGTTAAAAATATATTTCAATGTAGGTTTATTGATCCGCGTGCATTAAACGCACTTCAACATTTCCGTTTAAGTGGTATTGAGAGGAGCTCTTATTGCGATGACGTCACATATAGCTGTGACGTCAGCAGTAGGCGGTAGTTGAAGCCTTTAATGCATTAATGTATTACGTAGGCGAGAGTTAATTCATTTGAATATACAAAAGATAAGTGAAAATATCTTCGTCAACTCAAATAAAACGTTTTTTTTATATGTATTACAAAGGTGGCAAACGAGCAAGCGGCCACCTAAATCCGTCAAAATGGCGAAGTGAGCTCTGCACATAGACATCCGCAATTACAGATGCAGAATATGGACATGTTTAATTGTTCTTAAGGTTAGGTTTCAACTTTAGGAAAGTTACAAAAAAGGTTTTGTTTGCTAGTGAAATAATCAAAATTTACGTAACCAAATTTAAAAAATCGATTACTCATACTATAGAACTCTACTTTTATTATAAACTAGCTGTTCCCGTGCGGCTTCATCCGCATGAAATTGTGAAAATTTTATTTTATTGTTTACATTTGTCAAATTATCAATAGAAACCGTCAAAATGACATGACATGACAAACCTTAGCAATCTTTCTTTCTTAATGTTGGCAGCAAATTTATGGTCTCTTTCCCACATTAGGGTTTTTATCCAAAACATTTACCCCCTAAGTTTAATAGCGTTAAAATATATACCCTAAAAGAAGAGTTATCCAAAAATATGTTGTAATTGCTGACATCTTAGGCAACAAAGAAGTGTGTGTTTACGCTTTGATATAATAGTATAGATTTGTTGAAAATATTTTGTTAAACAATTATTCCTTTAAATAATGTTATGAATTAAAAAATATTTTAATTAACTGCTCAATAACATTAATGCTTAGGCTTATTATTACTATGACAATGGCATTTTATAAATCGCAGTCACTAAAGGCTAGCTAATCTGACAAACGAACAATTATTAACTTTCATTAGTGGAGCTTTGAAAAAAAGCCATTTTGCGTATTTTCCAAATGCCTATTGACAAAGCTCTGTATGCCAGGGATTTCAATTTTTAATCTTAAAAATCAATAATTTGGCTAGAAATAAACTCCTTATCAATAAATAAAACTCGAAATTTTGTCTAAAAATAACAATTTATTCGTTATATTCAAAGATTTTTAAAAATTTCACACTATATTTGAATCTCTTCTGTTTTACTCAAACGTAGTTAGTTAAATTCAAGCCAACAAACCGAGTCGACACACAAAACATAATTCAAACTCCATTATTACGTGTCCCCAAACAAACACAGTAAATAAGTCAAACTTGAACCAGATATTAGCGGCTGGAAGTTCCTCGTACGAGTGCTAGATTTGTCAAGTTGTCGACGTTACAAATGTTACTTAGTACACATTTCAGTCGAGGGCTGTGATTATTTAGATTCCAACCCCGCCCAGTCCGTGGCCTCAAGTTAACCGAGGCCAGAGGCCAGTGTAGTATTTTATTTGATATTACTTTACAGCCAGCCATCAAAATTTGGTCGTTCAAATTTCACTATACATTTTCGAATAGCGTGCCCTCTTTAACCCATTTATTGTAATAAAAATAACTACGTTTATTAACATATTCATAAAGATAGTAGAACTGATATGTTTGAAGACATATGAGTACCATAAATGTAACCCTTTTAAAAGTTTTTAGGAAAAGAAATGTGTCTTCCGCTGCTAAATATCTTTGAGAGAAAAGCGCCGAGCCACTTGACGGCAAATCTTATTCACATTTTCTCACTTTCGTACATTCAGACTGAGACTGTCTCTTTTAATGATATCTACAGATGGAATAAAATTTTCTTCTATTCATGAGTTAGTCTTTGAAAAATCTTCAAGATGATGAACATGAGATGAATTGACGCAATCTGAAAACTTCAATGTGGCTTAACTTTCCGCTGTAATTACGCGAAATATTGGTCGCTTTTATAACGTCGTTTGCGGTACACTCCTAGTATATTACAATTGTATAGCACATAAGTTTAATATTGTGTACTCTTCGTAAATAATTTATTCACATCAAGCTAATTAACAACCGCTTACTAAATGAAATAGCATTTATAACAAGCTATATTCTAGCAAAATTCGCCTCATACTTAATATTGCTATCTCTGTTTTATTCTAAGACAACGAGAGGGATGTTAATATATTTTTGTAAATATATTTAGAGCAAACACCCACGGTTATAGAAAGTTCGTAGAGAACTATAAATGAGGTTAAACCGGAATATTTGAAAAGGTCAGTATATTTATAAATGGAAGAGCTACTTTCGATTGTGTTCTATCGTCTACGATATTACGACAGATTTGGATTTAGTTTAATCGATATATTTAATTATTCTACTTCTATTATGAGATTTTAATGTTAACGAATACTACTGTATATTACAATAAGAGCGTGCGCACACCTGAAACTATCATACAACTGTGTAGTAGGTATTTGATTCCTATAAGCGTATATGGAGCACACTACTTTGTGCAACTAAACAGTTGACTTGCGAAATAATCGACAATCGCACAATTGTTATGCGATAGATTAGTCAAAGACGTGCGCCGGCTTTAATTTTATTGTATCATAGAAATATTGTTGTCTATTTCTTGAATCTGTCAAATAGTAGAGTATAAATTACTCCTGAATTTTAAGAAGTTCAAACATTACGATGTTAAATCCAACGCAACTGAAATTAACCTACATCTTTCATGGAGGTAGTTGAACAAAATTCAAATCAGACCGACATATAACTTCTCAATATAATATTGATAAGTTATTTGTCAAATTGACTAGCTTTAGTTCTCGACATCGTCCGCGCAGATTCTTCCATCTATTTATAAATATAGCCTATGTTACTGTGATAATAAAACTCTCTAATGTCAAAGAATGTTTAAAACTAGTCCAGTAGTTTTGAGTTTGTTCCTTACATTTAAAAATACAAATATTTCTTCTTTATAATAATATAGATTTGTAAAGAAGATATTTTGCAGATACCGATATTGTATAAACTTTAAACAAATAAAAAGTTCGCGTTGTTTGGAAATTAATTCACGCTCCTCAGTATTGAAAGCCGTTCGCTAACCCACTCGGCCATTCTGACTCGAGTGACCTAAATAATTGACAAAAGTATGTCAACTTATAACCTATTACATCATAAATTCAAAGATTTATTAATATTATCGACACCTAACATCCTTTAATATCGTTAACAATAAAAAATATGCAATTTTAAGGGCGGTCCACTCACGACGCACGTTGAAACGGCCACAAGATGGCGAGTGATGCTTCAGGAGCGATAAAGAGCGCAGTTAACCTAACCGCTGCATGCGCTCATATTAACATACATACATTTTAATGACTTAAACTAGGATCAGAATTAAGCTCAACTTAATATGCATAATTGAATATTTATTTTATAGTGAATATTCAAAAGAAATAACAAGTTGCCGGGGCTTACTTAGTAATTTTCTGCGGGTGTTTTGCTGCTGATGATTGAAACATCAAGTGATGATCTATATAATATTACATAGACACATAACCTATTAATTTAAAATATCTTAATTAAAAGCTTTCGTATAAGCAGAAGCCAGGATACGTTTACAATGTCATGCATATTACGGATTTTTCGTACTTTTATAAAAATGGATAAATCTCTTTGAGATTTAAGTTACCAGGACAACTAAAGAGGCTAGGAGTTAGGGTGGCAGCGCGCGGGGTCGTCGAACGGCGTCGGCGACGCGTCCGGGCCGGGAGGGGCGCCGGTTTCGGCGCGCGCTATCGATCGGATCGCATACCTTCCTGCGGCCGCAGCAGAGCATCCTCCGAGCGCGCGACTGACCGCCCGGCGAAGACTTCAACCTGGCTAGCTTGCGCCACTGCATGGGGACAGGTTAGCGCGGCGCCTGCGGACGCGGCCGCGGGGCCGGCTGCTCGCGCATCGCGCCGCCGCCGGGCCTGGGACGCGGCCGGAGCGCGCGAGCCTTCCTCGCGGAGTGCCCGCGCCCGCCGCCCGCCGCCCGCGCGCCTGCGCCGACCCGCCCTCGCGCTCGCGACACGAACCCCGAGCTCTCACCCCACACCCGAGGCCCCCCGCCTGCCCACTTACTCCTCGCGATTAATAATTCCGGCTACGCTGGCAGTGCGTATGTGGGTTAGTTTTTTGGCGATCGATGCGATATTCGGTGCGAGCCGTTTCAGAGGTGCAACCGAGTCGACAGTCGGCCTATTAGTGGCCCGCGACATCGATAAGGTCGATGTTTAGTGACGTGCTCGCATTCGCAATTCTAACCCTTTAGCGAGCCTGTATCAATGGTCATTTAACTAACCTGAACAGGTGGTCAGTTACAATAAACTGTTGTTGTAGTAAAGCCGACTTACCGCTTGCGTAATTTTTCTCCAAAGCCATGTTACCTCATTGACCAAGTTTTAGAATATGTCGAGTTAATCGAATACATTTCGCTCGGCGTTTCATCATTCTTTGTATTGGAAAATAATTTTCAATTTAAAGTTTAAGTTAATAAAGTAGATAAAACTTTAATCAGCTTATACAAAAATGTTACGTTTGATTTGAAAAATATTCCTAATAAGCTACTCCGCAGGTCGGTTTTCCTAACTTCCTCTAGCCACACAAAGGCCCGTCAAAACCGCATGAGGGTGGGTCGCAAACTTTGCTTAGGTACTTTAAGACTCCGTTACTGTATTGCGGCCTTAAATTAATAGAATTTCTACGAGCTTTCTGGTATCCAGCTTACATACTTAGCATACAGAAATGTGTCCCAAGCACAGTGGCCGCATTAAGCAATCAAACAATAACTTGGATATAATTAAAAACTTTTTTTTGAAATGCCGCTTCAAACAAAATAGTGTACCGGTACCCTTTAAAAAATCGCAAACGTTTGACGCTCAATCTTTCATTTGCATGCATCAACTTGGGCGTTTTTTCGGTGACTAATCCAGTTTCAAACGAAGTGTTATTTAAAAAGTTTGGAGAACTTCATTAAATCTAAAACTTATATCCTATGAAATGTACTAAAATTATTCTAATTAGCAAAGTAACAAAATCATGTTAAACATGTTGACGCAACGCTAATGTTTTCATAAAAGGGGATCGCGTGCTGATAGCCTTAAAACGGTTGTGAAAATTGCCCCACGCACACTCGTCGTAATTCAAATCGAGATTTGAAACACCTTTGGAGGTGAATGTCACTAAACGTGTATAGTCTGTGACCTGGAATAACTAAGCTGAATGAAAGCAACGAAGAACCGTTAACAATGAAAAATTCACAAGGTAAAATTAAAATTGACGTAAATATTAAACAATTAACTGTTTGTCCACGCCCGCGACTTTGTCCACGCACTATATTAAGATAAAAAAATAGCGTATAACATGCGCGTCTATGTGAGCTATCCTGCAGTAAAAGTCCGATAGAGATCGGCCCTGCCGTTTCGGAGGTAACCCGGAACAAACGCGGATTGCGGTCAGACTAACTGATAAAAAATGCGATTTTCATTATTAGCATCTTACCGAAATCTGGATTTTTTCTTTTGATGTTACAGCCACTGCAATTTTATTGTATGTATAGATTAGGTACCCACGGTTTAAACATCACTAATCTGACTTCCGATGTGTTTGAAAGGATAATTCGATGTTTCTAAGATATCCTTCTATTAAAATAGAAATTTGAATGGACAAAGGTGACAGTTGACTTTGAGTCGCGAGATATTTTTAACGCGTGTAAGAAAACTACATATAAAATTAGGGTTTCTTTTAATTCCATTATGAATTAAATATTAAATTATCATTGAATACAAAATATGTTTAACTGCATGAAACAACGTCGTCAGTCCCTAATTTCGAAATAGCGTGGTGTCCACCAGCCGAATTGATTAGGGCAATTTAGTAAATTATTTTTATTTTTGTTTCACCCTTAGGCGAGGACATGACGAATGCGTTTCATGCTAACCCACCAGCTTATAAAAATGTTTATAATTCAATAAGGTAGTGAGCTTTCTATGAAATGGAAAAAATTAATAAAATAATCCACTTCATGTATTGAAGTTTATTGAAAATAATGCTTTATGGGATACAATTTTTGTTTTTTTTTAATATCATATAGGAAATCCCATGTATTAATTTTGTTTAAATTTAAAATTTACCAGGTAACATTCTCAATTAAAAAAACCCACAAGCCCTCAATAGTACAATGGACCGAGGGCTGATGGCTGAAAGTAATATCCCAAAGATACTAGTATCTCTTTCTGATGGAAATTAGTCTTAAAAACAAATGAAACTGAACCTTGTCATGTCATAAGATTTCTTTTACACCATTAAAATGGTTATTTATATAAAAAAATTTTTACAATTCATTTACATGCAACATCAATTACAATTTCTTATTTTTGCATGATTGAAATTTGTCTAGTAAGGTATTTCATTGTATTTGAAAATGTTCTTCAAATGACTACACTTATCCAATAAATTGTTCTCATCTAAATTTTAACAATCTTACTAGTATTGTAAATGCCAAAGTTTGGATGGATGGATGTTTGTTAGTTATGTAAAATGGATCAATCTTGAAGAAATTCAGACATAAAACAGTCTGGAAGAACACTTAGCATACCAATTATTAATTTTTTACTTCACTATGTGCAGACAATTTTCACAATTGTGCCTTTTGTGTTTTAAATGAACCCAGAAGTAATTAAATAAATCATTCTTTTCTTTGCCGCAGTTGCTCCCACGGATCCTGCAGCATTGAAGGATGTAAGTACGCATCAATGTTACTCTTGTTATCTCGTCCGTAACTGCTATTGCTGTCACTCTGTGAAGGTAACATATTATTGAGATACTCCGTTACATGTTATGTATTAAAAATCAATAAGTAAGTATCAAATAACAAATCAAAAGTAGACTGGAAATCAACATGCATAAACATATCAGCACTTGCCAAGAGTAACTAAGATAGTTTGACATTTCAGCGAAATTAAATCAAACGAATACGATACAACAACAAAATCTTCACTGTAAATGTGAAAAAGCAGTATACAATATAAGCTTTGCCAATTGCCAAATTAAATTTGTTATGAATATAATTCCTCACATACCGTATAGCTATTTCTTGAAGAATTATTGCCCCACCGATTGTTATAATGACCACGTCGCCTTTGAAAATTCTGTTGTCTATTATTTTGAAATGAATTTTGATTTCTTCCCTGCCATCGGTCTTGTACGGGCGTACTTTGGTTCAAAGGAATAAAGTCGTCAGACATTTTTAATATTCACTTCACACGAATAAACTTTACCTATTTATTTATATCAAAATGCAACAGTCGCGAATAAAACGATTGATGCGAATACTTATAGTGTTATCTGTGATAATTCCTGTGTGAAATTCAATTACTTTTGAATTAAATTCATATTTGTTTAAAACATAATGACTTACTTATAATCAAATTCCTTAATATTAATAATGTAATAATAGATTTTAAAATATTATTTAAATATTGACAGGACACCTGTCATCTGTCAGATTTTCGATTGGAATGTCAAATGTTGAGCAAAGATAAACTAAAGAATATTTGAATTTTTAGAATGACTTTAAATTCACATATTTTTGTCAAAATCAGGTGTGCAAAAGCTGTAATCTTTTTCTTTTATCACCGTGCAATCTAACATAATGCGCTATTCACAATTCGCCGTTTCACAAGCAATCAAACAGACTGGCATTCAACTGGCACAGTGTGAACACTATGTGGCGCCAGTGAATCCTCACAATCTGTTATATATTTGTTTCTACATTGAGAATAGTTTAAATCAAATGAAACATTCTTGCTATCATGCTGTATTGTGATACTCTACACATCCTGCCGCAGTTGGCATATCTAGCAGTGACGCCAAATTTATAACAATGACTGGCCGTTGCAACTACTAACTGTACTGGCCAAGTGTGTACCACGCAAAACAACTGATTTGTATATCTGTAATCTGTGAATTTGAGAAGTGAGAAGTGTTGAAGTTGAGAGCTGTAGTACAATTTGTGTTTATTGTTTTTGGATAAATTTTGCATTTAATTTTATTACTATCAGTGATGTCTTGTGGTGTTGATTTTGTTATATAAACGTTTCATCGTAAAAATGTGGATTGCATCAAAAACACCTAAACTAGGTGTCGGTAAGTTTGACATACAGTTTTAATCAAAATTAATGTATCCTGATTACTTCTACAGCGGAAATGTTAAAACATGTCTTGAATTTTTAATAAATAATATTTTAAAATGTTACTTCTACTTACTTGGATGACCTGCTTCAGTTTTCTTGACATTTTAAGCTTTAAGTGAGTACAAAGGAATATGCTTTTTTACACAAAAGACCCTAACAATTCTGCGAGGAGTATTTTTTTATGTCTATAGTTTAATATGTTTTGTAAAATTCCTTTGAACTAGTCATGCAATGGCACTTATTCAGTCTTCTAGTTTTTGATGTTTTTTGTCTAGTTAATATTAAGATTTTTTTAAACTAGTTTCTGCATCTTAAGTATATTATAAATCTGTTCTTCTGAGTATAAAAACCTTTAATTACTTATTGATGTCTGGAAATTTATATGTATTGTGATTTTAAAATAAATAAAAATATTTCATATTCTTGACTATTGCAATCTTAAATGGATAAGTTTTAAATACCAAAGCTAATTATAAATAACAATATTACAATTACTTAAGCAAAATAGGAAAACTTTTTATATTCATATTTTGTTGTAATAAACCCACATCTTACCAAGCAACTATTGCAGTTAAAACTTACAAGATTTTATTTACTTATGTTAATTAAATCATTATTTTGAACAATATACTTTGTGTCTTCGGAATCTATTGCAGACATGCCAATTTACATCCAATGTTCACGTCTTAAAAATAGAACATTGATTTTCCCTTTAAAATTACTGGTACAAGCAATCATTCCTTTAAAATGTTTTTTTAGCTGTCTACAATTGGAAAGGAGATGTACGTTCCGGGCTACCTTTGGAGATCGGAGAGACAGTGCAAATATTGGAAGAAAATGGAGGTAATCTAATTCAAATATTATTCAAGTTTTGATGGTTGGATGGATGTTTGTTACTATACTTAGTAAGTGATACTTCTTCTAAATGGATTAACTCTGATTTGGAACAGATGTAAACCATAGTCTGGCATATTTTTAGTCATTTTTCCTTTACACCCTTAAGAGGCAAGGATGGGAAGGAAAAGTGGATTTGACAGCGGAGGAGATGCATGGGAAGGGGGAATATCCTATGTGTGTGTCCTCTGTTGATTAAGGGTAGGCAATGCAACTGCATTTGGGGATGTTTCAGCAGCGTTTGCTACGCCATTTTAACAGATTCAGGTGGCCGCTTGCTTGTTTACTTTATAATACTAAAATAGGATACTTAATAAATGTTTTATTAATTATGCACCTACAGAGTTGTGTACTAA
Organism: Papilio polytes; assembly: GCF_000836215.1. Lineage (NCBI taxonomy): Eukaryota > Metazoa > Arthropoda > Insecta > Lepidoptera > Papilionidae > Papilio > Papilio polytes. The sequence continues at coordinate 2,435,321 of NW_013524901.1, forward strand.
ACAGTTTTAATATAATTTCCTATGTGAATGATCTGATCAAAGTGACATGAGTTAGTATGAAAATAATTTTCATGCCCTATCCTCCGATATACCAAGTAGGAGAAATAAATAAATTATGACAGTTTTTTTATTGGCTAAATTTATCTCATTTAAGTCTTTATAAGGTGCCTTAAACTTATTTAAGTACATAATTTTTGTATCTTCAATTGAACTAAATATTTATGTTTTCTCCTTTCAGGCTGGTATAGAGGATTCAGTACAACAAACAGATCAGCATGGGGCATATTCCCTGCATGTGTGGTGTCTATACGACCCTGTACAGTCAAAGGATCTGGAGCCACTGCTATTGCAGAGTTGAAGGATGATCCCCTTGTGCGGGAGATAGCATGTGTCTTGAGAGATTGGGCACGTTTATGGAAGAAACTATATGTGGTTAGTATAAGATCCTAATAGTAGTGCTAATATGTTGTTTACTTGTATGACTAAATCCATACATAATTTATGTGAATATCTTACCTAAAAAGAATGTATTGCCTAGCAAGTATTTATGTCTACAAGTATCTCCTTATTTATTCTGTTTAAGACTATTATTATGCAAAGAAAAAGAAACATTTTAATTTTGAGTCAACATTCTTGCAGAGTGCTAGATTTTCACATTCTATCATTGTAGAAATGCAATCTAACTAATATTATAAATGTGAAAGTGTATGGATGGATGGATGTTTGTTAAAAGGTTTCTACAGAATGGCTAAACAGATCTCATTTCATATTCTAGAAGAACTTATATGCTAATTACTAAAAATTTTTAAATTCCGCACGAACACAGTCGCGTGTGGTTGCTAGTCTATAATAATATTGTATAGGAAAAGATTTGTATTTTTGTGTTTTGAAATAATTCAAATACTACTGGACCGATTTCAAAAATTCTTTCACCATAAGAAAGCTACGTTATCGCTGAGTAACATAGGCTATGTTTTGTAATTTTACGTGGGCGAGTGATTTAAAAAAAATAAAAATGGCAAATGCGTAATAGACTATGCAATATTGATGTGTTCGTGAGCATGTTTGTACATTAAAGGCCGGAATCGAATATGATTTGTATCCTATTGCTATCATGTCATTGAAACATGGTCAAAGTCCGCAGTCCGGAAGCGATGGACGCGCGGGACATATTTATTATATTGCGTAATTGTACGCGAACATATATGGATACCTTATTGCCCCCATGTCATGGAGAACATTGACTGTTAGCTGGGAAATATATTTAGTTGATATCCACTTTGGGTTTTTTACTGCAATATTCAAATAATATTCTATCTCTATTATACCCAGTTTATTTATAGACAGTGAGAGGGAGAGAACAAATTTTTCTATGACTGTATAGAAAATGGAAATCCCAATATAATTTAGCAAAATTAATAATTTTGAATTTCCCATCATACTTTGTTGTGTATGATACAGTAAATGTTGCTTTCATAATATAATTTCGCTTCATATCATCGTTTTGAATTGACGCAATTGTTGCACAGACATTAACTATTGTCTTGTTAAATATTTGCCTATTGTTTATCATTGCTGTTTATCCTATCATGTTGGTATTTGTGACCTCATTGCATCAAGATCTAACAACATAACATGATCGAATGAATTTGTATTTTCGGGTCTCAACCCGCGACTGTCACCGCGGAATTAAAAAAAAAAACTTAGTATGTGTTCTTACAGACTGTTTTACATTTATGACGAATTTCAACGAGATCTAATGAGCCTTTCTGCGTATATATTTTTAAATCTGAATGGATCAATCCATCTGTATGAACTTTCACATTTAAACATTACTAAGATAATATCGATAGTAAAGTGTTACTCGTTCTCACACCGTTTTGTTCTGCATTAATATGTTTACGCCCCGAGTTATATACTTTAGCGGTTTTTGTGGTTTAAGATGATACTCCTAGCGGGATAAGGCCACGTTCATACAAATTAAATCTTTTAATAATAATTCCATGAGTTTTTCCACTAATTTTGTATTCTCGTCTATTTTGCTAAATACAAGTAATTTTCATGTAATAGTTTTAATCAAAAATACGAAGCTTTTTTTTTTAAATTTAATAAATAGTTCCTAGTAATCATTTTTATAATATTAATAGACAAGATTAAAAAAAATATTATTTGTGTAGACATTTCCTAACTAGTTATATTGTCATGTTAGTTTGTAATAGATAGCCGCTAGTTTTTGTTTAAGTTAGTATTTGTTCGAATAGCTCTTCTCGTTAGTAATGATAATACAAATAAGATAATTACTGATGTTCTTTGTTTGGTTCAAGTTTTTTAAGGATGACGTAAGCTTCAAACTAATTTAAGGTAATTGTGTTTATTTTAAACCTCGAAATAGTACAGCTGAGAATTTGTAATAAACAGTTTTTTACAGTACTTCCAATTCGAAAAACAGTTGTTATTATCTTCTGCAAAATGCTTTACTATGTAATAATTTTGTACCATTCTTAAATTATTAATATTTTATATACATATCATATTTTAAATTTACTATTTTTGCGCCACTTGTGCACCTCTTCAAGCTAACATTGATAGCAAGGAATAACTTTAGTATTTATTTCTTGTACAAAATCTACATGCCGAATTTACTTTAGTATCTCTCCAAAGTGTTCGTAGTTTTTGAACCGTTATCGTGGCAAGATTTCTTTCTGCTATAAGACATCGAAACTTTTTTTTATAATATAGGGTGGCAAACGAGTCAGCGGCCACGTAAATCCGCCAAAATGGCGAAGCGACCGCTATCCACAGACATCCGCAATTGCAGATGCGTTGCCTACCCTTAATCGACGGAGGAGATGCACATAAAGAGGATATTTCCCCTTCCTATGCGTATCCCCCGTCAATTCCACTTTCCCTTCTCATCGTTTCTCATAAGAAAAAGGATGGGAAGGAAAAGGGACCATAGTTGGGCCTACGGCACCACACTCATCAGACGAAAAGCGGAATTTCTCCCACTTGACGTCTGTCTTCTGTGTGGTCGTGGTATTTCACCAGGCTAGCCAGCCCATTCGTGCGAAGATGTTAAAGCGGGCTCTACCACTGTAACACCAAAGATTGATCGTATATTTTAGAACAGTACTGTGTATGGTATACTATATAATGTGAACATAAGCGTTAGTTTTAAAAGTGGTGTAACTTCCAGGAGCGAGAAACGTACAGATTCAGTGCGGTCGCGAAGGTTATGCGAGAGTTGTTAAGCGGCCGCCGCGCACTGCTCGCCGGCACTCTCACGCAGGACCAAACGCGTGCGTTGCGATTGAAACTCGTCGCCAAATTAGACTGGGGGAATAGGTGAGTTTTTTTATTTACTTTTTAAATTATTGATGTGATTGAAACGTAAGAATGTAGTCGTCTCTGCTGACGTCGTCCGCACCTGCTACTTCGCGACCGTACACTCGCTGCTACAGTACGGCTCCGAGTTGTGGGTGCGTGCGGCCGACAGGGATAGGGCATTCTTGATGCAAAAACGCGCGGTTAGGGCGATTGCTAGGGTACCGCGGATGTCCACGCCGAAACCGTTGTTTATTTCGTACAAAATTCTTACATTGCCATAATTTTTTTTAACATTCTGACTTGTAATTAGCTTACCAATAAAATATTTTTATTTGTATTTTGTAATGTATTAATTGGTAGATATTTGACATGTTAATTGTTAATAGGATTTATTTAGGCAATAAAGAATTGCTGAAGTAAACATAAATCGCCTTTGAGAGCTAAGTTATTTTGCATTAGATATTTTTTAATTTTCAACATTTTTAAATTATCAATCACATCTTGACAATAGAATCTTAACAGTTCTTTGCAGTCAACATTAAAAATGAGAGAAAGGAACAAAAAATGAGTTTAAACCAAAAAAATAATAAATTTCTATAAGATAAGTCTCTATAAGAGTCCATCATCCATACTAATCAACTTTATACTACGAGTATAAGTATTATACTTTACACCATAATCAGACAGTACATTAATAAACTATGCAGCATAGGAATGGGCCGTTTTAGTCTATTTCACAAGTCAAGCTATCTGTAAAACTCTTCTTTTTAACATCATCTAATAAAGGACTCTTGAAATAAAACACTGATTTCTTATAATGCATTTTATTCTAAATCAAAAAGAAATTACATTGATATAGAAATCGTTACAAAGGCAGTCTTCGTAAAAATAATGTTGAATACAACAAAACGAATTTATTCTAGGAATGCTTAAATTCATACTAATCGATGCTTAATTTAGAGATGCAATAATAAAATTCATTATACTACGTATCCTAAATAATATGTGCTATTATGCCTTAATTATTAATATGGAAGAATTTTGGAGATTCATTGAAGTTGGAGAGGGTAAGGCACTTATTGTATATGGCTTAAATGACTGCTAGAAATATAAACTTATCTACTAATTATGTCAATATATGAAAAAGTGGAATTTTTCGTTATACAAATGCAAGCCTGGTGCATGTACACCGCTTCATCCCTTCAATGGCACAATGGTCAGAGTAAATGAGTATAATATTTTTTTATACAAATTCCACACCTCTTTTGCACCAATGTTCACTAACTAAGTCGTACATATTTCATTATCTTACTAAAACTAACAAGTTTTTTCAATAGCTTACGTCTTTTATAATACTATGCTATGTAAAATGAAATCAGTAGAATAGACACAATACTTTCAACGATGTAATCAAAATAATTGTCTTAAAAACTATGTTACAATTTATTTTCATGTTGAAAATGTTAAATTCTCGTTAAAAATTATTTTGAGCGATATGTCTTTTTCTATATTTTTTGTTATGTTATAACTGTCTAATTTCAACAAAGTATTTGATTTAAACACTAAAATTGGATTTTCTTACATTTACCCTGCATAGGTAACATCACAGACACTGTTTTGTTTCCCAATCTCTCATACATTTCACATTATTGCCTAATTGTCAATTCACAATGGATTCACTATATATATTTAACAACTAATGTCATGCTCGTCAATTTTGTTTACTGTCCCCAAAAGGGGTTATAAATATAAAAATACTTCCATTTACAAACAGATTGAGACCATGTAAAAGCCTATTAAGGCAAACTGTGTCTGATACCTTAACAAAGGTAAAATCGTCTACACAATAAAGGAATGTATTGAACGTAATGAAATGGAATTGTCTTCAATAGAAGAAATCGTAACACTAGGTATCGTAAGAGCGTATGAATATTTTGAATAACTAAATATAAGGAACAAAAAATGGCAATGTCTCCATACATAGTTTGAGATTTACAAATATATTCCCAATGAAGATAATGATCTCAAAAAATGTAAATGAGACATAATAGAGTTTACCGTTTAGCTTAGGTTTCGGTTTCTTTCGCATACTTTTCGATGTTAGGATAGATGGGTGCCATTTCGAGGGTAGATGGCGCGGAGGGCGCGTTGGAGCCGAGATGAAGGCGACGCGACAGCTCGTCCAGCACCTCGCCGAACACACGCATTGACATATTCTGACCGAGCAGGTGCAATAGCAGGAAATCGCCAACCTGGAAAAAAATAATAGCAATCTTAAAAACTAGTCTGTTTGAAATTTCATTACAAAGTAGTGAAAATCATCAGCGTATTTTGAAAAGTAGCCTTAATTAATAAGTTACACAAAACAATTTGTTGATTTAAATTTTTCTTTGTAGGACATCTATCCATAGTTACAGTCTTTTTAGTGTAAAAACATGTTTAAAACCATACCTGAGTCTTCCTAACAAGTGCCTCAACGCCGTTAGGTGTACCAAAGCGGAAACGTCTCTTGAGAATAGTCTCCCGGGTACTCGGTAGAAGGATTACAGCAGCCGAGTACACGAGTGCCAAGCCTGACAAGACTGATAGGATGATGAACCTAGAACCACGGAAAAATATTATAGTACATGTCAATAGCAACGCAATAGCTGTAAAGAATGACTCAATACAATTTTCTTTGTCTTCAACTAGGAAATGCCCTACAAATACGGACAAAAACAATTAATTTTACATTAGGAAGTCTTACCCATCAAGGATTTTTTTTTGTTTCTATCGTCGTGAATTTTAATGTCTGTTCATGTATTTAGCACGAAGTAACTATAAAATAGATAAGCAAATCTACTTACCAGAACCACAAGAAGATGAATATCTTTTCGTTAAGAATGTTCAAGGCGAGAACACAGAGGGCGTCGTGTTTCTGGATTGTTCCAGAAGCACCAAATTTGTGGAAGGTGCATTTAGTAACACGCGGGAACACTTCAATCTGGAAAGAAATTTGACATGATCACAGAAATTCTAGATTATGTTAGGAAATTGGATATAGTTGTTCTAGTAATTTTAAATGTAAAACGTACCATAGGGTCAGTCCGTTGCTCCTGGTTCATGTTAGAGAATTTGACGACATCAGTGCCGTAAGTCAAGAAAGCGCCGCCGAGGAAAGTGTCCAGGAAAAAGATGTTACCAACCTAAAAAAAAACATTTAATTTATTAATATTTCTTTGAATATCTCAGTTGATATTTTATTGTTAGGGTTATACTTACCACGTTGACAAAGTTGAGAATCTCACAGAAGAAATAGCCGAAAGAATAGGAGTTGTGCATGTGCAGGGTGTCGTACAAGTACTGGACCAGACGACTCTGTAAATAACACCATTAAATGGCTTAGTAAAACTATTTCCCTAAAATTGTAGACTCTGCTTCATTAGTTTTCTCTGCGTTTATAAGAGTAATGTCTATCATTTCATTGTATGTTAATGTAAACTATCAATCGGGGTTACCACATTACTATGGACGATTATGAGGATAATATTATCAAAACAATATGTAACCGGTAGCTTATGAAATGAACAATATTCATAGTACTCAAATAACGCTACTCGTGCAACAATCACCGGGTCAATTACGATGGATATCAAGTTTTATTAGCACCGTGCCTTATCTCAATTGTAGCAATTGGTGAAGCGGGACACTACATCAGTTATAATTTTATGAACAGGATCGGGATACCTGTCTCTTGGACTTGTCATCTGCGATGCAAGCGGATGTTCCTCGCATGCCGTCGGAGATCATGCGCACCTTGCCCTCCTCCCAGTTCTTCCAGATCCAGTGGGGAATGTAGAAGAGCAGACCCTGGAATTTTATTAAAAAGCTTGTATAGATTATGTCAAGTTTTTTATATAATCGAAGATGATTCGAAAGGATATATTTAGTATCAGTCAGTATTCACCATTAGTCATGTTTTAACCATTAATTATGCTAAAAACAAATCATCCACATACTATGAACTATTTAAATATTCCTGTACAAAAATTCCAATTAATTCGACCTCAAATCGTCCACTATGATGTGTTGATGATTGCAGAAATGTCATAACCAAATTTATTTACACTTTTTGGATATTAGAGATATAATTAATGAATTTTTCATGCCCTTACCTGGAAGAACAGCATAAAGGGCACCCATTGGTAGTAGGCATGAATGCGCTTCTCCTCTTCGTAGTCATTGCCGAGGCCAGGGTGCGCGATGCCTTTGCTCTTGGTGTAGGGCAGGGTGAACGTGTAGGTAATCCAGCAGTACGTGTTCAGGATATGAGCGGATATCGCGCCGTCGTTTATACACGAAATAGGATCACCTGCGAAAAAAGTTTTGATATAAACAATATACTTGTAGAAGTTTCCGGTAAATCCTGAAATTCATAGTGTTAGTAAAATGTTATCACTGTTTTACTTGATGTTAACTAGACAAAAAATAAATAAATAGAGTAGACAGGTAGTCAAATTCTCAAGGTAAATAGATTCATACTAATTTAGGCACATATGTGTAGATTTACCTATACCGATGATTCAAAAGTCATTGTCCAAGTTCAGTATTTATTTAGTGTTATCACATTGTATGCAGTCATTAGTAAACGGAAAAATAATTAAAGTAACGTCGAATATGACATTGTTTTTGTACGTTGGCTAATTATGAACTCGTGTTTCCATAAACAAAATATCTAGAATTGCCAGTGTCTTATCAATGTTTTCAATGTTTACATATTTGTAGTTTTAAAAATAAAAATCGTTCGCTCGCTCTGCGATACGTTCTTTTTTTTAATACAAATCTATAGAACTAAAAGAATAAAAGTTACAGTTATAAAAGAATATAAAAAAATGAAAATAATCTTTCTTGCTACTGATTTAGATCTTTTTTCAATGTATAGAAATCAGTTATGACGCAGTATTGCATATCCTTTCCTACGCTGATCCCAGTGTCGAGGACGTATCTAAATGCAGTGCCCCTGCCTATAGTAATTGTATCGGCCGTGACTCGAATCACCTTGTCCGTTATGAGCACCCCAACCTATACTTTGCATAATTGTAAACTAGTTTAACACGTGGGTACTGTTTTATCTGTGCGGAACTAAAGCGGATGTATTAGTGATTATAAAATATGAGTAGACTTGACTAAAATAGAAATATTACGGAAGTACAAATTTCTTTACAAGTAGACTTTTGATTGTAATCTAAATCTGACGGTAAATAATGTCCAAAACAATGTTGGATACAGTCAATTGCAATGTACTTTTCAAACTATTAATTTCCTTTACGCAATTTAATCGATTCAGCCGTTATGACTTTCATTTTATTAATTCACTAGCTGTTGCTCGCTACTTTACCCGCGTGAAATAAAAAAAATATAGCCTATGTTATCATTGATAACGTAATTTTAAATGGTAAAATAATTTTGAAATCGGTTCACTTTTTGAGTTATTTCAATACATGCTAATTACAAATGTTTCCTCTTTATAATATTAGTAGAGATTACATATACGTTGCTTGTAAGTAAACAAATATATTAAGATAAATGTTATTTTGGTCCAAAAAATAATTAGTTAAATAAGGATAAATGTAATCAAATTTTAGGGGTTTATTTTCCTTATTGCTAATAACCACAATCCGTTTCTTTGAATGCCGTTTCACTTTAACTTACGTAGTTTTTATTTATGACTAAGGTTGACTGATGAAATGCCGTACCCTGTTTGTAGTCACGTATTACCGTTTTGGATACAATGTTTACCCTCCTGGCATTGAATCATTATTGAATGCTTAGTGATTGCAAATACGACGAGATACAACACAATAAATACGATTTGCAATCTAAGTACATAATTAGAGGAAGCGATACTTCCTGTTTGCAGAATTATAGCTAATATAATGTCCTATTCATATACGAGGTTAAAGGTGAAAGAGTTAGATGTACTATTTATTACCCAACTCATAAAATGGGTAATTTTTTTTTACTTTTGTGTCTTAAGGTATACACATGTCAGTGCCAGGAGACAAGTGGCAGTCACTGGCGTACCAGCTACTACTTTATTGTACTGGCATTTGTGTACCCGCCCTTATACATTAATCCTAACTATGGAAAAAATAATAATGTATGTAAAGTCTATTAAAAAAAAGTTTGATTACAATAATGGATGACTATGTGAATAATTTCTCGCACATATCTTTTACGGTCATATGATTTTAATTAACGTTTAACGAGCATTAGTTGCTGCGTTAATCATCAATTAGTCTTCAGCCTACGTCTTTATGCAACACGGAATTAAGAAAAAATGTAGACGTAAAAGTAATCAAGTGTTTTTTTTCCGAATGACGTAAATATACTTTGTACAGATAGGAAACCTGTAAGCTTGGATAAATTATATATTTGTATAATTTACAGAAATTTTATTACTAATGTTAAAACGTTTTACTTCAACATTATTAGAGTTTATTCTAGTTAAAATAAATAAAAGACATAACTTTTGATTTATATTTTAGTTGAGCAATGTAAAATCTGTTTTGTTCGTTTTGTTCTAATGTTCGATGCAGTATTTTTTAGTAACTTAAGAACGCATGCGGGTTGATTCTCGTTATGTTAATTGTACCGTTATGTCGTTAGTTGTGCTGGTATCGGTGACACGTGTGATAAGGTTTAACGATCGTCGATAACTAGCATCGGTACGGTTTGCCAGCGCAGTACTGGGTCACGGCAAACTTGGGCTCTTTGCAAACTTTAGCCTTGCTTGTGCAGTTTGGACCTTTCGATTCCAAATTGCTATACTTCAACTTTCTATGATACATTGAAATGCAAAGTTCACGATTATAATTAGCAAATAAATAAATATATACCTGTGTAAGTTATATAAATTTATACTAGGACTTCGAAAACAAAAAGTTTTGAACAAAATCTCTGATGAATTACAATCAAAAGCGTCTAAAAGATGACCTGTATATCCGGTTACTGAAGAAAATCTTTTTTAATACGCATGTTAAAGTAGCCTTGATATAAATTCCTAGTAGGGGGCCTAGAATAAATAGAATAGCTAGACGAATAAATGTGCGACAATCGATTTAAAAGTCATATTCTAAACAATCGGTCATGCGGTCGCCAAAGTTCGTTATTGTACGCCTAGGATTTTTATATCTTTTTAACAATGGACATGAATGCAATGGCAACTGTTATAGTATTAGTATTGCGTGCATTAAAATAATTATAATAATACCTACCTGTTTTTCTTATTTTGTAACATTTTATGAGATTATACTGAGAACAGAGGTCTGTGAAATGCAATATTAATGAGTTAACCCGTTTACTTGGAAATGCATTGCTTTTTTTCAATCTTAACTTTGATGTAGATTAACTCTTTTACACAATTCATTCATATTTTGGAAATGTACTAAGCTAACACCAGCCAGAAATAATAAAAACCAGTAGACATTTTACAGAAGAATTACGCTTATTAACTTCAAGACTAAAACTAATACAGGTAAAAAAATATTTAACTTAACGTATAACAAAATAATTGAAATATATGTATTGCTTCTGCAGTTCTGAATATGCAATGTAACCTTTTTGCTTTTCGAACGTGTTGATGTCTATTATAATTATCTCACAGTTAGGATCTAATTACAATTGTTATCGCTGTTTTGATTAGTAACACCTGAAGTAGACAGACAGATTAGGCATTCGCAATGGACAGGTCACGAACTACTACGTTGCATTTTGATATCTTGCAATGCTTATGCTTGCAGTGAGATAGGATTGTTTCTAAGAACTGATACAAATGAACACGCCCTAGAACTTAAAATTATCTGTCTTTTTTATTTTTAAATTTGGATCAGTAACAATTAATGGAGTTTCTTAACACGATTACCAACGCTATGTCTTTTTGCAATATTTTATAACAATCATACTTCATACTAATATTATAAATGCGAATGTTTAGATGGATGGATGTTTGTTAGAGTTTGTAGCCTAAACGTCTTAACGAATTTCGATGAAATTAGGTAGAGATGTAGAAGATAGCGTGGATGAACATATAGGCTACACATTTCTTTTTAATTCCACGCGGCATATAAATTTATTACTTTTGCTGAATCTAGAACTTATATAGAACGTAAACGTGGATAAGAATGTTTATTTTTTGCTCATAACAATGTCGTTTAATGTATGACATTTAGGTACAGTGAACGTGATTTAATGCAATCTAGATCCGGTAATTGCTGCAGGTAATAATAATGCGCATACGCACAGCTTGAATACACGCCTTTTGCCACGCACATGCTCATTTTAGTTTTATGCCTACGTACAATAATAATAATTCTTTGTAGGGGAAACGAGAGCAATTGTAAGGACTTGTACACATGGGGTCTATTCTGGTATTGTTAGTCGGAATTGAAAAGGATTAAAGTATTTTTAAAAACAGATTTTTTACTCGTTGGGCACATTTTGGTAACATTTTTAATTGTCAAAATATGCTCACATTTTATGTCAATATGGTTACCTTACTATCTTTGTGTTAAAATATGGTCACTATATGTTTTGAGTAAGCAACTGTTTGTTTAAATCGTCACCAGTCACATATTGGAAATTGAAACCTGAGATCGTTTGATTACCTTGTGTGGATTGATCATAAGCGACAATATTATGAATAACAATTGAGTAACTGTCCACTCATCACGCTTTACGTGGAATTTAAAAAGTATCAAGTTCATATCGATTTGCGGTCAAAAAAGACAAGACTTGTCCTGTTTTGTAATCAATTCACTCACTTCATATTTTTAATCGACTACCTAATAGAAGGAGGCACGCAAGTCGTCTGTTTGTTTTTTTTGTACGTTCATTTTTACCCGGAATTAAGGATACCGTTAGAAAACTGCATAGTAGAAAATGTATAAATTCAGCTATCACATTGACACAGATATCTTATTTTAAGGCACAAGTCCATCCAATTCTTTATTTAATGATGTATTAATGAAGCACTGATACTACAGTCATTAACATACAAAATATGGGAAGCACGTGTCGGGCTCTTAATAAAAACAATAGCCTGTCTGCTTCTATTTTTTTTTCACTTACATGTGTAAAATATCTTTAAATAAATCGGAGATGAATGGTTCCAGTTCATTTAATTTTAACCACTTATCGAAGAAGTCGTTATATCTATCTTTCCCAAGACAAAAATCCCCCTTTACCTAAGATTAAAAAAAAATTTATACTAGTGTTATAAAGAGGAAAGATTTGTATTTTTGTATGTATTGAAGTAACTCAAAAACTACTTAGCCGATTTTAAAATTATTTCACTGTTAGAAAGGTAATTATATAATATTATAATATTTTTTAATTTTACGCGGACGAAGTCGCGAGTCCAGACATAAGATTCTGCACCATTCGTTCGTGTGCGCACGCATGTATAAAGAAACCGGTTCAGGATGATTGCTATTACGAATATAATGGTCGTTGTTATTTCATTCGCTGTCTGCACTACTTTGATAGCGGAATAAGCAACTTTATTGTATGTTAGTCAATTTTTATTCACATATTCATGTCATAATTAAATAGGCTAAAGTTCAAATTCCTCCAGGCCGTTGGCTATTGACACTTGCAAGTTTATCTACGTTTTGCGCGTTACAAGTGGAGATGAGCTGTTTATCGCGATTTCGAACGCTTTATTTATTAACATGAAAGAAAAAAGATGAACATAATAAACTAATTGACTAATCGCAAGCATCAGATTAAGTTTAAAAAAATAACCGCCCTTGATTATGTTAAGATTTTAATGTATGTTGAGATTTGTTTCTAGACTAAGTTATACAGTTCCTCTACCTATATTGTGCGTCAAACTAAAAAGGTATTGAATACGCAGTAAAACAAGAATAGAAATGAAGGCGTGAGTGAATGCTTGTAGCAATATACCTTTTACTTTGTTGGGAAGAGTACCTTGCAACAAGTTCAATGTCCCATACACGCTCGGTCTTAACCTTATCACGTATGCTAACACGTTGTTCTGTTTGTACTACTCATTTGACATGTCTCGATTTGGGTAACTGTTACATACTGACCGTTTAGAATAATGAACTGAAAGTGATTCATCTCTATTTACTGTTGTTACAAAATCACACAGTCCGGCTAGACGAACTGTTATTTCCGAGATTTATGGGTTATTTGGATTTCGGTTTCTAGGTCATTGGATTTCACGGTTACTATAGCAATGGTATTGTTGATCTTAATTATAACGTTTTGATTGATAAACTTTCACTTTAACGTATTATTTTCGCTTTTCACTGTAAGGTATGACAGTTAATGAAGTCATTGTATTATCAAATAACTTACCGATAAGATTATTGGCGGTGACGAGAAGGCAGCACAGGAACAGGATGGCGGACGTGATGCGGTAGTGCATTCTGAACACCATGTTGTCGATGACAGCCTTGTCGATCAGGTAGCGGACTTTGACGAAGCCCGCCACCGCCGACGCCATACCAAACAGCGCCATCTTGGATTATTTCTTCCTCTTGTCTGAAACAAACGAACCTATTTTATTTACATGCTTACGTTATATCCAACAGACAATGGTTAGGGTTAGGGGTCTATTTATAAAACCGTCACATTGACATGTCCAACGTGCCGACAATTGCCATACGGCGCACATACTAAATCGAAACTCAAACGGTATATTTTATTACGTTCTTGTAATCTGTACGTTCTCACTATTTATACAGTGTCCCGAATTTATATCTATATTTACTTTCGTCGCTCCGATAAAGGTCCGGTTTCGGGACTTAAAAGTCTCAAACGTTAAATCATCATATACCTACAATCATAAAGCATTACAAGTGACAGTACCGAAGACGTGGCATCTCAATCGATGACCTCTCATATAATTTAACGATGTAGCTACTTCTCGCCCACGCTCCGCATTAGAATCTCGGGTCCGCGTTTTTTATGAACCAATATTCGACTTCACAGTTCAAGCGGTCACACGCGTCGGTATAGACACATCGTTATGTCTATTTTTATTTAATGCATTTGCACTTACTGAGAATATACCGTCAGCTGTAGTTATGAAATATGCACGTAGAATTGAATGAATACGATCCTAGTGGGTAATTCATCACAAATGGATTTGACCTTCGCGACTTCTTGATCCCGTTCCTACGCAGTGTCCACGCTGCTATTTAGGTCACATGCTAGCAATAAATTAATATCATTTTGGTCTATCTGTTTTTACCGCTCGTCTAGTATAATTACTATTTTGTAATGTTGTTTATAAATGTTAAGTAAGACGTTTATATGTCTTGGCACGTAAATCTTAGGATAACTAAGTACACTTGAAAAGCTTTAATCATAATCTCATAATCGCGGTAGGATGAGGTCGACCGCGACGAAGGCGAAGTGTGCGCGGGCGCAGGGCCGCGGCGGGTCGTCGACCGGCGCTCGGCCCATGCTCGGCCTGCGCTCAAACCTCCCCTCGCTCCGTGCGCCCCGGCCTGCTGCTCCTGCAGCGAACCGACGGCAATTTTACGCGGAAACCAGTTTTGAAGTTTGCGTAGCGACAATCTTGAACGATTTGGCGAACTTACAACGGTTGGCAGTTGGATTTCCCTGCACGCCCGCACAAACATTTGTCTCCTAATATAACATGTTAACTACCCGGAATTATCATAATTGTGTCTTATGACGCTGTCGTAACGAACGAACATCTCATATCGTTAAAGTATTCCTTTAACGAGTGTTTGATTTGTGCGCTGTTTGCTCAGTGATAATAACGTAGGCGTGAAGCAAAGGGCACGAAGGAACATTCTTTTTTTATGACAGTCGCAGACGCATACGTCATGCCGTTCTTTGTATTAGCTTTGGAAACCAGATACGTTGGTCTGATATTATTCTTATAGTGTTTAATTTTTGTCTTACTTACAAATTATGCAATCTTTAGCATGTTTAATGAGTCATTATAATTTAAATTGAACAAAGAATGTGGCGAGCCGAGGTTGTGCGCATCGCTTATTGAGGCGGACGGCACGCGACGGCTCCCTGAATGAACACTAATTGCGGGAGACGATTGCGTCTGTGCTCTATACCAACGGGCGGACTGGCGGGCTCACATAGTGCGACCAGTCCGTGGGAAAGGAATCCCGTGTGTATGCATTCGACTGCAAACAATAGGAAGTGCAGACGCACTTAAGGTGGGCAAATAAAAGCACACGAATACGTCTATCTAGTATCTAGCTTTGATTGGTGCATTTTTATATAAAATTATCATGATGTTTGAAATTCAAACCAAATTTAATCGTTGGTATATGGTTAAAAGTGTTTACAAGAGACTTGTAGACACTTTTTGTGTCAAATTTCTTACTAAAGACGAGCTCAAATATCGATATGGGCGTGTAAAAGCGTATCTAATGACGCGACATCGATCCGCGCTGCATTTGTTAGGTAATCTGCGGTCGGATGCAAGTGAATGGTGAATTGTCTGTCGTAATTGTACGTGACGACGACAAACGAACAACAACTTCTCGTATTCGATATCACAACTCGATATGTTTCAAATTTGATAACAGCAGTAATCGAGGAAGAGTCACCGGTAATGAAAATGAATTAATTGATCGCATGTGGACTTTTACACTTGTTTCGTCTTAAACTAAAATCAAAACAAAAAAATCATTTTTGTATTTCAGACCGGTGGCTAAAGTGACTAATGCATTAGACGCAGGTGTCATAAATACTATTATAGTGACTGTTTTGTATTCCCTGAATTACTAATAAGTTCCCTTAGTGGATTCTTGGAAGAGAATTACTAAATGAATAAACTAATTTTATTACAGGATTATCCGAAAAGAGATCGTCGTTACCGTATTGAGAATTGTCAATTGGTTTCTATGGAATATTTGATATAAGAAATCTACACTATGGATTGTTTAAGTAATCTTTAGGTTGACTGTGGCATCACTGTGTGTCATCGGAACAATATCAAGTAATACGGAAACGGCTCATATCTATGTTGCGGTTACCCTTGTACTGTACTCACGTTTCAGATAATCCAAGTTTCATGTACCAACTTCAAGCTTTTGTATTTAATAAGAATTATTTATAATCTGTTTAAAAAAAAAACAATTAGAAAAACGTAAGCAATACAGAGGTGGACCTTGAGATTTAAAATATGTAAATCATATTTTTTCTTAACATCGGCAAACGCGTACAATATTGTTAATTCATATACGTGTTATTTTTATTTTCGGTTAAATCTCCGTTATTTCTTGGTTCACGATATTTAAGTAAATTATCGTATCTGTCCAGGTACAGATTATTTCAAGATTGATGCAATTTATTACAGTGTTTTAACACGAAAACAAGAACATAATGTTGAATTGATCATATTTAAGTCAATTTGAAGTCTTTGCCTACTCCCTTTGGTCTGACAGGTACGCTATTATCAATACTGCTGAAAATCAGCGCAGGAACGGCTTAGTCCGTCCTGCATACGCTGAGCTGGCTACCTTTTGCCACGAATATGTCACCTTTAGAATAAGTCTTTGTTATATAATTTCTATTTTGTGGCAATAAATACATTTTCATTTCATTTCAAATACATTACTTGTAAACATTTATTGCGTTCAGTTGGTTATCTTAAAGGTCAAAGTTACCGATATTCGCGAAGATTGGTACGCGTGTCGCGTAGTGTATAACTTGTCCGTACTAATTGTTATGACGCGAGGTGCATATCAATAGTTGTTTCGTCGGCTTTCAAACGAGATTATATCGTACGAACAAAGAACCGGCAATTCCTGTACTCGACTTTAAAAAGTAGCTGTTGCCCCAACTTCGTCTATGTCGAATTGAAAACTGGATCCTTAACTCTATTCCAGACTTTAGTCTGTGGTCCAATTTTTACACATTCCTGTTCAGAACTTCTGGAGTTTTTTTATTCATAATATTACTGAGATGTTTTTAGAATCTTAGTTGACTTGTATGGGTTATTATTAACACATAATGGTTATAAATAAGGACTTTATTTATATATAGAACGTTTCTAAATATATAAAATCCGGGATGATCGATGCAGGTTGCGCGCGCGCCGCGTGACTGGAATCCAACAAGTGTGACCTGTTAAGGATGCCACCGGAGTACAATGAAATTCCCGCACACTACTGTGGGAAACTCTTTTTCTCACATGTTATCTGTGACGTATTGTTATGTAACATATGACCATTGTACAAGATGTTCAAATTTTCCATCGAACTTCATTGATGCGTTCTCATGTAAGAAAAAAAAGACAAGCAAGGTGGACAGATTAACACGTGGGAGATGTTTTCGAACCCAAGTTAAACTAGACTTGGTCAAATTTACATTTCAGAAACTAATTTTGATTTTAGAAATTATGTAGATGCAGGCTTTTAATTCTGCTTTAAGTATAGTGATGTAACGTTTCACTTTTTTGACCGAAAATATCAGAAATTATTAGACCGAAATAAGATGAAAGTATTTTCTTATTTCAGTCCAGTAATTTCTTAAACCATCTACCTGTAATCGCAAACTACATGTTATCTGATAAATAAGGTGATTTTTACTTTTAATTCCATTAATATAATTATGAATAATAAATTTACATGGATATTATGCTAATGATACCAAGAACTGCATTCGAGCTCAACGTATGAATAGTTTGTATGGCGTAAAACCGCAAAAACAGCACACCATTAATAAACGAGTAATTGAAATTAAAGTAAGAATCTCAACTCCCAATTTCTAGTGCCCACAAAAAGACTGTGACTGTTGTCACCGTTAAGTTTTTATTATTGCGGATCTGAAAAATAATGTTGTGCCACAAATAAAAAGTAATGATTGGCAACTTAAACAGCACAAGCTATTCTAAGTTTTTTACCGAAACTATTGAGGGTCATTAACCACTGACATTACGATACGGCCGTTGCTTCGTTTCAATTTTAAATTAGTGTCGCAACAATATGGAAATATTACAGTAGATTTATTAGAGATTCCCTCGTCTTTTATTCACAAATGTTTCCCGGTACAACCCTTGTCTTTTATTACAAACAGGTAGTGACAAAATATATCACAGGTAGCGAGTTCTTGGGGTACCTTAACACCTTGTGTTGTTCAATAAAAAAGTTTTGGAACCGTCTGGATGGAATCTCAGTTTACCCAGCGGCCTAACAAGGTAGCGCTCGGAGTAAAAAGAGATCCACGATGACTGTGCACAAGGCTTTTGTTCCTGCATATACCATACACATGCCGTCAAACTGCATTCCTCGCGTCGCCGAAACGTGTTTCCGATTCGTCCAGCCCAGTCTTTATGACACAACTTAACTTACCTTTAAAATCAACAGTTACTTTTCCCTCGTCGCTCTCCCAAAACTTCGGGCACTATTCGTCCTTACTAACGTCACAACACAACGGAGGGCTCGTAGCGCGTACTCGTTCAGTTATACGTCATAGTTTAAATGATACGTCATGGATATAATAATGAGTGGAGTGAAACCGGTGGCGGCGTCGCACGGGCACGCCAGTCGCCTGCGAGTCGGGAGCGCGGACTGGAAAGCGCACTCGCGCGTCGCTGCGCGCCCGCTCGTCGCGCGCTGCCGGCTGATGCGCGGCGTGTACGCAGCTACGCTTGTCTCTTTCCCTCTCCTACTGCCAGCGGTACCCGTTAGACATATCTCTCTTTCCACCGTTCCAAATGCACAGTAGTCGAATCCGAGAATCCGTCGAACGAGTTCGAGTCTGTCGTGACTACTTTTCTCCGTTAGCGGCGCTTTGAAATTTCGTATGGCAATTTTTTTTAATGCGCCTATAATTACCGGTTTATACGAGTGAGAATTGCTTCCTGCATTTAAAGCGCGTCGCCTTATGTGTTAATATCGGATCGGCCGGTGTTATATTGATGATAATTTGAAATAGATTTATGTGCTTTCAGTTGGAAGTATTATAAATATAGCCGATTAAGAAATTTGTTTTAATTTACTGTTTAAAGATTCTATGGTTATGATTATGCCAGTTCGTATCTCGGTAATGTTTGTTATTATGACGCGGTTCAATCGATGTCGATGTCGGATGTCGCAATATGCACTGATTAATAATAATTCATATCGGGCACAAAGAGGCTAAGTTAAATGTCTGGGCTGAGGTCAACGCAGGCGATCGGAGCTCTGTCATTGGCTAGGCATGCGGCCCATCTACCTGTTGCCCGGTTCCTAACAAATAAAGGAATAAATTACAAGAAATAGACAGGTTTCAAATTATCGGTTCTGCGTATCTATTAATCATAAGATGGTTGAACTATGCAAATTTTTAACACTCTTATAATTTCTTAAATGAATACAGAGTTACGAAGTTATTATGTAAAATCGGGTTTTTAAATGACATTACCGAATCCGTGGCAAAACTTGTTACTTAACTGTGTGCTGTCTTTTAATTTCCTTTGTGCGTTACGTGATATTTTAAAACATGATTTAGATTAGAAAAACTTTTAAAATAACTCAGCCTTTAAATCTAACTACGGCGCTATGATTTACAATAAACTTGCAGTGCAATAGGTATATTACCTTAGATATGAATAACAATTATAGAAAAGTTAGCTAGGTACGGAAGAATTAGCCGTTTAAATTTGCTTAATTAAAATTCGCCATAGCATTTATCTATCTATTAAGGTTGTCGCACAATAACCACTTTTTTCATTAAAATATCGATCGAAATCTATACCCCAATTACTATTAGTCGTGTTCGGTATGAATCCTTATACCGTAATCTTAAGTAATTTTAAACTAAATCATAATAAAATAGATATATCACCCTATAAGCAGTAATAAACGTTTATGGACATAATGACTGTAAGCTTTTATGGTTGTTTGTATTAAGCCTGAATTTGGCACAAGGATGAAGAATAACGATCGATAACTTTATACAGCTACGCTCGTAATATTCCTTATTAGTCAATCACACGTTTGTACACATCTGTTTTATTTATTTTTAAATCAGAAATGTTTACAAAATAGATTTTTTTCTGTCATAACATTGGGAGTCACGGTAATCAACGTGACTATACCTCCTTAATTTATTGCTTTTTTAAAGATATGTGAAACTAGCTGTTGCTCGCGACTTCGACCGAACGGTATTAAAAATAGTAAAAAACATACCCTATGTTACTCAGTTTTAAGGGAGCTTTTTAATGGTGAAAGAATTTTTGAAATCGGCACAGTAATTTTTGAGTTATTTAAATACATACAAATATAAAAATCTTTTCTCTTTTTAATATACGTAAAAGTATAAATTGTAAATTTTAAATTTATTTTCGATATGTGTGTCAACACCAAAATTATTGTTGCTAGCAAGAAAATCGAAAATATGTCTAGCGCCAAACTGGTTTTTGTTAAGAAAATTCGTTGAAAACCAAGCCTTAGTTCTCATGATAGAATAAACTCATACGTAATGAGACGTAACGAATGAAATAAAGTTCAATGGTCCAAAATTCTTGTCAAACTAGATTTGCTAGTGCCAAAACTCGGCTCTTGTGGGCACCGTCTAGACGTCTGAATTGTGATATTCAGCAATTTTACATAAGTATTACTTATTATACCTTAGTATAAGATATCTTAAGCTAAGATAACATTTGTAAAGAAAATATATAATTGGAAAGCTTGAAATTAATTATTACAATTAAAAACGTAACCTGTTACTGTTTTATTACTCCATCGAATCAGGTTTATTAAAGTTGGTTACATCTTAAATGTGGACGAGAAATTATTCAGAATTCCGTAACCTTTCCTTGTAAATTATTAAAAATTTTCTTGTACAGAAGAATCAGTCAGTCATCCTTAGGGTTTTGATTATCTTCACAGATCATCTGTGTTTTGTGTTTGTGACAAAAATCGTCTAATATATTAACACTACTTTCTTAAGAGTTGACAATGGTTCAATGCAAATTCAGGCATAATTTGATAGTAGTCAGAGACATGCACCTTTTGCACTCTCCACAAATAAAGACCGTCGATACGTCCACCAACTAAATGTTCCCCCTAGGCGCAAGTAACCCAGAGTATAACAGATAATGTAGCTGTGTTCCTATAACTATATGACAAACATATAAGTACTATCTTCCCGAGACATGAGCATCAAACCTGACGTTCCGGGTTGCTCGAGACGTCAGATTGTCGTGCTTACAACTGGTTTGGCGACCTTTCTGCTGCACAACGAAAGAAACCGATCCCAGTGATAGCTTTATCGATCGAAACTTTTTAACCACCTAGATATTTGATATGAAATCGCTACTATAAATTGTAGCATGTATTTTAAATTAAATTGAAATTAAAGTCAAAAGTTTTCATTCATCTTTTATGATCTAGGACTTCCTGTATCGCTTTTTCTGTCACTAAGCGATGAGATGGGTCGTTAACCTGATGGCTTGTATAACTCGTTATAATAAAGTGATATCTAAGATTTTCTTTAAGATCGTGCGCGTTAACACGTGGATTTTCTTAGATAACAGCTTCTTTTAAAGCAGTACACATTAATGCATGTACAATTTTATTGATTTAAAGTAAATGCAGATGCCGTTATTCTCTCAGATAGTGTTGCATCACAAATGTCGAAATTACGCCGTGTTGATGTGTCATTAACATTTGTCGATTCAATCTCACAAAGTGGGGCAAATAAATAAACCTTTTTATCTGTATTTCGTCATTCTCATCTACATAGGCATAAGTATTTGCAACTGAACGAGAGAGCAAATTTTTTGAGTACATTACCAACCTATACATACATGCTTTGTTTAAAAGTATTAATTTCATAGTTTCTTATTCGTTACTAAAGTATGTGTAGTTGTGATTTGAATCCTTAACAATATGTTTTTAAAGTTCAATTTTTATTGTATATAATATCGTATGCAAATATACGAAAACGTGAGTTGATTGAAAGCTCACCACAATGGCGGTTACGTGACCGATTATCCTATTATCTAATTTGACTTTTAAAGTGTTTTTTTTCTAACATATCTGCGCTATTATCGCAGTTTAGTTGCCAGTCTCCGATCCTCAACTTGATAGAAAACTTATGATCATGATGCTAAATACGTAAAAACTATATGTGTATTACTTTTTTCATCATTATTGGCTTACAAGTCTCGGTCTCTGCTTCCAAATGGAAGACAGAGAGAGAAAAAGACTATTTAGTTTTTTTTTTATGAAATCTGAAATCCTGTCTTTGCTTTCCTAGTTTATGTCGTAATGTCTTTGCTCCAATTAAAATTTTATGTGGTGATGAATGAGATGTTCTTTTTGAGGTTTTCCCCCATAAATGTATATTCTTCAGCTTTAACATATTTCTAGTAACTCAATGAAGTGTAATTCCATTAATTTGCAACACTTTCTTGTTAAATTGTCCTTTCGGGAGATATGTCTTTCCTGGAAGGACGTACAGCTTATCGCCTTTAATGTGAAATAAAAACAGACTAAAAACAAAGCCTTTCACTTCTTTTTTGTCAGAAAAGGGTCAGCTGGGACATTAGATTTTACCTGTAGTAAAGTACTATAGTTCTCACCGTCAATTCTTATTAATTGAGTTAGTAAATCGAAAAAAAATGTTAGAAGCGATTAGACAAAAACCTTCATTCGATCTATTCTGAAGACTTTCTGTGTCGTTGATTTAATAAGGTATTTGTTAATTCTTTTACTTTCTTTTACTTGCTAGCGCAGAACAGCATAGCACAGATTTCAATATTATTCTGCTTTATTCAAGCAGTGATTATTATTCGATATTCAAGTTGCAGTATCGTTTTAAGTTACATTAAAAGTAATTGAATCTTGTCGATTGTCTTTGTCCGAGCAGTGTGCGATTCCGCGAAAGCCTAGTAAGCGATTCATAACATTCACACGGACTGTGTTGGACAGTTTTACGTAGAAATAACTTTTGGTTCATATTAGCATTCGTGCGACTCGACTCGTGGACTTGACAAATTATTATGTACAATGCGTACTATTACACGAGTGAATACATTGTCGTTAAATTATTGTCTCGGCATATTGCGTTATTTTTCTTTTGAATGTATAATGTAGAGGGACTTGAAGGTAAAGTTCAACCCATATTTTTGTCGTACTAGTGATAGTTTTTTTTACAATATCTTGTTGCAAGCAATTTTCTGCTTCTAGTTCTACCTTAAGTTGTGGTGTCCGCAGCGACTTGCCCGAAGTTAAAAGCCGTCAAGATAATTATAAAGTATTGTATAATACTATATATCTGTTTTATTATTTATTTCGTCAGATGTAATACTTTTGAATAGGAGGAAAAATAAAAAGGTAATTCTTGGCAAGTTTCTTTGAATTACTTGAAACTTACAGCTTACATATTGTTCAAACACGTACGTGACACAGCATGAAGCATTTGCGGTTTTTGACATGAGGCATATTGGCCGGGAATGTACAAATATATTACACATCACAAGGTGTAGCCATGAGCAGAAAATAAAATGGACATTTCAGATAAAATTTCGATAAGCAGCTTTATTTAAAACCATGTAAGCAAGAAATCATTTTTCTTTGACAGGAAACTCGGGTTGGAGCTGGTGCCGCGTCGAGGAGCGGAAGCAGTCGAGCCTGAAGATATTAGCCTCGTGGAACTATACAGAGTGCACGTTGAAAGTGCGGAGAGAGCTGCAGCAGTAAGTTTTTATAAAAACTACTTTATATTCTGTGCAATCAAAGTTGAAATGTCTTACTAAAGGACTGATATGAAACAGTTGCCTAGTTAGAAACAAACCGGACTGATTTCGACCCTGTTCGTTAGTGAGTTAAACGTGCAGTCACTAAGTAGAAAAATAAAAAAAATGCTATTGGCTGTTGAATATATTTAGATCGTTTAAAACATCTGTTACATTCTTCTCGTTATCAACTGTAGGTTCTAGCTTTGTGTAACCTTTTCCAATACTCTTTTGATGTACCTATCATATTACTTACGGCGAAATGTTTTCTGTAAGTCGGTCATATTAGTCGGGCCGTTTATGGGCAAGTTGACTTACGGCATATCTGGTTTCTTGCCACATGCGGATTATTGCATGTAACATACATTTAGGGACTAGTTGCTGTTGCTGCGACCTAACTAGTCTATGCTAGGGTGAAGTTATTGGGGTTATAAAAAATATTCATGGAAAAGGTATAGTGAATTTCTTTAACTAAACTATTACAATAATGTTGCTAGATACCAACGGTTACATAATCATAAAAGAAGCAATGAAGCTATTAATAAAAACCGCGGGCGTAGAAATTAAAATTGTGTCAAATGTAGCAATTTTATTGCAATTTGCACAATCCACGACACGGTTGCGTCACGCTAAATGTTTTTTAAAGTTTTGGAACTTAGCAGCGTAACCTTGTACTCGACTGCGTCAGCTTCGCCCCTGTTATTACAACTTAATGTTGCAAGTCATATTCGAATACAATACTCTAATCCAGTGGTTTTTTATGATAGTAAACAATGAAAACCCCTACAACACAATGAGTGTATTTAAAATCACATTTTCCTTTTATAAATCAAACATTTCGCCCAATAATAATGCTTAGAGTTTATCATTTTCAGAGTAGAGTGTTTGAAACTATCTACAGATAAAAGTTCCTTCAAATTAAAAAATATCGAGAGTAGGAAGAAAGCGATGTAGATTTTATAGTTCTTTATATTTTGTTGGTATTTTTGGATCATGTGAGTCTTACCACTCTTCATTTTCTTATTTATAAGGTCCCCTTTTGTTTGAGAAATCTACATTAAGATACATTTTTAGTATCTGGGCGAGGCCGTCACAGATGTTGTAGATAAGAACATATAGTTTTAAAAATTTCAAACAATTCCAGTGGCGAGGTACCCTCCGCCGTGCTGGCGGTTCAGGCAGCAGTTTCAACTCTGGCACTCTAACCAGTGGGGCGACCAGCGCGCCCGCTCAGTCCCATCACCTGATGTGCAGCATGCGGGACTTCGGGCACACCGCGGGCGGCGACGAGGCGGAGCTGTTGCTATGGTTACACGATGCCCGGAGAGGGCAGCCGTTGACGGAGAGATTCCGCGTCAGAATAGCAAGGGATGGATTCTCTAATTACGTGGATAGATTGCACGCTAATAGTACACTATTCTCTGTAAGTATAGAACCATTGTATAGGGTTATTTACAACTTAATGATAGATCTTACTAATATTATAAATGAAAGTTCAGATGGAAGGATCATTGTTAGAGTTTGTAGCCTAAACTGCTGAAAGGATTTCGATGAAATTTGGTTTAGATGCAGACGATACTCTTAAAGAACACATAGACTACTTACTTTTTTGGGACAGAAGTAATATTTCTATAAGTGAGTATGTCGGTAAATCAAAGATTGAAATTGATTGTATTTAAAAATAATTTATATGGATTCTCAAATTTCCAATTACTCACTGGAATCGCATTTACATATCCGTAATGTTGTCATTTGCATTTCCTCTTACGCAAAATTATTAATCACAGCGTAATGTAATGTGTAAATACACTGAATTGTTTACATGCGAAAAAAGTTACCTCAACTCATACTATTGTTTTAGGTCTATGTTATTAAAAATACTATAAAGATTAAGTAAAATGATAATATGAGATACTGGACTTAATTACCCGCAATAAATTTAATGTTTAAGTAACAAACAAAACTTGTGACAACGCTTAGATCGACCAAAAACCCTTGTTGAAAATATCATAAATTTACACTTATGTACTGAGAAAGTAGCACACTACAAATCTAAGTAATGGAGTCTGAGTCGTTCGAAGGATACCCTCAATTAGGGTTAGGAATAAGAAATCTACTTAGGTGATCATTAAACGACTGAGTGGTAGTCCTGGCTAGGTCCGATACTTCATGCCTAGTGTTGATTATTCCGGTATATTGGTGTATTGTAGAAGTGATTAGAGAATGTGAAGTGAGCATAAAGTGGTATTTATTTTATATAATAAGGAGGCAAAAGAGTTAGCGGTCACCTAAAATCGCCGAGAACGCGAAGAGATCGCTACCTATATACATCCATAATAGCCTGCGTTGCCTATCCGTAATCAACAGAGAAGGCGACACACATAAAGAGGATATTTCCTCTTCCTATGCGATACCTGCACCGTCAAATCCACTTACCATCCTTTCCGTATAGGAAAATAATGGGACACTCATCAAACCTGGAATTACTGCCACTTCTCGCCTCTCTTCTGCATGGACAAGCCGGCCCATTCGTGCGAACTTTACCACTGTTGTACTTTAGTGTAATTGACTTTATACTAAAGTGCATAAATGGTGCATTACCAGGATCTGTCGATGACGGAGTTGTCTCGCGAGTTGTGGCTGGGGGGGGGGGTGGTGCGCGTGGGGCGGTGGGCGGGCGCGGCGGGCACGGAGCGCCGCGGGCCGGTCGCGCGCCGCCCGCTCGGCGCCGGCGTGCTCCCGCTAGCAGACTTCTTAAGACAACCGGGACAACATCCCGCTGAAAGAGAATACACATTCAAGGTTAGAAGGAATTTAAATTATAAAATCCGAGAATAATCAATTTTTGAGGTTATTGCCGATTGTTTTCTCTGGTACAGGTTTATCAATGCGAAGAGAAAGATTTTCATCAGTTGCATGATATGTTGATACGGAAGCAAACAAATAAGTGCAATATTCTGCCTGGACAGCCTAATTATGGTAAATAACATGCTCCTATAATAATAGTTTAAACTAAATTTTTTTAATCTAAGTCAGAAGGTAGTCCTGGTGGTAGAAAAATTAGGCAGTAAAAGGTAATCATGGTAATGGTATGGGTCATGAAAAAGGATGTATCGCTTGTATCAAGAACTTTATGAGTGTGGAGCTACACCAGTAGAGGTCTACCTCTACCTAGGTCTAAGTCTTCCTAGAAAGAGATGGTTGGATTGTTTGAAACGTGATATTATCAAGAAGGGAGTAATGATAGAGTTATCTGAGGACGAAACCTACCAACCCTCCGGAAGTATAATGAATAGATGATGACTGTTTTTTGATATTTTCTTTACAGGAATTGTAGTAGCATTACGTTTACTAACGAACGCGGCGAGTATAACAGAGGCTGTGGGTTCGGGGGCGACAGTAACACCAAAGCGTGGGTTCCCTGACGTGATAATGCCGGGCGATGTCCGCAACGACCTCTACCTGACGCTGGAGCGCGCGGAGTTCGAGCGCGGAGGGAAGAGCACCGCCAAGAATGTGCTGGCTACAGTCAACGTGCATGATAACACGGGACAGCTTATCAGCGTGAGTATAATAAGCGATTTATTTAACTGGTATTGGATTTGAGTCGAAAAGTATATTTTTGACAATACTTAAGTATATAAACGAACGATTATGAAAACTTAACTAGCCTTATCAGTGTTATTTTATTATTTCATGGGGACGAAGTTTCGAGTAGTATAAGTTAATATGTAACGAAATGCGTTCTGACGTCACACAACTCAGTGAGACCGATGACGTCATTTGTCATGCATTACGTGGTTGCCAGGAGTGCGTGTGGGGCGCGAGCGGCGCGGGCGCGTCGTGCTACGAGTCGCTGGTGCTGTACCACAACAACAGCCCCGCCTGGGCCGAGCAGCTGCGCCTCGCGGTACCTCTCGACACCTTCACGCACGCGCACGTTCGCATCGAGTTCCGACACTGCTCCAGTTTGTATCCGTCCTGCGCTTTCTCCTTGAACAGACAGAGATAGTCTTAATATAAGTGCTATTTCATACATTCAGGAGTTTTTTAAAACGTTGAATGCCAAATTAGCTCTAATAAACGTATCTCGCTTACAGTGAATAAGAAATGCGTATATACTATACAGGGTGTAGGTACCGAAACTGAAAAAAATAGGAAAATCTCTGTCGGTTTAAACTAGTTACCGCTAGGCGTTGGCGCTTATTTAACGCCATTTTATTATAATTCTATAAAATGAGTCTTGTTTCGTTAATCCAGGGCTAAAAATATTGCGCCAATAAAAGCATCACGCTGTAAATACAATACCTTATGAACAGATACATGGAAATGAATTTGTTCTATTTAAACTCTTTTGGAGAATGGGGTTAAAATAACTAAGAAAGAAGCCAGAGACGTCCATGTTAGAAAACGATTCCTTTTTTCCTCAATTCTCAAACAAGAAACACCAATTGAAATGAAAGAGACTTGGTACTTATCTCGCCTTAACTCAAACATTAAATTATTGACTCCAATTTTAATGTTTGTAGAAGTTTTCTAATGTGTCTAATTATTATTTTTAGCTCGCGACAAGAACGAGAGGAAACTGTTCGGGTTCTCATTCGCTCGTCTGATGGAGGCGAGCGGCGCGACGCTGCGCGACGGCGCGCACGAACTCTACGTATACAAATGCGATGATCCTACAAAGTTAGTATATCTGTTACCTTATTATCCGATATATTTAGTATTTTGACAATACCAAGGAAATAGACAATATAACTAAATTATTATTTAAGTTTAAACCGATATGATATTGGATTTTTTTCTCTCTTGCAAAATATGTATTAATATGTTACATTTTACCTAGTTTTTTAAAGCTTAAAATTGTAACCTTAATGTATACTCATTTAATATACATTTGATTTATTATTTATTCCGTTTTATTTAAATATTTATCAATGTTAAGTCACCCAACTTCTGTGTAAAGGGGCCAGCTGAAAAACAGCGCAGAAACAGCCTGCACCGTCTCTGCATTAGCTGCAGTCTTTTGCCACATTTAGTTTTTTTACTAGCTTTAGGGTTGATGTTTGTAAGATTTCATTTGTAGCTGTTTTTGTGGCAATAAAAGTCCTATTTATGAATTTAACTGTTACGTACGTATAGTACGTACAGTACGTACTTGTCATGTACAGACATGTTCAATAAGTTAGGAAGATCCCGGACAATAATTTTTTTAATAATAAAACTTAGTTAAAAAATGTGAAAGTAGTAAATCTTTAGAAATAACTTAGTTGTGATCGTTGCAGGATATGATATTAATTTGTGTAAGTAACGTTGAAAAGTCTCGAATTGTAGGACGTGGCTTGACTCAAAGAACTATTTTATTCTCCTTAACTATTGTTTACTTTATTATTGTATTTTGTCGTTCGTTTTTCGTTATCTAATCTGCTGTCTGTGTCATTTAAAAAAAGTAAAAAATTAAATTAACTAAACATGGTTTAAAAATATAAATAGTAATTATGGAATTTGTTTTTTTTTTTGGTAAATAAACACTTGTTTTCAGATTACAGAACGCCAGTTACCTGTCGCTGCCGTCGTGCGCCAACGACGCAGCGCGCGCGGCGCCCTCTAACGGCGTCATACCAACCTTTCAACGGAGTTCCAAAGAAATTTGCACAATCAGTACATTATTGTGCTCAACAAAACTTACACAAAATGGTATTATGTTTGTTTTATTATCAACGTTTTATTACAGATGCGACGATTTAAGTGTGTAATTAAAAAAAAGTGAGTACCCTATGTATTTTTCCACACTATCCTCTACATCTATACCAAATTTTATCGAAATCCCTTCAGCCGTTAAGGGTACAAACTCTAACAAACATCCATCCATCCATCCATCTCAACTTTCGCATTTATAATATTAGTATGATTTATTGGATGTTTTTGAAGTATATGTCAATTCAAATATGTTGGTGGCTCAATGTCATCTACGATGTTTTGATCCGCCAAGATATTTGACAATCTTGATGGTACTATATACTAGAAATATAAATTTGAAAGTTTAAATTGATGGATGGATGCTTGTTATAAAGTATTAAAGGACCTAAAAAAGTTAAGTACAAATGTAAAATAAACGCTACTTACTAAGGTTTTTTTAATTCCACTGTCTCAAACTCTGGCAATCTAGTAATTTCATCAATTATCCTTTCTTATAAAAGCGTTATTAGTACGTTGTACTATTGGTACTTTTAGGCAATTACTGTAATTAAATTTAACACTCAAACCACCGCCCCTCGCCAGAATTTATTCTAATGACATTGACAGCTGTCAGATAGGGATGGGACGTATATGCCGATACTCTAGTGTTGTCCGATTTTCTTAACAGTACTATGTAGATTCAATGAGAAGTACGTTTTTAGAGGACCTACTAGCGCTACTGCAGTGGCGCGCTCGTCCGGAGCGTGTACAGGAGACCTTATTGCGGGTACTGCGACTCGGCGACGGCCTCAGCTGTGAGGAACTTATCAAGTTCCTACGAGATGTGCTGGATGCACTCTTCGCATTGTTTTCCACTGAAGATGGTAACAGGTTAGTGTTCAAATAGACTAACAGTTGGATATTTAATTGTTTTATTAAAAATATTTTTTTTTAAGAGTCAATAGTCAATTGCGGTT
Organism: Papilio polytes; assembly: GCF_000836215.1. Classification (NCBI taxonomy): domain Eukaryota; kingdom Metazoa; phylum Arthropoda; class Insecta; order Lepidoptera; family Papilionidae; genus Papilio; species Papilio polytes. Next base: position 2,466,038 of record NW_013524901.1, read on the forward strand.
ACCATGGTAATCTCACTGTGCTGTAATTAGCTTGTTTTTGTATTTTTCTCGCGTGACAGTTTTTCAATTTAACCTCTTAATAAAATATAAGATTTTTTCTTCATTTCTTCTGATTTAACTTTTGAGCACTACATATAAGGTATTCCCTCCAGCACCCCGCACTCGGGCACGGTGTTCCTAGTGCTGGTGTCCATCTGCAGCCTGCTGGACGAGAGCCGCTTCCAGCACTTCCGTCCTGTGCTGGACGTCTACATCGAGGAGCACTTCTCTGCTGCGCTAGTCTATAAGTACGTATGTCTGTTTTATGTGCACATATAATCTACAGTCAGAGAATTAGGTGGTGTAACATATTACAAAGTACAGTGTGAAAGTTTCATTTGCATTGTAACAACACAACGCGAAGCAGTAACCAATGTGATGCAGATTTTAAATTTATTTTTAGGAAAAAGTCCGTGGTACACGCTTTTTATTATTTCGTCATTTGGGCAGTTAGTGTTGGTGCCTAAACTACTAAATGGATCTCGATGAAATTATACAATATTTTATTTTTGTGTTTATTTGATAATTCTGCAACGGTTCTGGTGTAACACATCGTATACGGTCCACCCCCTAGAAATGACGAATTAACAAGAAATACATTTTTTTTCTATCTGTATTTCGTCTGTTTGTTAAATATTGAGCAGACGAATCGGTCAACAGTTTATGCTAAATGGTGGAATTTAGCATTGTTAGGAATAATTTCATATTTTGTACTTGTATAATCGCGTATATCCGCGACTGTACGTATTATATTGTGTATCATCACAGAGGCCTGCTGTCATCGGTGCAGCACTGCGCGGAGTGGGCGGCGGGCGCGGAGGGGCAGGAGCCGATCCGCAAGTGCTTACGGTCGCTAGGCGCGGTGTTCCGGCTGGCGGTGCGCTCGCGCCGGCTGTTCGCGCGCGCCACTGGTGGACAGTACGAAGACAGCTTCAGACGGGACGTGCGCGCTGCGCTGCATGCGCTTAAAGCACTGGCACAGCACCCGCATAGGGAACATCTCGCGCCCGCGCAGGTAACTATCGATATCGATATCGATATATCGACATGAAGATCCTCATAACTAACTAAGTTATATTAATAGTAAAAAGTAATATCGGAAACCTGTATTTGTCAAAATAATGAAGTAACGAGTCTATAGACATCGGCTAATCCAGATGTGCTAGCTACCTTTAAAAACCACAAGAATGGACATATTGTGAGGATTTTTACTTACGTGTTACATCCAAGTCAAAGCTTCCTCCATTCTCCCCATCCTTTCATCATCTTCCTCCTTGTCCTACTCCCGTAGGGTCAACGCAATAAGTTTTTGTCCTCCACATGACTATCATACGTCATCCTTTCCTTGCATAAAAAGGTTAGAAAAGGAAAACGACTAAAATTAAACCTGCAGTATGTACACTCATCGGACGAAACCTAGAAGCACTTCCAATTGATGCCTGTCTTCTGTGGTCGTGGTATACAAAGTTGTCTTGGTCATGATATATCAAAGATCCCATATCGAGCCCATACCTGCGAAGTTATAAAAGGTGGTTACATTCAGGTGGCTCTGATGACGTCATGGGCGAGCGTGTCGCGCGAGGTGGCGGCGGCGCTGGGGCCGGCGGAGGCGGCGCGCGTGTCGGCCGCCATGCTGGACGCCGCGGCCGCTAATGCCCCGCCCCCGCTCGCTAAAGCACGACTCAGAGCCGCACAGGATATACTTAAAGGACCACTCGGACAGGACCCCGGTTAGTAAACATGGAACATTTAAGTAGCAATATTTAATTTGCTATTTTTTTTTAATTTACAATGGTAAACTTAAACTTTCTCACCAAACGTAGACAAGACGCCCATAAATATTTCACTTTTTTTACATAAAGCTCTGAAACTGTTTTTGCAATTTATGGACCAAATATTCTCTACAACAAAAACATTTGAAATGTCTCAACTAAGGAACACAATAAACTTAATACTATGATGGTATAACCACTACATTGAAGAACCAATTGGTTTTAAACCCGCTGTTAAAAGCATGTGCACTTTTCATCACATTTTTTCACAATCTTTATTAGTTTGTTTTACATTATTCTCTAAAAAGTGTAGTGTCACGCTGCTGGCCAGCTGGACCGACCTCTGGTAACGTACAACCTCTACGTGTTACCAATGAGGCCGATGCGAGACATACATAGATTTTGTTTAATTGCTGATTCATTTATACACTGATTCCTTAGACAAGATTTGGAAAAAAAAATTGGCTTCTTTGATTGTTAGTAAAAAATTGTCCAACTACTAATTTAACCCTTATTTGCATGATTCTTTTTAAATACCATAAATTGAAACGGGTCGTAAATTGAACATAGATTGAGGGAAAAAAAAGTAAAAAATGTTCTATCAAAATAGTCTATTGGGTAAGGAAGAAAAGACTGATGTATAAATGTATCATCATGCATTTAAAGTTTAAATTACTATATTTACAGAGGCACGTAACATAGTGCTGACAACAGCCTGTCATCACTTGCGTGTACACTTGGCGCGACGTGACGAGCTGTCGCAGTGCGCGGACATGCTGGGCGAGCTGGTGACGCTCCTGTGGAGGAAGGAGGACCCTGACATGGTAGAGGATGAACTGGACCCGGACGTCGACGTGCTCTGTCTGAACACGCTTGATGTACTGGTGGAGACTGTACTGCATCTGATTGGTGGAAACTCGCCGGTACTAGTAAGTGTGCAAATATGTTGATAATTTAGATCTGGCTAGCGTTCTCCCGCGACTCGACGCGTATTAAAAAAAACAAAAGTGAGTAGTAGGTACTTGAAAGTTATGAATCATTTCTGTTTATGTGTTCTGTTCTACAATTAAAAGTATCCATTGTTGTATTCCAGGGTTCAATGGTGGCTGGTCTGCTGGGTACAATGGAGCTGCTGCGTCCAGCGCACTACCAGCGGCTGTGGAGCCACCTCGCGCCGCACCCGCACGACCGCAAGCCACTCAAAGACTTCCTTATGAGAGCATTCCTAGTGTTCAGACATCTCATTGAACAGGATGTACGTAGACTATTGAAATATATTTAAAAATGGTATTTAAGCTATGAAAAAATCTTTAAAGTGTGTAATAAATAATTTTAAATGCTTTTTCCAGGTTTTTCCATCTGATTGGATGGTGTTACGAGTTCAGAGCTGTAAAGTTTTACTATCCGCGTTACAAGATTTAGCTAAACCTCTGCTTGAGCGGTTTATGGGTGAAGAACCTCCGCAATTTGACACCCAGGTAAAATAAATCCTACAAATTGCTTAATTTTGTTCTCTCTGGCAATCGCAAGATGTATAAAATGACCTGTGATTCATTAAAGAGCAATGTTTCATACTGTTAACTTTGCTGCTACAATATTGGCAGGCGCTATACAAATATTAAGCAAGATACTTTTTTTTATTATTCCTTGTATAGTATTATATTATCTGTGTTATTATGTTCACAGTTGTGGTCGGGGTACTTGGAGCTAGGCGTGGCGCTGGTGACGTGCCGCGCGCTACAGTGGGAACGTTGCGCCGGCCGCGGGCCCGACCGCCCGCGCATGCGCGCTGCTGCCGGCCTGCAGGTGCTTGCTGTATGGAGCCGACTTGGTATGTTTACACTTTATATGTTGTATTTGATGATTAAACGTCACATTATATTGTTTTATGTGAATATGTGTTAAACAAGTCATTGTGACCGAAAGGAACGATATGAACTCAACTTAAAAACGTGCATATGTCTATATGTGCTCACTGAGGGGCTCGGAGTCTATACAAAGTTAGTAGGGGTAGTAGTAATAAATAAGTGCGAAGGAAAAGTTATACTTTGAAGAAAAACATTGAGATATAACCTGCAAATATCTGCAAAGAAATTTAAAGATATGTAGAAACTCAGTTACTTGTCACCTAAGATAAAGTAGGTTCGGAGCTAGAGAAGCTATTTAGTTGCGTGTCCCAGGTCCGGCGCAGCTGCACCTGATCGGCGTGGCGGTGGGCGCGCTGCTGGAGGTGACGCTGGTGGGCGCGCTGCGGCGGGCGGCGCTGGGCGCGCTGGTGGCGCTGATGGCGGCGGAGCGCGCGGCCAGCGGCAGCGCGCGCCGCACAGAGGCCGCGCTCGTTGATAAACTGGACTCACTCGTCGCTGATAATAAGGCTGATGATCATTATAGACGGCTCTTTGATACTGTGTTAGTGCATTCAAATGTCTTTTTTTTATTTTTACTTGATAGAAATCAGTTTTTCATGTGTTCTGTTTGGATTTGAATGATTTGATTGTCGGGATAAAACTTACACTTACTTGCGAAACAAATTAATCATAACTACGTTTTTACTATGCTTACTTCATCTCCAGGGAGCATTTGAGTTCAGTGTGAGTATGTCTGTTATTGTATACTGTAATCTATGGTAAAAACTAAATGTTGCCCCTTCTCATCATCAACTCTCTCTCTACTCTCCTTGACGTTACATCTTTCATACATGGTCTTGAGGTGCATTATAATTTCCGTAAAAGAAAAGTTTGCAATATTTATTTACAACATTGTCACATATGAAATATAAACGTAACGTATCGTTACGTTTTCCAGTACCGGAGTAGCTTTACAAGCTGTTCTATACTGTTCATTACTTTACATATCAGTTTGTCCACTGCTCAGTTTAATGGAGCGCGTGTCGACGGAGGGTTGGCGCGAGGCGGGCGCGGCGTTCGTGGGCTGCGTGACGCGGCTGCTGGAGCGGCTGCTGGACTACCGCGCTGTCATGCAGGGCGCTGAGCACCGCGACAAGCGTATGGCCGCCACCGTCAACCTACTGGTAATAGCCACGCCCACAAGAACACTCTTCCACGCCCACTCTAACAACCTCACTTGCTAGTTATTGCTACACTTATTACGCCCAGCGCCTGACAAAAATAAATAGCAATCTCCACGGTCTAACTTTTGTAATCTTTTGGTGAACGCATTGACAATTTGTCTCAGCTGGGCAGCGGTCGCTTTGCTATTTTAGCGAAACAACCTAGACAAAGTTCGTAAAATACATTCAAATAGTGTGGAATTGAGTAACTTTCGATAAGTAGATAACTTGCTTGTCTTTCAATTTGACATATTTTGTTGATTCTATTAGCAATAGTGATATTCAAAAACACTTGCATACACACAAACTTGATCACAAAGGCAGAATGCCTCTTAGAGCGCGCACACCTTTGAATAAATAATCGCACAACTGTTTAGTCGCGATATGTTTCCTATGAGCTTATATTGAGATGAGCACACTCGATTGTTAGTTGTGCAACTAAACAGTTGAGCTGCGATACAATCGACAATCGCACAACCGTTGTGCGATACTGTAATCAAAGGTGTGCACCCGCTCTTATTTGTCTGCATTGGTATTCTTAAAAAATATCTAATACTGAGTAATTTAAGCGTAAGGTCAAGAATTTAATAATGAAATGTGTGGTTTCAGAATTTCTACAAGAACGAGATAGACCGCAAAGAGATGTACCTGCGCTATGTGTACAAGCTGCACGACCTGCATATTGCCTCCGACAACTTTGTGGAGGCAGGCTGCACGCTGCTTGTAAGAATAATATCATTTTATTAATATATTCGAAAGTTGGGATGGATGGCATGTCTCTGAAATGTTACTCTGAATTACTGAAAAATCGGATAGATTAGTTAAGAGATTCTTTGATTTCATACGAACGAAGTCGCGGGCTTAAACTAGTTTTACTTTCTCAGGTATGTACATTTGTTCATCTCTGTGCTAAATGCGTTTTCAGTATTCTTGCTTCTTATCAATAATATAAATGCGAAAGTATATATGTTTGTTAGAATTTGTAGTCTTAACGGATCTCGATGAAATTTGGTATACACGTTGGATGACCTGGAAGAACGCTTTTCTTTTTTTTTAATTCCAATCGAACGGAGTCGCGGGTGAAGGCTAGTATTACATATTTAATTATATTGTTGGACTGTTACAGTTATACGCGGAGACTTTAAGCTGGGACAGCGACCAAATAGGCGTAGATCCAGAGCATCCTGAAGTACCGGAATGGAAACGTAAAGAGGCCTTGTATAATCAAGTGCTCGAGTACTTTGATCGCGGAAAGGTAAGAAGAAAATGTTGATGCCAATAAAAAACAATTTTTTATAAGGTTTGTGTCAAAAATAAACGTTATATTAAATAGTTTAAACTATCGTGAGACATAACTTTAAGCGAAAATAAAAAAACGGCTCAATCCCCGTTGAAGAAGGGCCCCCCGAAGGGTCTGCAACTAGTCGGTGCCGTCACCGGAGGATAAAAGCGTGAGTTGACCCGTTTTTTAATTTTCGCTTAAACGTTTTATCTTACAAATACAAGTAAACGGTTACTTGTTATTGCCAAAATAGCGGAGCGATAACTACATCTATAGGCAAGGTCGTATAGTAAAATAACAATTACTATCATACTAATATTAGAAATGCGAAAGTTTAGATGGATGGATGTTGTAGCATAAACGGCTGAACGGATTTCGATGAAATTTGGTATTGTTAGGAAATAAATTAGTACCGTGCTATAGAATTGGCGCAACTCTAGATTATCGGCATAAACGTCACGTCCCTAGCTGACAGCTGTCAATGTCTCTAGAAGTATGGATAGATTTGGCGCGCATCCTAAGTCTTGACGAGAAGTATTGCTCTGAGTTAAAAGCGACAGTATCAATTAAATAAGTTGTCTAATAGTTTAGATGTAGAGGATAGTCTGGAAGAACACATAAGGTATTCACTTTTTCTAATTCCACGCGGACGGTGTCGTGGGCGAAAGCTAGTGTTCAATATTTACGTTCAATGTTACCATTGGGCAGTGCTGGGAGAAGGGCCTGCCGCTGCTGCGCGAGCTGGGCGCGCTGCACGAGGCGCAGTGCGAGTACGCGCGGCTGGCGCACGTGCTGCGCCGCCACGCCGCCTTCCTCGACGCCGCGCTGCAGCAGCTGCGCCCCGAGCCAGAGTACTTCCGCGTCGGCTTTTACGGCAAGGGCTGTCCGCTCTTCGTCAGGGTGAGCTGCGACTGTGATAGTCACACTCTGACACAACTTGGTCACAATCTGACGTACTTCAGATGAAATCTGACGGAATTGTAGTCACAACTTGACGAATTTGTGACGAAGTCTGACAGATTTATAGTCAGAATCTGAAGTATATCAGATGGAATCTGATATACTTCAACACAAACCTGAACTGAAACAATTTTTAATTTACTTGTTGTTTAGTTTATCTTGTGAAATTACTTTATTATAATAACATTTGAATTCCAATACTCGAGTGTTTCGTCTTTTCCATTATAATATAAAAATAGATTAAGTTTACCCTTAAATATCAATGTCAAATCAACGTTTGCTGTTACTTAAAAATGTATTTATAAGGTTTTATGTAACTTTGTGTTCCAGAACAAGCAGTTCGTGTACCGCGGCCAGGACTACGAGCGTATCGGCGCGTTCACGCAGCGGCTGCAGGCGGAGTACGTGGCCGCGCACATCCTCATGCGTAACACGCCGCCCGACGACTCCATCATAGCTGCTGACGGACAATGTGAGCAGCAATATTAAAGACTAGCTGTTCCCGTGCGCTTTATCCGCGTTTTTTTTTATAATATAAGGTGGCAAACGAGCAAGCGGCCACTTGAATCCACCGAAATGGAAAACGACCGCTGCCCATAAACATCCACAATTGCAGATGCGTTGCCTACCCTTCATTGACAGAGGAGGAGACTCACATAAAGAGGACATTTCCCCTTCATATGCATCTCCTCAACCATCAATTCCACTTTTCCTTTCAATCCTATCTATCCTCTTAAGAAAAGGGTGGAAAGGAAAAGGGACTAAAATTGGGCCTCCGGCACCACACTCATCAGACGAAACGCGGAATTGCTTCCACTTCACGCCTGTTTGTGTGTGGTCGTGGTATTCTTACGGGCGAGCCGACCCATTCGTGCGAAGATGTTTAAGTGGGTTCTACCACTGTTAAAAATTGTTGAAGTTAAAAATTGGAAAAAGTAAAATTATAATAACTTTATTGTTTACATTTGCCAAATTCTCGATTGCAAATGACTACCGTTCCATAAAAACCTTGCTTTCTTAATGTTGGCAGCTTGTAGTTTGTGGTCCCTTTTCTACATGTTTTTTTAGTATAGATAATATTTGTAAATAACGAATATATGTATGGGAAATTATTAAGGCCGTGAGTAGGACATAGATAAAGCTACACACTAAATTTCTCCTTTTGTGATTTTGTATATGACTAGCTGTTGCTAGCTTCGTTCACGAGAAATTAAAAAAAATGGCCTATATTACTCACTGAAAACGTAGCTTTTTAATCGTGCAAGAATTTTTTAAATCTGCCCAGTAGTTTTTGAGTTATTTAATTACATACAACGATACAAATCTTACCCCTTTATAATATTAGTATAGAAAGAGACAAACGACCAGTGATATCTGGTTTCACGCCTTTGGATGTCATGGATATACGCAATATAAGAGTGTATAATCAGTTACTATTTTATTGAAATTATTGGCGTGTAATTACATTTAAACTTCATTTAATTAAATAGTTGAATTCAATTTAGTATAAGTTATACTAACACCTGCTACTATCTGAATATTTAAAACAAAGTGTATGTAGCGGGTTTAAAACTGTATAGATTGGTTTACATAACTCCTTATTTCTATTGGATTCGTTTATATTATATACTAGCTGTTCCCATGCGACTTCATCCGCATAAAATGATAAAAAAATAATTTTATTGTTCACATTTGTCAAGTTATCAATTGCAAATGTCAAAATGACATGACATGATGTCAAACCATGGCAACCTTGCTTCCTTGATTTTGGCAACAACTTATGGCCTCTTTCCCACATTAGGGTTTTTATCCAAAATATTTACCCCTAAGTTTAACGCCGTGAAAATATATAGCCTAAAGCGTGACGTAAGTGTAGCGCTTTATATTAAAAAAAGAGTTATTCCAAAAAATGCTGTGATTGCTGACATCTTAGGCAACAAAGTGTGTGTTTACGCTTTATTATAATAGTATATATGTGTTGTGCAGATATCCAGATCTGCAACGTGAAGCCGGTGTGCGGGCGCGCGGTGCGCGGCGGCGCGGCGGAGGCGGTGCGGCGCTACTACGCCTGCAACGACGTCGACACCTTCCTCTGCGACCGCCCGCTGCACAAGCCGCCCATCGACAAGGACAACGAGTTTAAGGTCTTTCTCACTCTACTCTCTCTCTCCTACTCTCCCATTATCTCTCTCATTGCCTCTTTCCCCCCTATCTCTGTGTCTACCTCCTCACTCCCTCTTTCTCTACCCCCTTCCCCCATCTCCATATCTAGGAAGATCATATAGGATGCATATTAGGAAGGTTCCTAGCTTGTATCCATGTTTGGATATGAGAATATGGAAATACATAATTACTATTTTCTTTCCAAACTGTGAGATAATGCAATTATCAACCATTTTTAGACTCCTATGTTATGAATTTTTCCCTTACTTTCACAATACAAAGATAATTTAATTTTGCGCTTCGAAATATTTCACTCGAAGAGAGAAATGTTAGAGAAATAGGGATGATGACGTAGATTAATGATGAATACTTTGTAAAAATGTTCAAATTATGATTTCAGAGCCTTTGGATTGAACGAACGACATTAGTGACGGAGAACACGTTGCCGGGCATACTGCGATGGTCGGAAGTTATATCGCGATCTGTGGAAGAAATACCTCCAGTTGAGGTAAAAATTAAATAGATCAAGTATGAAGTAAAAAAGTTCATTTAGGGCCGGTCTCACCACTGGCTGATAGAAACTCAGATAGCTTAAAAATGATGTCAGATAAAGTAACAAAATCCGATATTATCATCACATATCTTACTTTGGATTGTTATCAGACAATTTACAATTTGGTGTGATAGGCCTTTAGTGTTGTTTTTCATACTGGTACTAAGCCATCAAAATATCTGACAGCTGTCAATGTCATTCAGTTACAATTTTTAGGGCCTGTCCCACCGGTGGTAGATAGAGGCCCGGATAGTGTAAATATGACGTCACGTCAGATAAAATACAAAATTTCTGTCCCACCAATTTTAAATAGCAGATAACGCTGTGACGTTTTAGATGTCAATGTCATTTTTTTTACAAGCCCCATACAAAACTTTTCAATTCTGTCCCACGGGTGGCTGATAAAGAGTTCTGGATAATGTCGAAATGACATGAATGTCACAATGACGTCAGATATGGTACAAAATCCAG
>NW_013524901.1:2477380-2781843 GCF_000836215.1 Papilio polytes
AACAAAAAAATCCTATATTTCCGTCACGTATTTTATCTGTTTGATTATTATCAGGCAATTTACGAGAATTTGGTAGTACTGCCCCTTAATGTCGAAAAATTCATGTGCTGTTGTATACAGCATATTTTTTTTTAAATAGCTCTTCATGTTATTTAGTTTAGGGGTGAAAAAAATCATTAGAGAAAGGAACTAAAACTACATGCGAATAGTGACAAAGAATCAAGATTGACATAAGAACAGATTGTTAAGCAGTAGCAATAATATTTCTTTTTTTCAGTACGCTTGCGAAACAATGGAGGCGACAGAACGAGAACTACGTAGTCTCATATCGCAATATACAGCTGACCCTACACAAAATATCAACCCATTCTCAATGAGGTTACAAGGAACTATAGATGCGAATGTTCAAGGAGGCATCAGTAAATACGAACAAGCATTCTTAACAACGGAGTTCTCAAGGACAGCGTCTCCTAGGGAGTTGGCAGCCGCAGCTAAGCTACGCAGGCTGATAGCCTCCCAGCTAGCTGTGGTCGATGCTGGACTGACGCTGCACGGGAGATTGGCTCCTGAGGAAGTCAAGCCATTGCATCGGTGAGATATTCATACTATGAGGAAAAAAGGGTAAAATAATATATATATATATATATATATATATATATATTGTTTAGTGTAAATATAAAGGCTGTGTCATACTATGTATTGTTATACATATTAGTGGCCAATGTGTTCTTCCAGACTATGCTCTAAATTTCAATGAAATTTCATTGAGACTTGCTTAGGTGGTCTGGAGGTAGGAGGAGGTAGTAACAAACATCCATCCATCCAACTAAACTAATACATTTATAATGTTAGTAAGATAAATGTGAAACTTTGTATGGATGGATGGATGGATGTTTACAATGTAAAAACGGCGGCGTAACGAACCTCAACGAAGTTTGGCACAGATGTAGAACATAGTCTGGAAAAACAAATAGCTGCTTATTATTTTTTTTAATCCGTCCAAACAAAATTGGGCGCAAAACCTAGTTAACTGTAATAAATAAGTAAATTACGTTTGGTCGCATCGTAGTATTTTAACTAAACAATCGTGTTATCGCTGATTATTTATTAACTTTAGTGTTAAGTTACTAAGTGGAGATGGTTTCTAAAACTGCAACATTATACTTACAGACGACTGGTGGAAAGATTCAATCAGTTACGACAGAACCTTGGCCCCGGCTTGGCGCGCGCTAGACGACAGCTCTCGGAAAGTATCGTAAAGTTAGTATATTGATTACATATGTATTACGTGAAAATTTAATTTAAAAATTAAAAAAAATATAACAATGTATTGTACAAATCAATATGTTTAGATGATCTATACTAATATAAAGAGAAGGATTTGTATTTTTGTATGTATTCGATTCACGTAAAAACTATTAAGCCAATTTCAAAAATTCTTTCACCATTAAAAAGGTAACTTATCTGTGAGTAACATAGGCTATGTATTTTTTAATTGCACGCGAGCGAAGTCGCTAGTAACAGCTAGTTTATTTAATAACTATAAAAATACTTATATTTCAGCACTCCCCTGCCTCCAGTACCAGCGCTGGATAAACGATCACAAAGCATACAACAAAGTGATAATTATTATGAGGACGGACATCTCTATAATAAACCTATTGTAAGTATTTACTATTAGTATTTTTAACACAGTAATACATCATAAGTTAAAGTGTGCTAAATCTTATGTTTATTCTTAAAAATAGAAATTCTTACGAACACATTATCAGCATTAGCAAAATTCAATCACTTTACTTTTTTTCTAACAAAATTAAATGAGATCACAAAATTGAAATGATTTATTTTTTAGGTATTTTTAATTACGATAGTTATTCTCTTTATTTGAGAATTTTGTTAATTTTTGCTGATGCTGATTTTAAAAAATGTTTAATGCGATTTTATACGTGCCATGGAATAATTTTGACTGCGATTATTACGTCAATTAAATGGTGCACCTATTTCATATTTTTTTTATGATTGTTGATGTGCTCAAAATATTATGTATGCCATTTATGGCACTCGAGCCAGTAGCTCGCCACCCCTGTCCTATATTATTGCGTTATAGTAAAAAAAATTGTCTATTCCAGTATACATTGGATGAATGCGACCAAAGCGGCGTGATGTCGAGCAGTCTGCCTGCGCACGAGGGTCGTGAGGTCCGTGAAGTCCGTGAGTGCGACAGTTCCATGGTGCACTCCGCCCCCCCACTGCCCTGCAGACCCAAGTCCGGAGATCCTAGGAGCCCTACCAGACCGCTAGACAACTATAGGTATGCAAATGTTAAGAAGAAAATCGGTACGCTGGAGAACAGGGCAACACTAGATTGGCCTAGACGTCCTTATTTGACAGCTGTCAATGTCATTCAGACGTATAAGAGTGCGCCATTCTGGCGAGAGTTAGTTGTCTGAGTGCAGGGGCGGATCCAGGAGGGGTTCAGGGGGGTCACGACCCCTCCTTAGCTGGTTGACAAAATATATTTACATATTTTGTCAAGCTCTTGACTTGACCACGACTATGTAACCCCCTGGCGCCAAAGCTGGATCCGCCCTTGTCTGAGTGTCGAAGTTAATTACGCTGTTACAATAATTAATGTCGAAATATTCTTATGTGTTGTTAGATACAGCATTTTTTTTAAAAAAAAACCTCGTCATGTTATTTAGTTTAGGGAGTAAAAAAAGTTACGCGGGAAAGGAACTAAAACTACATCTGAATAGCAAGAAGCAAGATTTACATAGGAATGAAATTGTTAAGCAATAGTAGAGATCTTCGTTGTTATTTAAGTATTTGAAGTTTGACATTTGCAAATGTAAGCAGCATAAGACAGTCTTTATAATTTCTTGCTAAAGAAGCCCGTGCGAACAGCTGGTTTTTATGGTATTTAACGTGTTTTTATTGTTTTGTAAGGGATTCGATGGATGAAGAAGTAGAGACGCGGCGACACAGCCGAGCGTCATGGAGTGAGCCGGGAGATGCGCCCCCGTTGCCGCCTAGAGTGTCAGGTCTGGAAATATTCCCATAACTAATATCTTTTAGACATTACATCTTTTTCTTGTGTCAAATGAAACTAATCTACATTAGTACTATTCAGTTCAGTGTGATTTTCGATTTTTTTTAATTTCACATGTACATAATTTAGCCGACGCTCTTATGGTACGATCTTACGCTCTTACGACTCTAAGGCCTGATCATAACTAAGGTCCGAGTCCCTCAGTGGGAACGTATAGTCAGTTGGTCATGAGTAATATACAGTTATGTATATATGTATTAATTGAATGTTGTATGTTGTAGGTGAGAAGCGGTCGTGGGGCGAAGCGCCGGCGGTGCCGCGGCGTGCGGCGCGCAGCGAGGCGGGCGATGAGCGCGACTCGGGCGTCAGTATCGACGCACACGCCTACACCAACGCAGACGAACACCGCGCACACAACGGTATATACGCCCATGGTAATACTATACACAAAAACCATAATAGTATTCACATACACTATAATAGTATACAAGTACACCGCAACGGAATACACCTACACCACAACGGTATTCTCGTGCCCCACAACGGAATACATCTACACCACAACAATATTCTTGTGCACCACAACGGTATACACCTACACCACAACGGTATTCTCGTGCACCACAACAGAATACATTTACACAACAACGGTATTCTCGTGCACCACAACAGAATACACAAACATCACAACTGTATATATACACAGATATGTGATGTACGTACACCCCCCCTGCGTTAATACATACCTTTTAACTCTCATGTTCTCCATTAAATGTTAGGATATTTTCTATGATGGGGATGTATACGCAACTTTTTAAAATTACAGATTTTTCATCGTTGTTATTAATCACTTTCCAGATGTGGATTTAACAGTGGAAACGTTACGTTACGAGGAGATAATCTCGATGATGTCGGAGCCGCTGCGCGTGGAGGAGACGCCGCCGCCCATCCCGCCCAAGGGGCTCGGACACCTCAGCAGCTTCGACTCCGGACACCACGAGAACGGGGAGTCGCACTGCTGAACATGCAAACACACAAACAAACACAATGCTGATTGAACATACAAACACAAACAGTGCTAATAATGATAGTGTTTTCAATGTATTAAAACTATAATAAGAGCAATATAAAATCAAACACCATATCAGAGGCATACCTCTACCTCTATAAAGCAAGTATGATTTAGTACATTTTATTAATCTAGGTATACTAAATTGTAGTAATTACGTAAGCTATAATTAGGTATGTCTAGTTTAAAAAAATGTATTCTCATTTTCTCTAATAAAAGGGAAACGTATTTCAAACGCTATCCGAAAGTATCAAAAAAATTTAAAATTATTGAACATTCACTAAAATGGGGTTAAAACCCGGTACCCCTTTATTTTTACAAAAGATGATTGAATTTATGAGCAAATAATTGACAATGATTAAAAATGCGTTTTAATATTTTTTTTAGTATAAACTTTGAAAAAAAAGGGTTTAGAAATTCTTAACTTTATAAATACGAATATAATGTTCATGAAATACGGGTTTCTTACCAAGATTGGATTGTTTTAGCTCCCGATATTTTACAGTTGGGAGCTAAAACAATCCAATCGTGGTTAGAAACCCGTATTTTACGGACATTATGTTTGTAAAAAACACGACAGTTTAAAGTTTTATAAATACGATATATTTTTAACGATAAATTCAACCAAATCTAAGCTTAGACGTTTAGTGTTAACATTTTAAGAATATATGCTAGCATTCTGATATGTTCATAATGTTTTTTATATAAAAAACAAAAATTTATGACGGCAATAAATATTTTTTTACATTCAAGTATTTAACAATGGATTTATTTCAAACGCACAAATTATATTTTTTTAAATAACTATAATTTTTTAACATTAATATACACAGTAAGTGTAATATCATTTGAGTATGCCAAAGATATGTGAATTGATAATTAAGGAATATTTCAATTCTTATCTTAACAAAATACTTTGTACTTTGAGTAAATTCACAATCGTAAATGTAGAATTTTACTGCAGTGATTTTTTTATAACATTGCCATCCCTAACATTATCTATGTAAAAAGAGACAACAATATCTGTCAATGTAAATATCACTGCAGTGGAAACCCACATTTATATTCAAACTTATTACAAAATCATCAGATAGTTTAGAAACGAAATAATTGCATTTGATTCATGCCATACACATACAATGAATTAAATTTAGTTTTTTATTTTAGTGGCAACCCTATTATAGTGTCGTAACGTTTTGTGATTTTTTTGGTACGCTGATATATTTAAGTTTATAACATAAAGGCAATAATATTATTTTTTTAATATTTTTTTAAATCTAAGTACTCGTAATATCATTACCAAATATTTAGTTGATAGTTTGACAGTGAATTTAGGGGTGGCAATTTTTTTGTCGATAATTTTTTTTTTTGTAAGACAATTATTTGTGGAATATGGAGTTAAAATAACCGTAATATCAGTATTAAATAACAACTTTGGGTTATAAATTGTGATAAAGCAGTTGAAATTAATATTTATTAAGGATTTCCATTAAACAGATTAATTGGCTGCTAAATTTACTTTATTTTTTTTTTGTATGATATTTAAACGATAATTATTGGAATTTAATTATTTAAACATCATGCATTCATTCCTTCGTAAAGTATGAAAATATTAAATTTATTTTCTATCTACTAAATTTTTTATTCCAATTATTTTTTTAGATTTTTTTTAATGAAATTTATTTTTTTATATCTTATTTTATGATTTTTATCCAAAATGAATTTTAGTTTTATATGATGCTATTAAGTATTAAGATTTAATGATTTTCTTGCTCAATACATGTTTTTTTAAATATTTTTTTACTAAAAATCGATATTATAACAATTGTTCCAAAAAAAAATCTACAAATGCATTTCATTATATTAGGCAAATTGATTTAATACAAGTAGTAAGTGGAAATTCGCGGTTTTATAAATTTTGACTTTTTACATTTTACTAAAAACGGCTTTATGAATACAATTTTTTTGAGGATTACATTTTTCCTCCTAACTATATGCAACTGATGTATGTTATCGAGTATATCTTCCATGGACAGTGCAATCTTAGCTTAAGTAATATAGTATTTTGACAATTTTAAAGTTTTCTAACCAATTTTACATAATAACAGACTGGTTTTACTTTATTTCGTAAAAATAACTAACAAAAATCAACGCTCTTAGAACCAACCAAAGGTATCAATTTTGGTATTTTGAGATCTCTTATGAAATTATTAATTTTAAATTTAATTGACTATTAATGTCCACTTGTATATTTATATTTATATTTATGAATTGGCAAAAACCAGAGTTTAAACATAGTAATGCAAGCTGCATTTATCTTAGCAAGATAATTATTTTTCAAATTTTTGAGTATACCATCAAAATGGACTTGCTATAGAAAAAAAAACATAATTGTGGACATAAAATATATGATCTTATTATTAATTATTTTTGACTATTTCATATTAACGTCAAAAGCACAAAAAATGAGCAGTTATTATTGAATTTGAATATTTTTTTCAGTCAGTTACAAAGTCTTTCCAATAACCGAGTGATATTTTCAAATACTATACAATTCTGTAGCTTTTGTAATTTTAGCTCTAAGTCTTAGTGTTTAGGTCGATTTTCCAACGAACAATATCATGTTTATCTTATATTTAAGACGCGTTCTGTATGAGAATAATGTTTATGCTTGTTTATAACCTAACCGTAGAATAGATTGCAAAGACTCTTGAATTGTATAATGTTTTCTCTATTTTGTCAAATAGAATGAAAGAGAAAACACTATGCAATTAAGTTTCAGTGCCGTCTAATGGGCGTCGCCAGATTCAGTCTCCCCCCACTCTAACGCCTGTAGGCGACGGAACATACAAATTTAAAATACTGTAATAGTTTTTAGCAGTTTTTCATCTAAAAAGTTTAAACCGTGATAATATTTTTTTACTACTAATCCCCGCTTGATCATTGCCCCCACCCCCCGATATTGGCGACGCCTATAAAGTAGAATTCTACGGTCACTATTGAATGTTGTAGTTATTGTATGTTGACGTAGTTGTTTATTTGATACACTAGTAAGTAGATTAGTAACCAATTTTGTTCTTAGTAAATAATCCCAAAGTTTATATTCCACATTGATACTGTACAATGTTTATTTACTGTATTTCAATGAGGCAAGTTCAAAGTTTAGATGACAAATTTAAATTTTATCCAAGGGGTTCTTTTAACCACCGTGATAGAATATATACCCATTGAAAAATGAAATTAACGAGAAAATTCACACTTGACTATAAAATTTGTAATCAACTATTATTACAAGTCTTCTTTAGAAAAAATGTCTCGAATCTTCTATAGTTTGACATTTAAATTCTATCAAACAAGGCTACGCGATCTTCCCGAAAGTAAGAAAAGAATATTTTTGTATTCAAATAATCATAAATACATAGTTTATTTTTGGTAATATCGTAGATCTTTTAAGCTTTTGTAGAAGAAGTAGATGCATTAAAAAATCTAAACCAAAAAGAATTTGAAAACAAAATTAAATATCTGTAGTTTTGCTTGTTTTGTTTCTTCTGTTTGTAATTTTGTAGTTATTTCGTGGTTAGTACAGTTACAGGCGTTGCCAGAGGTAAGGGGGGGCAGCTATACCCCTCTCTTAGAGACTCTCAAAAACGCCTACAAAAAACTTATTAACGGAAGCTGTCCCCCCTAGAGTTAGCCTACATCATCTGCAACGCCCATCAATTAGTTACCTAGGTTTGAATAATTTAGACTGAAAATAGTATCAATACTAGCTCTCGTGGTTTAATCCCTTTGTAACTGTTTTCTGGGGGAAGTTGTGTAGTGTATAGGTATATTTTTTAGTTTATAATTTAGAAACAATGACGAGGCATATTAAGGCTATGTATTATTTTTATGTACACCGTATATACGTGTATATTTGGGTTTTATGTTTATTATTTTATTGACATATATTTAGATTTTACAAATAGGGCCATCATTTGAAATTGTTCAGTACAAAATGTAGGGATGTAGGGACATCAATGTGTAATCGTTTTTAATCATTACTTGTACGCATGCGAGCGAAATAAATATTTAGATTGAAATTCTTATTGTTTTATTTATCCTTTCTACGTTTTGTAAAATTTTACTGTGACGTCATTACACTTGTAATTTGAGGTTATGTTTTATTCCATAGCTTTTTGAAATGTCGATTAAAAAAATTTTAGAATGGCTTTTCTAATAAAGCCTAAACTACGTTTGACATTGTTTATATTTTATGTTACGTTTGTAGGTTCCAAGTGACGTGTTCCTATAATAGCAAGCCAGGCCAGCGGCGACGTGTTGTCATGCGAATCGATTATTGTATCCACGGAGCGAATTTCATAATAATGAGCGCTCTTAAGCCATAATTGAAGGTAGTCAGCGGACAATCGGACACGCCCCGTATCTGTGTATGTCCATCTAAGGATATGTCTGAAGATATTACATATTTTATTGCGTTTAATTTACATTGCTATTACTTCCTTATATATTTTTTGCATATGACAAACGTATTGTTTGTTATGGTAGTAAATATAACTATACTACAACTTTAAGATACTCAAATTCAATCTTTA
Source organism: Papilio polytes (assembly GCF_000836215.1). Taxonomy (NCBI): domain Eukaryota; kingdom Metazoa; phylum Arthropoda; class Insecta; order Lepidoptera; family Papilionidae; genus Papilio; species Papilio polytes. The sequence continues at coordinate 2,486,094 of NW_013524901.1, forward strand.
GTCTGTATTGAAGAATGATTTTTTTTTTTAAAAGGAAACAATTTAATGTAACACATTATGTTAAAGAACATAGAATTTAATATTTGTATTGTTGAATAAAATTAGGCGAAACTAGTAAAAGTTACTGCTTAAGATTGAGATCGCAGAATCAATCGTCCGATCCGAATCTCATGTGCATCGGTCGCCATAACTTAACACCCGCCCCGCCTCTGCCGTCCTTAATGGATGGCGAGAATGTTTGACAATATTTGACACCTTAATAAGAGGGAAGAAGCCATCGAGTGTTACATCATGATCCGCGGTAACTATGCTTTGGTAACCGAAAGGCCAAAAGATGTTACTTTGCAAGACAACTGAACAATGAATATTCGACTTTAATTTGTTACTTATAGATATTAAAATAAAAGAATGTTGAAGCAGTACTTAAATCGAAAGACTAACCTCACCTTTATACCAAGCAAGCGTCGGTGGCTCAGTGGATTAAGCACTTGACTTGTAATCTACAGGTCTTGGGTTCGAATTCCGCCATGTACCAATGTGATTTTTCGATTTTTCATATGTACATAATATACCCGACGTTCTTACGTTGAAGGGAAACATCGTGAAGCCACCTGCACATATTGGTGAAGAAATTCAAAGATATGTGTGAAGTCAACCAACCCGCATTGGGCCAGCGTGGTTGACTATGGCCTAGTCACCCTAACTTTGTGTAGGCTCCGAACCCCTCAGTGGGGACGTTTAGTGAGCTGGTGATACCAAGCAAGGAATAATTTTCATCACAATAATGCACATCAGTTTGTCCGAAGCCAATTATCCTCAAGTGACGATAGTTAATTAATGCTTCTTGCTTTCCTTTTTATTTCCTTATTATTGAAAACTTTATTTCAAAAATATTACAATATTATTACATAAAACATTGCCGCCAAACCACTTACGTGGTTTGTAGGCGTCGCACCTTTCAAAATAGCATGAAATTTACAATGTAACATAGAAAAAAAAAAAGAATAAAATAGGAATATAATACAAAAAAAGCCTTAACTATTATTCTTATCTTGTTATTTCACATCTTGTTAATTATTTTACGTATCCCTTAATACAAGTTGGATTCTTGAAGTCATATTAATAAATTCAAAATGTAAAACGAATTATTTAATGGAAAATTCCATAAAAAAACACCTGAAGGTTTTATAACAAGTTGTACGTATAAGCGACTTGCTCGTCGCAATTAATATCAATTTAATTTTACACGGCAATTATTCCTATTGTTGATACAATCGACCCTGGCTTGACTACGTTCATAGGGTAGAGGTAAACGTCATAATTGTTCCTATAGCATTTAGTTTTAAACACTGTTTATTTTTCATTACTTTTTACCTAATTTGACGACCGCACATTTATTGCGTATTGTATATTTGATAAAATCTATATACTAATAATATAAAGAGGACAGATTTGCATTTTTGGATCTTTGTATGTACCGAAATAACTCAAAAAATACTCCGATTTCAAAAATTATTTCACCATTAAAAAGCTATGTCATCAGTGAGTAACGTAGGCTATATTTTCTACCATTTTTTTAATTCCACGTGGACGAAATCGCGAACAACAGCTTGTTATTAATAAATGTGATTTATAATTTTTTGAATAAATTTCAACCTCTTTTATTATTCTGTCATTAAAATCGAAAACCAAAGTTGTCTTAAAACTTGTCATTGAAATAATTTCTTGATATTATAACTAAAATATTTAAAATAATAAAAATGTCTGCAGTATTAGCGATGGAATCGAACCCTGAGACGATGAATAAATATTTGAAGAGATTGGGCGTTTCTGACAAATGGCGGATGGTTGACGTCATCAGCTTGGATGAGGAGGCACTAGACTGGGTACCGCGACCAGTGCTCGCTCTCACTCTTCTGTTCCCTCTATCGACGACATACGAAGATTTAAGAAGTAAAGAAGAGCAGGATTTGCTAAGCAAAGGGCATCAGGCTCCCAAAGATGTATTCCATTTGAGGCAAGTGCTGAGTAATGTGTGCGGCACTATCGCTCTTGTTCATAGCGTCGCGAACAATACACATCATATCGAATTAGAAGAAGGTATTTTGGCGACTTATTTAAAGAACGCCAAAGGTCTTGACGCGGCGGCAAAAGGTGCTTTGTTAGAGAACTCAGCAGCTATGTTGGAGGCCTATAAAGATGTTGTAGCGGCCAGCAGTAACGAAGAGGTCACCGCGTCGGATACTGTGAGCCATCATTTTGTTACCTTCGTTCATAAAGACGGTACCTTATATGAACTGGATGGCAGAAAATCCTTCCCCATAGAACATGGGTCTACAAATGAAGACCGATTTTTGGAGGACGCAGCGAAAGTATTGCGCAGTTTCATTGCGCGCGAACCTGACAATATTTGTTTTAACGTTATGGCGCTCGTTCCGGAACAATGAATTCGTTATTAGTTTCTTGTTACTTAGAATTTCACAAGCTAATGTTCTTTTTACCTGTAGGTAAGGGTCAATTTGTTTTACATTTTTGAAGTAATAACTATAGTTCAGTAAATGCTATGTTCCTAAACATACCCGAATGTTGAATAAATAAAACTACAAAATAAAACAAAATTTGTTTTCCCAACAGTTCCGTTTACTAATGCAGTACCTAGCGGTGTGGCGAGATGGTTGTTCGGTATCGCGGCATCAGGCGAGCTGCAGGATATGGCGTGCTACGCAACCTGCCTTCATTACGTGCCTTCGTTAGTCGTTAGCGCGCCGACCGTCGCCGCGCGAAATCTTCAATTCCAGCTCTTAATTCATAATTAATCGGTTCGCATTTAACAAATCGTCCCGCGTCGCTGCGGCGCGACCACGGCTCGATTAAGAAATCCGCTCACACTCGCAACACGGCCCCCGCATTCCTCCTTAGAATTCCCTATCTTCGGAAACTAATTAAAAATTCGCCTCGCCTCCGTAGCCGGTGTTCAATCGGGACGATATAACTTCATTTAAAAACGAGCAATCTTGTCGAAGATAAGAGCCGTCGAGAAAACAACGAAGAGCACAGCCCGCCGCCGGCCGCCACACGCGGCTGCGACAAAAAGACGAAAGCGACGAACCACCTAAAACTTTTAAAATGGAACGCGAGAGAATTCACTGCGTTAACTATGCCGATACTGGGAAGGACGCGACATCGGTAAGTCACGTCACCGAATAAATGACACCGGCTCTGAAATAAATATATATAAATATTGTATTTGTGTAAATAAACAAAATAATGCGACGGGGACCCGAAACGCTTTAAATATTCAAATGAAGCGAGCCGGGGTGAAATACGAAGGTGCGCCGGCGCGAGGCGAGCCCAATTAAATCGGTGCCACTGAGGTAGAAATTAAAAACAAAAGGAGGATGACGGGGGTCCGGCGCGCATTTTTCTCATAAGTATTATTAGCGCGATGTCAAGCGACAAAAAATGGAGTTAGATACTCGTCGTGATCACTATCGACAACATACCGCGTTTTGTATTGTTTTGATAACCCGTGCCTCCCCTCCCCCCACCCTTACCATCCCCTTACAGACCCCTCCGTACCTGAGCGCCTTGTCGACGACTTACACGTGTGATTGATAAGCCTCGTTCACCTGGCCCGAAATGATTGCCACCGAAGGCGTTCCCACCTTTTGCGTAAAAAGAGTAAAAAGACGCTACAGTGAAACTTACTGTCTGAACTGGGATTCTTCAATTTCCTTTTTTTTCTATATACAAAAGTCGACTTTTCAAATAACAGACATGGTATATGAATCCAAGAATTTTTATGGCACTTTATTTAAAGTCAATTATTTGCACAAAATATTTTAATTGCGGCTGTGGCTCATTTGTTAAGCGCTCCGGACTGGACTGTCATTCACACGTCTAGTTCGATCACATTCAATGCCCGCCATGTATATATGTGTTTTTCGGTTACGAATTACATATGTCGTGACCTGCACATATCGAAGGCATTCAAAGATATATTTGAAACCAATTGCGACAGTGGTGTTGACTAAAGCCCAATCTTCCCTAACTTAGTACCTACCTACCTAGTTCCCTAACTTACTAAGTAGGTTTCGAAGCCTCTCGGTGGGGACGTGTGAACTGATCTTATTGTGGCCTCTGCTTACCCTCTTAAACATTTGTATAGGATGTCTAGAGAAGAAGATGAAGAAGAGAATGTCTATGGGTATGTCGAATCGCCAGTTTGGTGAATACAGGTGTCCGCTTGCTCGTTTGCTACCTTATATTATAAAAAATGTTATATCTAAGTGTGGATTGACTAATTTTAGTAATCTCATCATATAAACTTCTTTGGGATCTGTACAAAAAAGACATAAAAAGTACAGGGATCCAATCATTGTATTGATTGGCGTAGTGTTTCTAACAAAAGCACAAATAGCGTTTTACACGGTCATTACTCAGCCGGAGTCCCGGCGAGAACAGATTTAATATTTGCCTATAAATCAGTTACAGACGTGTCGGACGTTACGTTCGATCTATTATAGAGCTCCTTTCTTTATTGGTGATGATAAATAATGCAATATGTACGAAGACGTACACTTTGAACTTATCCTTAACGAACTTTTGACTGATTACGGACGGAGATTTTTTTCTATTACACGAACTTGCCATTTGTCAGAATTACCAAGAAACAACTAATAAGCCTTCATCTATACTAACATTATAAAGAGGAAACATTTGTAATTTTGGATTTTTGTATACTCGTATATTTGAATTACGCAAAAACTACTGCGCCAATATTAAAAATTCTTTCACCATTAGAAAGGTAATTTATCTGTAACATAGGCTATTTTGATAACTTACACGTAGACGAAGTCACGAGCAACAGCTAGTTAATTTATATTGTTTTTTCACATCACAACTTCCGAAAGCTACGTTAAATAGTTTTATAAGTTTGTAGGCTATCCATTTAAATCTAAAACCTTCAAAACTTCCGCGTAACGAACAAAATTCAGTTGTTTACATAAATGTGAATTACATTGCTGGCTCAAAAGCCGACAGAGGTTAGAACTATGTGATCGAAATAGTAATGTATGATACGTTGTAAGTAGAGCCAGTTTCAATAAAGAACATTAATAATATTGGAGTGCGCGCGGCTGCCGGCAGGGGTCCCGCGCCGGCCTACCGACGCTCATCACTATTCAATAAGTTCCATTTATTGAAATTACATAATTTGTGTGTGAATAATGACGATTGTGATGAATCTTCGTGGGCGATACGAGCGACTTAAACCCGATTAACTTTTGACCGCTGCACGATATTAATAAGCTGTCCATTCAACACTGCGCCCCGCGCGCCTAATGACATGGAAATAGGCTGCTCTTGCGGCCGTCGCTCTCGCCCGTTGATTTATGGACCTCAATGGACCCCGTTTATTTGTAGATTGAAAACGTGTCCTGCTTTTTAAAGTGACAATAAAACCATACGATCTTAAACTGATGTCCTTTTTTGTGCGATACAATTGATTTATTTGAGAAGAATCTGAATTGTTGGAATGGTGATATTTTAATAGCGCATTAAATTACTATGCTCACGTAACAGAGGCGTGTCTATAAATTTGTAGGTAGTATAGATTAAGAAGTCCGTAGTCGTGTCATCAGCGAAGGTTTTCATTTGTGCCAAATTTTTCCATTACATCGCCACATAAGGTATCAGTATAGTAACTATGTATCAGTGACTATGTACTTGTGAAATAATACCAGCAGTAGGTACAAGTATGATGTTGCTTATGAATAAAACATAATCATTGTTTTCGATACCGTTTGCAGTAAGGCGGTGTACTAGATTCAATTGGATTCTTCTATCGAACTAGTTTAACAAGTTTCATTTTTAAAATAGTAAGTGCCTTTGTTTCAACTCTCTAAAATTTACAATCATCACCAACGCATTTATAACACCTTTTTTTATACTATCGCAATTTATATACTTGACCAGAGTGAATTTTAACATTCCACAGATAAATAAAATAGTTAATCTGTAACTATATTTACAAATTAACCATAAAAGTTATAGAATTACTTATCTGTGGAATGTTAAAATTCACTCTGGTCAAGTATATAAATTGCGGTAGGATAAAAAGTTGTTATAAATGCGTTGGTGACGATTGTAAATTGTAGAGATGGGTTTAACATACGTCGTAAAATGTATGCACGTCCTAATGTAGAAAGTGGGATGATGTGGACAAACGATGCGCGCGCAGCTCGCGAGTCCTTTATGGGTTCCGAGAAGTGCTGCGGTAAGGCACGATGCAGCGATCTTCTAAAAACGGTAAATTGTCTAAATTAAATTAGGTGGATGTGACCACTCGGGTCCGGAATTGATGTCATCGGGGAGATTCTGTTTTTAAAATCTTTATAGGTCGTAAAACTTACGAGATGGTCACTTTTAGCGTTCTGAGTAATTTAAAAAAAATACACAACTCGCATATTTCTTGCATTCTTAAAATCACGTTTTCATCAAGAGCAGCTCGTTTTGATCTTTGAGTCGTTTATCGTGCGATCTGCGGGTCGGAGGTTAAACAATTTTTTACGTCCGTAACGGCCGAGGTGCTCTCATAGAAGTGCTATAATAGAACCAGCTTTCTACTAAATATTAAAAATTTTATTAGCTCGCATACATCAACGAAAAAGTTATTAAAAACCGCATGTAAAGTTTTTTCTAATAAACTAAGAAATAAACTTATAATTTAGCTTTAAAAATCTTATCAGATTCTAGGTAATAAACGTTGACTACTGGAAGATATCGTTATTATAAAATAAATCTTAGAAGCGTATGTCAACAATTCAAATATAATAAAACGTTTGTATTGAAGTCGGCAGCGGCCGCCCGCGGAGCGCTGGTATCCTTCAATTAGCCATACGCTGGGCGGCCATTAAAACAAATGGTGAGTTAACAGAGGAAATATTGTCGGCGGTGCTGTGTCCTGATTGCTCTCATAAACTCGTCTCTTGATTGATAAACCCGTGTCTGCATCACAACTACCGCTACTGACCGGTACTCTTTATGAATATCATGACGATAATTTTTGCATTTGTAACGGGATAAAGTAGTAAGTATGGTTTTACAACCAAATCTACTTAGCTTGTACTGGGTTACTGAATTTTCTTTTGTCATTACCTTGTAATTTATTCGTGTTAGAATGACCTAAGTTTCAACGCAAAAAAACTAGTTACGTAGTTCAGAAACGCATTTCATTAAGTTATCGAAGTAAATACGCTAACGAATGGTTAAGCTTAGCTGGGAAACTGCTCATTAAACATACCTTTTTATACCCTGACTGCGCCTGGTGTGGATTTTTAGGGTTATTGAAACATGTAGCCTTATAGTTAATTGAAAATTATTAACTTACAGTCTAAACATACAAGAAAATTGACATATTTTCAAGTTTACAAGTTACGTATGTTTTCTTACGTTAAATATGCTTCTGTATTTTTGCTTTACGTCTCAAGAAAACCTCAACGTTTGGTGTTTTTATTTAATTTCGCTACCAAGAGCATCTAAAAGCTCAAATTTTTGTCATTTTATGCACTAGTTACGAAGTGAGACAGTTAACGTTCGGCAATATCAGTAAGTTGAGGATGTTATGCTGGACGGAACCTGTTGTCGATTGTTGTCAGCTCATTTTAAATGTTGTAAAATAACAACATTGTCCGCCACAAAGAAAATATGCGATTTTATTATGCTGATGTGCATTTTTGAAATTCTTTAACGTAATGACGGTAATATTATTTTGCATTGTATTGCGGTTTGAATTTTTATTTTATTTGATCGTTACTAAAATGTTTCATTCATTTATTACAAAACAACATTTTAAAAGTGCACTGTTTAAAATAGACTGGATGGGTTTTAAACAACTTTTTAGCCAAAGGTTTAATTTGTATTAACATGTACCTAATCAGTCTTTCTCACCATTGTATTTTACACTGGAACGGAATTCCCGTTAATATAAAATCGATATTTAACACTAAGGAAGCGTTTAATTAAACAAACAGCCGCCACATCTTCGTGTTTTCACATTCTTAAATTTAATTGGCATAAAAGTCGCCAGTAATTAAAACGTAAATTGTAATTTAAAGTCTACCAACAAGAGACTTAGAAAGTTTTAAATATCAAAATAGTCATGATATAGCTAAAATTAATAAAACAAGATATCAATGTCTAATTCAAGGTTCAAGAATAGGCCAATTTTTGGGGTTATTTTCTACAAAATCTACAGAGTTATTCTAAAGAAAATATATATGAAATAATGTAATTTTAGATTAATAATAATAATAATAAAACTTTATTTCGAGAAGATCTCATATTTTGTTAGTAAAAAAATCTTATTGACTAGTGTTAGTAAAAGAGTAATTAAGAAACAATTTATAAGCAATTAAACTAGTTATATTATTATTAGTTATATTACAGATTAAAGGAGACAATTATTTTAAATAAACTCGAAAGTTGAAAAGTCCGTATTTGAGTAAATGACAAACTTTGAACCTGTCAGTCAAGAAAAAAACGCATAGTACTCTTCGTGTTTAAAAATCCAAATTGCTTAAGAAGCCAATCTCCTAATATGGAAAATCAGAATCCAATTGTACGCACTTTTTATAACTTCCTATTAACTATAATGGATCCAACAAAGACTTGGATAGCCTTTTTTATTAGATAACTTAGTAATATAAATGCGAAAGCTTAGATGGATGGATGTTTGTTAGAATTTACCGTCTAAGCAGCTGTAATGATATGGATGAAATTTGTCATAGATATAGAGTATAGTCTGGAAGAACACATAGGCTACTTATGTTTTTTCTTAATCCCAGGCGGATGGTATCGTGGGCGAAAGCTAGTTTGTAATATTTTTTTTTAATTTAAAGGATATATTTCATGTTCTATTTATTTAAACAGTTTCGTGACAAATATAAACATATAACGAAACATTAAGTAAACAACAATTTTGTAGTTAGATTCGTAGAATTCATGGCTATATCTTTGTGTACGTAATTATTGAAGTGGTAGGTAGCGGATAGCGGGTAGTGGGGAGTGGGCAGATTAATGAGCGGCTACCGCGGGCTTATCGCGCTGCATCTGGCGCATGACTGATCATCTGTCGTGCGCCTGCGCCTGCGCCTGCTCGCTATAGGGTTGACTATTGCTGTAAGAATTCAAGTTATCGATAAAAACTTTATTTATTAAATTTGAATATTTTATGACATGATCGGTTTTCTTATTTTAAGAATTGTCAGTGTTCTAGACGTAGTCAAACGACTTTCTTATAATTAGCATTTTTTTTACTAGTTATGATAAAGTACAGTAAGTGTAAATAATACAAAACCCTTGAAGTTCCACTAGGATAGAATTATGTTAAAAAGTACTTAGGGTCAATAATTTTTCATTGAATACATTTTAATAACTCAAAGTATTTGAGTAAATATCGATATCGAAATTCCTGGCATAGCACAGGACATCACTAGCGGTCGTGATATGACAGTGGAAGGCACAGCTTCCCAGAAGTCATACTCATCGAATACCTTACGGGCGGCGTGCACCATTTGACCGGGCTTTTTTCTCCGCTCCATAGTTTTATTGGGCGCATTGAAATATTTGTGTTTAGATTAAACGACGTTTAGTCAGTAGGCTGGTACATTAGGATTAATGTCGGACATCATTTAGCCGCGTGTCCCGCCCCGTCTCGGCCTGTCGTTGCATCGAATTCTTCAATCGACATCTGATACTTTGAGAGATGATATTAGGACGCTATATGTATTTGAAATATATTACACACAAGTATCAATCATACTGTGTTATATAAAACTCATACCAGTAATATGTTGTTTTAATATTTTTTAAATTCTGTGAAATTAGGACATTAAGGCTCCTACACCTTCTGTTTTAACTGTGCAGTTGAAACTAAATTTGTACAGCGGGTTTAAGATATCCAGTAGACAAGAAATTACAAGTAGATTTGTACCAATGAACGCGACCCAAGAGTTTTAGTCTAGAGTTAGAAAGATTTAGTCATTTTTGCATTGAATTTCTTGAACAAAATTGCCCTTTTATTATATTTGCGATAGTCATTGTTCGTAGATAAATGCATGTACAAGCGCGCTTCTATACTGGGTACCGTTAAGTGATACGGTTGAAACAATACTGGTAAGCGATGTAGCGAGTTCTTGATAGTGAAATCGTTCATCACTCGGTTCATTACTGTATATTATCGGAATGCCGCTGATCGGCTCGTTTCGGGAATCCGGCCGCGGTCCGACAGCGATCCGACTGCGGTCCGGGACTGAGATCGATTGATATATCGTTCGCGTGATGGACGGCCGCTCATAGCCCTATCCGATGCTACTGGAATACTATCAGAGTACTGCTACTATTGTTGATTTGGACTTGTCTATCTATATTTGTGGTTTAGTTGAATGTTCTACATTTAACGTTAGGTGAACCTTAGCTGGATTGTCCCATTTACTTATAGGAGGACGTGATTACAGTTTTTAACAGTGGTTGAGTCCGCTTTAACATCGCACGAATGGCGCAGCTCACCACGTGAAATACCACGTCCACACAGAAGACATTTCCGCGTTTCGTCTGATGTGTGTGATGCCAGAGGTCCCACTTTAGTCTCTATTCCTTCCCACCCTTTTTCGCATAAGAATAGAATGGTAAGGGAACGTGGATTTGACGGTGGAAGAGAGGCATAGGAAGAGGAAATAGTAGAATAGAAAACTCTTTACGTGCGTGTTCTCCTCTGTCCATTAAGGGTAGGCAACGCATCCACTATTGCGAATGTCTATGGGCAGCGGTCGCTTCGCCATTCTAGAGGATTCAGGTTTGCCACCTTGTAATATAAAAAAAATATAACCCTGTATACAGGTGTGCGGGTATTTTAACTATATATCTACAAATCAGTCAATGAAACTTGTTAAATCCTGGAAAAGGTAATTAAACATATAAAACAGACACACCATTTAAATTATCATTAAAAAACAAATGCCAGATAATCTTAAATTCCATTGACAATATTTAAAGGTTCCACATGCTACTTGTTGGTTACATTCCTAATTAGATGCGTTACGGAGATACGCGGTTTGATGGATGTCGTGGAGAGGCGGTATCCGATGCTACCGGGTATTACTAAATCATTGATCACCATTTGATTAATATCCATATATAAACAAAGAGTTGACACTTGACGTTAATATTATGCGTACATTGTTGCACAGTGAAATGAAGTCAGGTGACAATACTTCGATTTCATCATCGTTCCTATCCCACTATTAAATTTGTTTTTAAATTAGGCAAAAATGAGAGCATACTCTTTACTTCAAGGTAACGCATTTGCGGTTCCTATGGCGCTGCCTCCATTGGCGTCACATCAAACAGCATTAGGTGATACACTGCCCCATTTGCCCATCGTTTGCCCCTTTCTACTATAAAAATTACATTGTTGAGGTAAAACGCATATACCTTACCTTAATATATACTGATAAAGATTCTTTAACCATCAAATACAAATTAATCAAATATTAAAGCCGCCAGTTATCACTATCACAGATACAAACAGCTAAAGCCCAACCAAATAATTACATTTGTACATTTAAATACAAAGGCTAATTTAATAAGTGGTCCGACTTCCAAAATGTCAAAGCCATTCAAATAAAAAACGAGCAAGAAATATAAAGAAGGAGGTCGGGCGCGAGCGAGTTGTGCCATGGGAAATGTTGCCTCTTTGTGCCTTAAATAAATTGGAAGTCATTTTTTAAATGGGAATGTTTTTTTGTTGGTGCATTGAGTACAATGGGTGGACAAGAACCGATGTTAGGTAACGTGTGACATCATTATAAGTGATGTGAGTGATGATGCTCTACCTCTGCTGGAGATACTGGTATTAGCTGCTTCTTGGAAGCCAATCGTAAGCCTGTACTCGTAGGAATAACATATTTCATACAAAATCTGATATTTTACTTAAGGGCAAAACAATTCAAAGATTTTATCCTCACATAGACTTAATAGAAGGAAAGAAAGGCCTACACAAATAGCTAAAAACATTAATTACAGTTTAAAAAAAATCAAAACGCTACCGACAATTTTTTTAATCTATACAGTTTCTTTAATACACGATATTAATATTCGAAATGAGGTAGAGATATTAATTTTAATTAAATACATTGAAAAGCATTCGTTAATTAGGTAGTTATATAAGTGGGACCTCTAATAGGGTAATAGCGAGTGACACGGGGCCTGCGGGTGGCGGCCGCTACCGGGACCCCCCGACCCGGCCCCCGCCGTGCAGCCCTTGAGACCCTGCCTACCCACAACCCATAAATCCCACAACTATTAATGTATTCCAATAACAAACACAAAACAATGTCATTTCGAATTTCTCAAAACTATCTCCGTTCCATCTGACTAAATACTTCATTAAATCAATATCTACATACATTTATACACCCACACACGCATGCACACGTCCACACTCACACACAAGCATCCATGCACATTCATGTGAATACAAACACACAATACACCAAGTAGCTTGTAACAAAATATTTATCTTTTCATGTATAACTCTCATCTTATTTTGTAACAATGTATTTTAAATTGCGCAAGACAATATAAAAGAAGACCCTCCCTCCTGAGTTCCGCTAACTGTACGATACTGTTTTGGATCAATAAATAATTTTTATTTAATATTTAAATTTTAGATAATAAATAAAAATTCGAGATTTCGTAGCCTTTTTTTAAGTAGATAAACAAATTTTAGATTTAAAATAGCGCATACTTAAGACATTTAATATAGAAAATTGTAGTAAAGATAGGAGTGTGTTTTAACTGGAAACATTATGTAAAGGAACATTATGATTAATAGCGACAACCCTATTATCAAAAACTGGACTTTAGGTTACTTTCTTATTTCAAACATACATACAAAATGTTTTCGAACTTTCAATACGAAAATAGACAACTAAAGTACTCATTTAACGACCATTCATTTTTTATTCGAAGGTTTTGAATACTAAACACAGCAGCCAAACAGATCGTTGATAGTCGAGTTTTGGCGTCGGGCCATAAAAATCTCTACTACGTATTTTGAAGTATCGACAGATATATCAGGGACAGCTAAGGCGATAAAAGATGATAAAGTAATGGTCGTCATAGAACGCTACTGTATCTGATAGTTGCAGAGATACGGATACGACACTATACGTCTGTTTATCGAATGCCACTGTAATATTCCCCCAATGATCATATATGCTGTTCGATATTTCTTGTCTGATTTGGCTTTCGGGAGTCGACTTTTTTACCGTTTTAATTCGTATTAAGTACTTTATTTATGGTTAATTAAATTAATATCAGTTAATTCGGGTTTTTAAGATAAGGGAAGTAGAGACGAAAATAAAAGCAAATAATGTAAGAAATGTGTGGAAACTTTCTCTTCATTCAAAGTTTTAAGAGTTAGTTTCATTTTAACTACAAAATCCGTTGCATTAAAAAATAAAAAAAACATTAAACAGCATTTTTTTTATTAAAAAGATAATTACATCAAATTTAAATGCAGTAATTTGTCCATTCAATTAGCCTGCTCGTGTAAATTTAACGAATGCGAACGCGTTAAAACGATGCGCTGCCAGTCTAATCTAAAACACATCAATACACCGTTATCTACAACGACGGCTCTAAACCAAGAATACGATCCATAAAATATTCGCAAAACGCCACCAACGGGCCTTAATCGTCGCGGTGATATCCGTGCGAACAACGCACTCCTCCGCGCCTTAACTTACATAAAACACAATAAAAATTAATTGCATACCACACAAATGTTCTTATTGATCGTTTGTTAGAATATAATAATCCGAGCTATCTTTAAAATGAGTTACATTATAAGAAGATCATGTTATCCTCTCGAAATGTTACGAATTTAAACCCAAATCGAACGTAAAACGGAACGTCATTAATTCCTGTCAATTTAAGGTCAATGACACTTTGATGACAGTTATGTTGAGAAACACTGAAAAAGTCTTTTGTTAATAATTCGACGTACTTAAAAATCGACAAAGTTGTTTCCTGTTTATCCATTTAAATTATTTTTAGTGGTAAGTTGTAGCTATAGTATTTTATTTTACACATATAATTGCGTTGAAACTGCAATTTAATTGACCGAAACAGAATTATTACAAAACGATGCACTGATAAGTCAGAAAAACTGCATTCAAGAAATGCGCTAGTGGAACTTTTTCATTGATTTTCATAAAAGAACAAATGAATATTCAATAAAATTTACTTCTACAAAGTAAAGTTGTTTTCTGCTTTTTATTGACTTACAATCGCAGTGTTAGCATATTAAACATCGGCAGCTCTTTGGGTTTAGCAATCCTTGTTTTTTCTTTATTTCCATCAGACATTGAGGCCTTTAGAATCTATCGCTGTCCTAGTTGACTTTTAGTAATGAAGTGAGACACTTCGGAAAAACTGTCCGTCCGTGTCCACAGGTCGTTCCGGCGTATTACGATTAATTAATGCTAATTAATAAATTAATTAACCATGTTAATACTACGCTCGGACGGCTACCGTTTTTCTTGGCACGTACGTATATGTCGGAACTACATTTTTATCACGGCGGCATTATTTTTTTGCGATAAAAGAATGCCGTTTCGTTCGACGGACCATTTCATATTTCGCGACTTAAATCGATGGATGCATTTGGTTCATTAAAGTCCGTTATGCCGCTCATTCAAGTCTCAAAGATTGAATCACGTCGGTTATTATTTATGTCATATTTTTCATAACATTTCTGTTGTAATTTATTAATGGGAGGTAAGTGAATGAGGTTCGGTACGTTCGCGATAAGCGATGACTGCAAGGACCACTTCTTGTGCTCCAAGGATGCCGTCCTTATTGGAGTAAGAGATTATCCAATCAGTTTCGTGAAGTTTATGTATGATTCATGAATGGTTTTAAGTACATTCGATAATGAACGTTATGTTAAGAAATTTTGCTGCTGGGCGAAATTAGCACTTTTCATAAAGTTGTAGGTC
Organism: Papilio polytes; assembly: GCF_000836215.1. Lineage (NCBI taxonomy): Eukaryota > Metazoa > Arthropoda > Insecta > Lepidoptera > Papilionidae > Papilio > Papilio polytes. Next base: position 2,501,159 of record NW_013524901.1, read on the forward strand.
TTTACTAAGCCGACTATAATCCGTATGAAGCTTTTCCAAAATACCATTGGGAGTTTTTCGTATTAAATTTAATTATTTCACGTGTGACCCAAAGATTTCATAAGTTGCATACATTGGGAGACATTACATAGTACAGCTACTATAGCGGCAGTGGTAGCTAGTGGAAACTCGATGTAAAAAAGCTCTTTTTCTTTACCTTTTATAAAATAGGAAGAATTAACTACTAGATGTTATCTTTTTGTTTCCAACGGAACGAAAGTAGTGGTTTGTATTGCGAGGCTGCGCCGGCGCAGTTTATATCGTCACGTAGGCACTTGGACGCGTGTCTTTCCAAAAAGTACTTATTTAAAAACGCGGTGTCCACTTAGCTCAAGATCTAGATATAGGAATCGCGTGTCTTCCTAAAGATCTTGTTTTACGTCTGTTATCTTTTATCTCGCGTGGTTAAATTTCCGAGTGTTGCTACTTTTTAAGCTTTTGAAAATCCAGTTAAATCTTATTTAGAATAAAATTAAATTCCGTTATTTTTTCAAGTTTGTTTGATAACTGGAAATACGGATTTTGGCTTTTTAAGAGTTTTTTTTTGTTGTTTAATAATTTAGAGTCATGATTGTTGATTTTTAATAATGACAAAAGATTTAAAGACAATTTTTATATAAAATGCATTTTTACATCACATGGGGCACGGGATCGTTAAGTTAGCCCTACGATGTATTTAAGTATTCTTTTAGATCGAAGAAAAGATCCAATGGGCATTCCAAATAACAAAATCAATGCTCGCATCCGTAGACAATAACTCGCGAACATCGCAAAACAAATTTCATTCGTCCCCGCGAAGAATTTACAAGGCGACTGCGAGCAGACGTAGGAACAAGCGTCCACGCAAACAAACACGAACAGTCGTACAGCGGCGGGCGGAGGAGGCCAATTTAACAGACTTATTGTCTCCGTGCGGCCATAATGCGAGCTCGCTGCGAGACTCGCCCAAAAGGAGCAAGACGCCGCCGCGTCTCCGCCGATACGAAACAATGGTATTTAATCAGCGATGATAAATGCCGCATCCGAGCACGTTTTTTAACGATACTGCCGTATTGTTTTTGGCGAGAGCTTACCGTTCCGAGAGATGGGTCGCTTCGAGAGTGGCTCAACTGACAAATTGGAATAAAAGGAATATTTATTCGTGTTGAGGTCGTGAAGTGCTCGCTCGAGGGTATCGGTTGTGGCTCAGCAGTGTGCTGCATGAAGGCGTATTGTCACTCCGTAGCTGACTCTTTTCTTGTAATTCTTGCCCGATTATTTTATAATCGATTATCAACATATATTAGAATAAGTAAAATTAATAAAGACGAGAGGTTGTGTCATGCTAAGAATTTAAGGATGTAAAAGTTTATTTTAGTTTAATTTGAAAATAAAATACGTGTATACTGTCTACAATAGTCCGGTCCTTGCTTTACGAATCTAATAAGATAGCTTCGTAGTCGTAACAGCGCGTTCTATCTCGATACAAAGTGAATACGGCATTATATAATTTATTGCATTCGCTTTAAGAGATATTAGCCTCGAGAGGTAGAGAGTACGTAGTGCTCGCGAAACTTTTGTATAAATCATGATATTTTGTTGAAAATAACGCGCGAATAAGATCGGCATCTGGCGAGCGCTCGGGAACGTTCGGGGGCGGTCGTAAATTTGTGCGGTTTAACAGCGGGACGCCCGCGCCCTGACCGCGGCGGACGGCGACGGATAGAGTATTGCTTTGATTTATTGCCGTCCAACGATGACAATGCCTTACGTATATGCATGTCGTATCAATTGGAAGGACTAGGCTTTCGTCGATCGACCATGTTCTTGAACGTTGACAAAGCTAGTATCAGTGTTAAGAATGTCCAAAGCGGTCGAGAATTCTAAATAGAACCTCATTGCGATATAGCAGAAAATTTTAGTCAAACTAACGACAAAGAAACAATTTGCAATGGCAACTCGCAACTTTTTGTTAAACTTATCTGTCATAGCAATACGATATTCTAGTTACAAATAGGATTACAAGAGGTCCGTAACAGATTACAGATATTCCAAGGACTGCTTTTGTTTGCGCATTAATTTGAAATCAAAATGAGTTTAATAGTTATAAAAAGGGTGGACAAAATCCGTGGCTGCATAAATGATGGTGGCTCTCATAACTGGCACTAGCGGTGTGCTGAGACCGATAACATTCCCGGGTATCGGCAAAAACAATTATGTCGGCCAGAATCTTGTCTTTGTGTCGGCTTTGTCCGCTCTAGACTGTGGTGGGTGCCATTATGCGTCCTGATAAATATTTATACAATTTATTCATATCTGCACAATACTCCAAGCTAAGAGTTCAAAGAACACAACTACCTTCGTGTAGTTTGCCTAAAACTTGTAATAGTAAAAGGTCATGACGATACTTAGCATATAAGTAAAGATTAGTTGACATTCTTAGTAGCTCAAATATTACAATAATTTTTTTAACATACAATTTTGGTGAACTTGTTCAACTTTGTATTTGTCGATAAAAGCCCATAGAACCAAATTAAATATTCAGTAAAATACATCGGCAAAGAATCAGAAACATATGTTATTGGTTAAAATTGCATAAAAAGATAGTTCTTCGCAATCGAAAGTGAAGCTCTAAACATAGCATTAAAATCTCACTCGAGCGAATATCAAAGATGGAATCCAAAAAAGGTGGTCAGATACAATAGGGGCATCGATATCGGCGGAGGATCATTGTCAAATCTTGTCCGTGGTATCTGTGTCGCGGACGACGGCCATCGGCCATCGGGCGGCGGCCATCACGTCAGCGCGCAATAAATACGTCCCGGTGACAGACAAAAAGGCGGGAATGCGCGCGATTCGGCGCGCCCGGCGGTCTCCGCCGCGCATGCGTATTCGTGTCGTGACGCTTTTTCTTTATTCGAAACATGAATTAATATCGATATTTTGACTCGTTAAAATCCACTATACTCAAATGCAAAGCTTGCAGCAAATTTATTTGTATTCGTATTTCGACTTTGTTTTTTTTTTCACTGTAACGACAAGGCGAGTTTGGTTTTGCTGGAATTTTTAACCTACCAAGTTTCTGATTGGAAACTTTCTTAACGTCGTTTTTATTCCGAGTACATTAATTAAAACGATCCAGTCAATCCTGCACTAGCAACATTAATTTTATCTGTCTGTCAGTTGAAGACGGCGCGATGCGCAAAGTGCGAACGGCCCCAGCGGCTATTCCGAGCATTAAGTTCTTACGTGAGCAGCTCGTTTGCGTGTCGAAGTGAGTCGGCGAGCGCTGCATTCCCTGACGGCGGCGTCGGCGTCGCTGTTATCAGATCCGCGACGCACGTGACGGCATCCCGCCCCGCCCCGCACTCAGCCCCCGTCCCCTCGGCTCACTACCTTCCCAGAAACGGACAGCATCTCCTCAAGCAGGCCGCATGTCTCCACGTCTGCTGGCCGCACGCCGACTAACGCCGACTCGGAATGGGACGCGCGTGAGTCGTTTCGGAGATACCCTGCTCTGTTATCTCGCCTAGATGCTAGCTTCCTTTACCTAACAGCGAATTGCGCTACTCTACGTGACAGACGGCGTCCTAAGAAAAGGACGAGGTTAATTTAATAGCCTAGAAATCGGTGTGAAATTGCGGGGAAGGAGGTCGGGTCGGATGCCTCTTTGCGCTTTGAATAATTTTCTGCGCGGTCCGGCGCCGCTGTTAGCAATTGTCGCGCGGCCGCGCCTTGCGATAGCATCGCGCCGCCCTCCCCATCTAGATCGCGGCGAAGCGCACCAAAGACATGCCCTCGACGGATAAAGTCTTCGCCGGCGACATGCGCACCCGCACGAGGTATGCCTTTGAAAAACTCTATCCGCGAGCACCGACACTCGTGAAGGCATCCTAGATACTGCAGCAAGAAACCTGCACTCCCCGCGACCCAACTTTTTTGCAATCGTATAGTGAAACGGTCATTACTGTTCGATGCTTACAGCCAGCCTTTTTCCCACAATGAATGGCGGTGCGTCGATTCATTAGGTCGCGTTTTTCGCTCGTCACATTCGCATCGACTTTAATGATGAAAAATGGTTACCTAATTAGATTCCCGAAGTCAATACTTTTTCAAGCGCCTCCCGCGCGCGCCGCAAAAACTAGCAAAGCATCCGATCGCCGGCCGGTCCATTGGCTGTCGAAAATCTGTCACAAAGTGTACGACGAGAGAATAAATAAAGACAATTTGTTTTATCGGAATGCTGTTAAGGTGTTTTTATGCGCTGTAAGTTTCGCCACCGGCGGCGTCGGATTCGCCACATGCAGTGTCGCTGCCTACCTTACATAATAATAATGCGGATTCTTTGCTTTTTCTGCAATAATTAACTCTGTCGAAGACACATTAGTCTTTCACGAAGCATCATAATAATTACCGCAATGCGTACAGCGGTCTTAATGCGCGTTTGTCTCTTGTGCAACCGATACTCGTGTGAATGCGTCCGATACAATCGCTTCACGCCGGGTAATTAATTCATTTTTGTTTTAAAATCTCCTTTGATGAGTTCTCGCAGTTGTTAGGCGATTAAAAAATGAACAGAAAATGACGAAAGAAATAGAGTTTTTGCTGAAATAAGAGGATTAGTTACGCAAATGCGGCAAATGAGTTTCGGAATCACAAATACAAAATTATGCGAAGAATATGTCCTAAGATACTAAATTGATGACATCTATTCATTTTTTTCTTCTTTCTTCATTCACTCTATTCACTTATCCACTTCAATCTTCATTCACCTTCTATATAGTACTAGCGAAATAAACGACATGATCCCAGCTTCAGATCCTCGCTTAGTTTAATCATACTGACTCTCTAGTCTAGCTTTCTCTAAAGCAGATATTAGTTATATTTTAATTTGGACTCCAAAAATCCGAAACCCTGAAACGACCAGGTACAGTAACGGATCTCTTTAGTGATATCACATATTTCTTCATACTTTACTAACGATTATTCAAAATCAATTCATAAAATATTCGTTTCAAGATCGATGTATCGAATTCAACTTCAGAACATCGACATATTTTTAAAAAGTCTTTGATTCTTAACAAATTATAGTGTTCAAGTTTTTTTCAATATACCGCATGCGTGTAAAGTTATAAGGTTTCTGAGTCCGTAATAAATGTAACATTGCCTCCTGGCGACCATTACTTAACTTCTACCTTGTTATTAAGTTAGATCTTATTTATTTACGGACTCAAGTTTTTAAAACGATATGTAACTTTCCAAGAAAATGTACTCTTTAGAGACTAGCTAACTTAAACTTAAGCCTGTCACTGTTAAGCTTGTTAGAGTTAAAAATAACTTAATTTCTTTTTAGGCCATATCTATTGTTAATATTGATATTGCATTTAAAATTGCGATGCAATTCCTTTTGCAAAATTTCTGATAAATTACAATTTGTCTTGGTAAATTGACCTTATCTTGTCTTTCTCTATAATTTTTCTAAATAGCTTTATTACAGAAATACTCATAAAAATAGAGAAAATATATGATAGATACAATGACATTTGTAATCAACTTGTATCCAAATCTATATGATGAGAAATAAATGCATTTACAAGACAATAAACAAAAGAAAACGCACGAACCGAAAACACAAAAGTGTCGATGGCAACGCCTAGGCGTGAACATTCGATTGTAAAAAAGCGATGTTCAATCGATACTTAATTACACACACGATCGCATAAAATATCGATTTGGAAGAATATTCAAACGTGCGGCGTACGGCACAGGTGGCGGGCCCCGCCCCGCCCGCGGGCCCCTACACTTCTAAAGTGCAATGTTCAATACACTCTCATAAATTTATCTTTAATATGTATTATTAATCGAATGTCAGTTATAACCTGCGTCTGGACTTGCACGAATGTTTTCGATACGGCCTTAACACGGACAGAATTAAAAATATCAAATTTAATGCTAAGTTTTCTTGATTGCAAATGGAGAATATTTTAGACATTTAGGGACCAGTCTCATACAAATGTTACTTAATTGAATACCTCCTAATGATCACAACTATTTAATATGCTTTGTTAAGAAATATTTAAAAAAACATGGCTATTTATTGTTACTTAAAAGCATATAAACACTTACGAGGACTAATTCAAAATTCACTTACGAACAAAAACAGTATTACAAGTCCGACACGGCCTTAGAATAGTCTCTAATTCGAACATTAAGGCTCACATTATCATTTCAGATAGCGCAAGTTCCTCGCAAATTGTAACAGTACGCGAAAAGCGGGCTCAAAGTTAAAGTATGCGCGCACTATCTCTCAGATTTATCTCTTAAAACCTACTCGGATTTCTCGGGTCGTTTGCAAGCAACATCGGACCGTCTCAGGCAGATGCATCGGGCACGAAGCCCAGTTTTCCAATAATTTCATAGTGGGCCCGGCTCAGGCTGGGCCGATGGAAGGGCCATATCGGCCGTCATCTCCGCCGACGGCCACGCGCCTCACGCTATGTACGGCCCCTTATTAAATGCAAAATATTACATCTTTACATAAGCGGATCTCGTTAACATTGCATTACCAATATTTTATAAGGTTATCGTTTAATGCTTTTGTTGTTTTTTATCTTTCCGCTTTAATGTTCTTTCTTTTACGTTTCGTTTAACGGAACTTATACTCGGTTATAGATATTAATGGACTTTTTACGCCAAAAGAGAATTAACAAATTCAAAACGACATCTGTTGAGATAAAGAGATAAACTGTTTGATACTAATTTGATCAAATTACGACTACTAGCAGTCCTTTGTTATTGATTCTGGTGTGGCTCAAGTGAATACAATTTTAAAAACATGTCAAATGCATGAAATTAATCTTTGAATTGTAACAAAAATAGTTTATAGAAACGAAGAGAACTGAGTTACAAATGTTTGCACGATATATTAACGTAGAAATTGGCAGGCGGCTTCTCCGTCAGTCTAACAGTAGCCGATATACTGAGTAATAGCGTAGTCGAAGTACTGGCAATGGCCCAAGTAAAGGATATCTATTGAGTATGAATGTTAAACTGTAGGTAGCTTAGTGTTGAATCTGTAGTCAGGTTTATTGTCGACCTCAACATACGTCTATACGTAAAGTATTTTAAACAGAAGATTAGTTATTGTTAGAAATTAATTGTAAGTACAAAACTTAGCCAGTATAAATAAATCTCTTTCCCAAGGGCTGGTAACGCATCTACAGTTCCTCTGGTTGCGGATGTCCAGGCGTCCATGAAAACCTTAGTGTTTCCACTGCTCAATTGCTTCTTTACATATAAAAAAAACCTACATGTTTTTTTTTTATTATTTTAAAATAAATATGATTTTATATTATATTATTTTATTTATAATTTATCCATCTAATAGATTTCTTGTTCTAATATTCGTTTAATAACCATATAAAAAAGATGATGCCCAGGATCCTGGGCGGGGCGATGGAGCCGCGATTCCCGACGTCAAGGAACTGAACCTCGTACATCAGACCTAACAAGCTTTTTCTCTCTCTTAGTTACTCTATTAGTGGCAATTAATTGATTCTGTTTATGTAATTTAATGTCTTATTGTAATTCCTTCACATCCAACCGTTACTGGTAATTATGTATTTAATTGCTATCTACTATGTGTTTACGATTAAATGCCGCGACTTCTGAAAAAGCTATTGTGAATTAACTATCGGTTGCTAGTAAATATTTGACTTTAACTTATACCTTGTTTATGATACATTTTTTAAGTACTTGAACAAGACACTTACCGAAAATTTTAATTCATTCCACTACACGAACGCTTAAATTCTGATAATCAAAGACTTTTTCATTGAAAACAGAAAATGAATTGTGTATAATGGTATACGTAATTGAAGAACTTGTAAAAAACGCATTCGTTCGTATCATTAAAAATTCACGTTAAAAATTTCGTAAGTCAACGACCTCAGAAACGATCGTAAAAAAACTTCGAATTTCCTGAACCATCCGCAAAGGGTAGTTACCGGGAATTGGTAGTTAGGAAAAAAGCGGGTACATCTGTCACAATTATTAAAACACACCTGCAGCCGTGCGCTCGCATTTACATAAAACGAAATCGCCCCGTGAACGATACACCACGGAATTCTGAATATCCATAAACATAGCTGCCAGCATACCATGGGCCATACTTAAAAACAAAATTAAAGGGGATAGCCGTACGATAATATGAATTAAAAATAATAAAACAAAAAAATAGGAGTCACGGATCGCCTCGAGTGTATTTTTTTCTTTTTCGACCGAAGCCTGCGAACAGACTGCGGTCGGTATCTCCTGACAATATCTTTGACGAGTTTTTTATGCGGCATTATTTTTAAATGAACAGATTATAAATGGTTGTTTGGCGATTTAACGCCCAATCTAATTAGGCAAATGATATGTGTTTTCGGCTAAAGATCGATTTTTGATTGGCTTCGATCTATTAATTGATAGATTTCTAATGGAGCGTTACTGATTCATCGTATATTTTTAAACACAGCTTACGAATGGTCAGTAATGGTCAAGTTTTAATCCTAATTTTTATGTTTTAGATTGGAAAAGATTTTGATAGTGTTATTTGCTTCAATCAGATTATTGCTACTAATTTTTATTTTCTTTAGATTTCAGATTAAATTTAAAAACACACTTTTATACGGTATTTAATTTACAATCTTGTGTCGCTGTTTGTGGTGTTGGTTTTAAGTGAATTTCTTCGACATTTTGGACGATTTTCATTAAAAAAAACTATATTATATTTGTTTCTATTATTATAATAACACCAAAAAAATTAAATTAGTTGGTTGAGTATTCATTGCTTTTCTCTTATTTTTACTTTGAAGATTATTTATTTTTAACTGAAATTTAAAAAAGAATAAATTGTAGTTAGGTTCTTTAAAACTTTATAAAATACATATATTTAACAGATTAAAATATTTTCTTTTAGTTTGATTACATGTGATTTATTTTTATTGTTAAAAGTTTTGTTGAGTTTGTTATTGCAAAGCTTTGCGGAGCTAGTCTTACTAATATTATAAAGGCGAAAGTTTAGATGGATGGATAGATGTTTGTTAGAGTTTGTAGCCTAAACGGCTGAAGGGGTCTCTATGAAATTTGGCATAGATGTAGAGACTAGTCTGGAAGCACACGTAGGCTACTTGCGTTTGTTTTTTTTTCATTCCGCGCGGACGGAGTCGAGTGCGAAAGCTAGTATTATATAAAATTAATATCTTCATATGTTTTTAACTCGTGTTATTTTACCTGTGTGTTGCTGTATGAAGTGTGAAAATGATTAATGTTTGTATTGCAAGATTAAAACGATAATTAAATGGCTCTATCTACCGACATGTCATTGATACTCGTTTAACATAATTGTTATAGAAAAATGCCAACATGCTGCTCACTATTAGCTTGTTTAATTAATATTTAACGATGATTAAGACATATAATGGTAATAATAGAGAAGGTAAGGAGTAAAAGGTTAGCATGGTATGGGCATGTTAAAAGGAGGGATAAATCGCATGTTACAAGGAGATGGTTAGGTATGAGTGTGATACACCGGTAAAGGTAGACATAGAAAGAGATGGATGGATTGTGTAAAAGGTGACATGATCAAAAAGGGAGTGATGACTGAGATGACGTATGATAGAGTTATGTGGAGGACAAAAACCTGTTGTGCCGACCCTACAGGAGGAATATGATGGAATATGATTAATACACAGAAATAAATCCCTTATAGTATTTTGTTTGTACTACGTTTATTAAGCTAGCTTTTTCCCGTGACTTCGCATAGAATTAGTTAAAAAAAAAGTGAGCAGCCCATGTATTCTTTGATAGACGTTTTGTTTTATATATTCACCTAAACTTTTAACCGATTAATCTTTACTAAGAGAGTCTTATTTAAATATAATAATTAATGTAAAAATCTATGGTTCTGCAAAAAAGCTGACTGTTTCACAAGACTCGTTAACAATTGTTAAATGGTATGGAATGGTCCTTATTAGTATCTTCATGAACAGTCTATTCTGCCCACTGTTCGATATATGTCAATACCTTAGTAACCATTATTACTTGTTATTTGTTAGTTTACATTTCTACACTTTCTACAGAATTAAATATAACACTACGCATGTTGAAACTATCTACTGTCAACAGTATTTCAAAACCAGCACGACTTTAGATCCTTCAAGAAGCAAGCGTATCACCTTTATCAGGTGTTGAGGGTGTTCTTGGGCGTTGGTGTTCCCGCCGCTCTTTTACCCCATTCTCTTATCAGGAAAGGTTAAACATTCCACCAATTCTCTTGACCTCTTTTTTAAACTTAGCCAGTTAAAGTCTGCTTTTGATTTCCAGGTAAATTAGTGTTGAAATCTCACTTCTATTTCGGAATAAAGCAATTTAGTTCGAATAAAGTAAACTTATTTTTATCTATTAAATTTCAGACTACATAGCCACGTACGTCTTTTGTTTATGGTTTTCTGTTTGTTACAGAAAGTGCAATTTTTTTCGATTGACCACAAATGCATGAGTTATCGAATCTAGTCTCTTGCCAGCAATTGGTTAGTAAAAAAAAACATACAGACGAATTGAGTACCTCCTTCTTTTGGGAAATCGGTCAATAAAAACGTATAATATTGGTAACTTTGAATGAGGTTTTGAGTAATATTATGTTATATGTGTTATCCCATTATATGTTACAGCAAAATCAGAGCAAATTTGAAAATGAATTAAATTTATCGAAGTCTCATACATCATTATTAACATTTTCGTTATTTGTTTTAATTTTACTTTAAAGAGTGCGGTATAAATGTTCGTTGTGGCGAGTGCAGCGTGCGCGTTGACTGCAGATGAAGAGCGGCGACGTGGGAACGCGGCACGAGTGGTGAAGTCACACCCGACGCCCGCGCCACTTGCTCAGTGCCATCACGTCGCTTTCAATTAAAATACAATCAAATCATAATATCTCCGACGCCTTTCGCAACACGACGGACTGCCAAAAAAGCGCCCACCACTTCGGGGGACTCTCTCTTGCCCTTCGGCCGACATCATAATTTAACAACACAAAAAGTCGTGTCTTAATAAATAAATCGAAGGATTTTTTCAACGGTCGTAACTTAAGGCGGGAAATCGGATGGAAGTCGAGGGCGAAACTTTTAAAAAAGGAAAGTGGCGTTGCGTCGGCGCGGCGACTGCTATTGGCCGACGCGCCGGGGGCGGGCAGCGGCGGCGCGCTATTGGCCGCGCCCGCGTCGACCGCGTTCATCTCGGAGACGCCACGAATAGATTTTTTTTAAACAAAAGCAATTTTCCTATTCTTCTTGTTGGCGCAATGTTTCTATAGCCCGTTTTTGCTCGGCTCCGTTTTGTATTGTTTATTGTGTTCGAGTGCGCGACAATCCGCTCCCGGTTAATTCTCAGTGATATTAACAACGACTCTTCCACGTATTGTTCTGTCGCCGGCGCGGTGAGCGAGGCGGGCAAAGCGGGCGAGGCGCAGCGCATGCGAATGCGCTAAAAACTAACGATTGTTGTGAAAACGCGCTGCGATGTCGACTTGCAAATCTTGCAGGAGAGGTCACACTAACTCATTGTTAATTAACACAACATACGTGGCGATGCAGTTTGATAATAGCCAATAAATGGCCATGAGAAAATCAATTTTTTTGCTATCCATTCAACAACATTTTCTCATAAGATTGGTTGAGGGGATAGTTTATTATCTACATTTTCAAATAACTTAAAGTCTGCAAAAATCGTTAAATAATTTAATAATGAAATTTAAAAGTTTGGTTGACAGAAATGTAAACAAAACAAGGTTCAAACAGTAACAAAATTCCACACAACCGGCTTACATTAGCTTAAGTAATACGTGCAATTTGAGCATTGCATGACAATGCCTACATAAATTAGTCGTGTTAGGGGAAACGGGGGTCAGTTCGGCATACCTAAGCCACAGTCAACGTAAATACAGCTGAAGTTACATCGCAAAATACCATAACCCAACTGATTTAAATATTAGCTTACTAATGGATAAATTACCTTTTATGATAGCTTACTTCGTGTCCAAAAGTGATTTATCTAGTTTTACTTATGATCTTAAAATATTCGTTTAATGAAATGCAAGTCGTGCAGTTGTCGAGGTGAATAATAAACATCATGTTAATCGTCATTTTTAATCTGTAACAGTGGAGACGTGCTTAGCATTAGATGTAAAAAATACAATAAATATTGAATTATGTTTAATCCACTATTACGTAAATTACATTTTTTTAATTTAAATATAACTGTTGCCAGTCACCAAATACAATATTTTATGACATGTTTTAAATAACCGTAAGAGATGTTTCACTTCTTGAAAAAATATTAAAAAATTAACATAAGTTATTTTTTACAATCTTTATATGATCAAAGTAATAAGAAACAATAACAATTTGTCTGTAATTATTTTCGAAACGTAAACGGAAATAGTTTCTAGGAAGTATAAAAGATCATTGGCCTCGTGGAATCCGTCCATTAGTAGGCGCGGGCGCAGCGTCCGATAAGGAGCGAGAAATGTCCGAGATGTTGCCAGATTGCGCCCATTTTTCCTCCAAATTGCGCCCTTTGTTATGCAAAGCGTGTGGGCGCCGTGTGCGGCCCTGGACGTCGACGCGTGTGACGCGCCCTTATCGCCCATCACCACAACTTTACAATGCAAACTGTGTTCCGTACTCCATCACGGATCTACGTCTATTTTTTAATTGCTCTTAAGACAAATCCAGGATGTGGTGCACCGAATAGACTTTTCCTTATGTTTAGGTTATGTTTTCGCTTAACAATATAACTAGACACATCTTTGTATCAAATTGTTTTTGATTGTAAAAAAAAATAGATAAAAAAAAGATAGACATTTCAATTGTTACTTCAAGTATTGTTGATTATTTGTAAATTTTTAAATTATATGAATTTAATATATATTTAATGTAATATGCACCAAATAGTTAATTCATGTAATTGCTACGATCTATCAGCAATGAGACAGTCATCAACCAATCCACAGTAAAAGATGAAAGCTTTCATTATACGAGAGTATCCAGTAATATACAAAATGAGGCCTCATTGATTTCCCTTCAGTTAATTGCAATAGTTAACAACCAACATTTGCTACTGGATTTATAATTTGTTGACCTTAAGCCTTTAGTAACAAAGTTGATTTTGGAATAGCATTGTGTTATTGGCTAGCAATGGAGTTCCTTTTAGTAGTCGAGGCTGGTTATCGCGCATCGGGCCAATGCATCATATTTGTCCAATGTTCGTCATCGCCGTGCGGACTGATCGGAATCGCAATGATAATGAATTGGGCGAGTTGGAAGCATGAGACGTGGACGCACCTATTATTATCTAGTTCATTCACCTTAATAACTAAATTCATTATTAAAATATTGCTTTCATTTGCGGTTTCGTTGTTCAGGAGGAGAGCGACATGATGTTTTAGTTGAGTAGATGATAAATTTTATCATAGCAATATTTTTACACAATTATTACAATAATCCGTTAATTTCGCGAAATACCTTTTACTTACACTACACTCGCCTTAGTAGGTTTCCCCATACAAATATTTACTAAGGAGCTCCTTAACAGCTTAATCTAAAACAGTTTATCATCAACTTGCCCATATCCCTTACGGAGGGTCGGCACAGTATGTGCTGCTCTTCCATACATCTCTATCAGCCGTCATATCTAAATCAACTCCTTTCTTAAGCATATCGTCTTTCACACAATCCATCCATACTTTGTTCGGTCTTCTTTCTTTCTAGCCATCCATATTCATTCTTAATATTTTCTGGTTTATGTCCCCATCGTCCCGTCGCATAACATATTCATACCGCGCTAACCTTTTGCTTCTCAATTTCTCCACCACTGGCGCTACTTTCAAACTTCCTCTAATATACACATTCTTGACTTTATCCAACTTTTTAAAACAGTTAAATACGTACATTTAAATTCTAATTTATAAGGCTTACTTTGTATTGTCTTAAGAGTCAAATGCATGTAAAAGTAGACCTCCATCACCAGATGTTTGAGGGTAGAACGAACAAGATGACGTGAGATTAGGCTCCTGCACGCCTTGTTTTTTGCTCGAAGCCTGCCTTCACACGCTTGAAATGCATTCCGCGAGCATAAATTTTAATTTACACTGTTATCGAAAAACTCTTCAAGAAATTTATTTACGACTGAAAGAAAATGTTGTATACATACTTCTATACTAATATTTTTAAGAGGAATGATTTGTATTACTATATTTTTGTATAAAATGGAATAACCCTAAAACTACGGGTCCAATTTCCTAAATTCTTTTACCTTTAAAAAGCTACATTATCAGTAAGTAAGTCTATATTTTTATTATTTTTAAATTTTACGCCAGCGATGTTACAACAGCAAGTCGTAAATTTTACGTTTGACATGTAAAATTTCGGATTCGATTTCACTTTTTAAACTGAGTATATGTACAGTTTAATTAGTTACTAAAAGTCATCTACCAGGACGTAATGAATGGATTACAGTTGGCATTAATATAGAGTTTTTCTCTATACTACATCTATAGCAACACCAGAGCTTTACGAGTAAAGTTTAAGTTGAAGTTATATAGTGAGCGTATCTCGACTTATCTCAATCATGACAAGTGTAATAAAATTATACGTTTTATTAGCCATTAAAGTGACTAACAACTTGTACTAAACTAATTTTCACTGCTATCTTAAAATATTTATTATCACTCTAACAGAAAGTAAGTGTCAAACTAGAGAAAACTGATCAATTTTAAATTAATGTTTTTGTACGAAAAGAGATATCTAGCTTTTTAGATAAGTGTCCATTATTGTATTAACAACTATCTTTCGCCGTCCACTGCGTCCGGGTGAAATTAAAAAGAAAGTAATTAACCATATGTTCTTCCAGATCTTCTATGTCGAATTTCACCGAGATCCGTACAGCAGTTTAGGTTAAAAACTCTAACAAACATCTACGAGTATCCATCCATCCGTCCATCTAAACTTAGTATGAATTGTGGATGTCTGGGCAGCATTCGCTTTGCTTTTTCGGCGAATTCAGATGATCGTTTTACAAACTGTTGAAATATTGACTATTTGAGGTTTGCAATAAGATAATTTCGAGATTTCAAATCGAAAAGACGCCATTAAAGTTAAGTGTTAACGTATGAGTAAATACATAGGTCATTGCTATACAAAAAAGTTAATAAATTTATAAATTAGCTATTATAAAACAATGAGTGAGGTTTGTGAACGTAAGCTTAATAACAGGTCGAGAAATCGACTTATCAGAATGATAAATTGCTTAAAACATCAGGCAGGTTGGACGTACGTTTTAAAAACCGCAAAAGTGTTAGTCACGCGAACTTTCTTTGTGTTCGGAGACAATTGGTTGGGCAATCAAGTTGTCGACAGCAGTAATTTTACTAGAATTAAATCGATTTTTACTATACGAATGTTTTAATTTGCAATTATAGCAATTTGACTATCAACACATTGTAATCGTCTAATTTATTAGTATGGTTGAAACTTAACGTTTGATAAATGTATTGCCAGTATGTACGTAATCATTCTCTACCACAGCAATATATATTTTAATCATATCATACTAGTCATACTAATATTATAAATGCGAAAGTTTATAATATTAGAATTTATGTGGATGAATGGATTGAAGTTTGTTAGAGTTTGTAGCCTAAACGGCTGAACGCTTTTCAATTAAATTTGGTATGCAAGTAGAGGATAGTCTGGAAGAACCCATAAACTAATCACTTTTGTGTTTTTTAATTCCACGCGAACGGAGTCGTGGGCAAAAGCTTGTATTATAATGTCGTCAGCTTAATGTTAGATTTTTATGATATTTAAATTGCATATGTATGACGCTAACAGTCATCATATATTTGCGAATAAAGCGACAATATCTTCCATGGTACAGACTGACATTAGCGTCACCTATTGATAAAAAAATTAATATTATACCCTCAAGTGCACTTGCAGTTTCACTACAACTAATTAGAATTTAACTAAAATATTTGAGTGTTATTTTTATTTACTTGACAATTCAAGTATCAAAAACACGTTTTCACGCCCGCTTAAAAATGGACTTAGTATTAAGTGACTACTAACTCGGTTTCTGTGACGAGTTTTAACGTTCGATTTACCCCAAGGTGAGTATATTTTATTATTGTTTTTAATTAATCAAGCTACGTACGCGGCTGATAACATCGGAACTTGCCAGTCTTTTTGCAGAAAGTACGGATAGAAAAATAATTAATTTGATAAATAAATATTCAATTCAAAAAATGTTAAATCGACAATTTTAAATTTTGTTTTGTATTTTTTGTAGAAAGATATTGCTGTGTGTATTTTTTTCTATCCAAATCAGTGAAAGTAAAAAACAAGTGAATACACGCCATTTGATATGTATGCATATTAGGTTTTGATCCCATAGGCGTTAATCTGATAAGAAGAGAAGACAAAAGGGCGCTATTGTGTTTGAACAAATGAATACACCTTTATAATCCGTCTTGCCATTTGACGTATGACATCAGAAGTTGCTATGACTATTTAAAATAGATTTGGAACATTTTTCATATAAACAATGTGCAAGGGGATTCTTTGAGAGATATCGCTCTATCCATTTGTTATTTTGATAGTCTATCCAACAAACATTCCATTATAAGGACTCTCTTGCAATGCTTCAACTATATAAATAAACTAGCTTCCGCCCGCGAATCCGTCCGCGTAGAATTACTAAATACAAAAGTGAGTAGCCTATGTGTTCTTCCAGACTATCCTCTACACCTATATCAAATTTCATCGAGATCCGTTCAGCCGTTTAGGCTACAAACTCTAACAAACATCCATCCATCCATCCATCTTAACTTTTACATTTATAATATTAGTATAAAGTATGATATCTAAGTAACTAATCCACACTTAACGCTTTATTCAGAGACCTTAATAGTCTCTTCATTCAACAAGGGCAAGAAAAGTGTAGATTGTTTTTGTCTCATTTGATGTTTAAAAATTGTTAGGGTTTTTTATTACTTCGTTTTGCTGTCGTTACTTGCACTAGAAGCGATTGCATCGTCTACGTCCCGTTGCTGCACACTCCTGCGCTAATGAATTCCCCTCCAATACCACTTCCACCAAAACTAATTATGGCAATACGAATTGCTCAATAGTTGTTTGCAATTCTTTTGTTACTTCCCGTCTTTTGGTAGGCAGTTCTCATTGCATTTTGAATACAAATATTACTAACGTCTTGTGGTGAATATTATTTTAGTTAATAAAAGTTCATATGGATATTTGGTTCGTTCGACTTACTTGTTTGCTGGAAGACGAAAGAAAACGGAATAATTCAGCTGTAATAACAAACTTAGTTCTTATTAATAGTGTATTCGAAATTGTGGAAGGTTTATTGTTTGCTCGTAACTCCAGAACAATTGCAGGGATCTAGATGATTACAAACATTAGGAAAAACACATAGGCTACTAAATCTTTATTTCTTAACTCAGCGCGGATGTATAGAGTATAAAACTGGCAACCTAATGCTATAACAAAATTTAAAACTATCATAGGAAAACAAAGGCTCGTCTAAAGCCCTAGGAACACGGTTACCTTCGGTTTGCGTGACCAGATTGCTTACGATCGGCGCTTGGCCCTTGTAACTTTCGTTGGACAATTTGTACCCATCGCCCTCGACTTTATCAGAAACCATATCAACTCTCAAAACATAGCCAGGATATAGTTTTGATGATAATTACTCGATGCCATCTTACGCTTCAAATGTTGGCAACAATGCAATTTTTATTTTAATTTGCATCGAAATTGATTTTTTTTTTAACATTTGCGATGTTGTGTACGTAATGACGTGCGTACACGCATGTTTGGAACGCATATCTAATTATGTGGCCAAAGGTTTTTGTTGGTAATGAAAATTGCAAAATGGAAATGAAGGAAATTGAAATAATTATGCATGTTGATTATTTCTTTTGTTCATTTCTTCGTTATCTTGTGTGTAAATCGTTTTTATAATACATTCTTATAAAGTAACTTGCGATATTACGTATTTGCTTTTGAAGTAATATCCTTATTATAATAAACTAGCTTTCGCCCGAGACTCCGTCAGCGTGGAATTAAAAAAAAAACAAGTAAGTAGCCTATATGTTCTTCCAGACTATCCTCTACATCTGTACCAAATTTCATTGAAATCAGTTTAGACGTTTAGGCTACAAACTCTAACAAACATCCATCCATCCATCCACCCAACCATCTAAACTTTCGCATCTTATCTTATTAATATTATAAATGCGAAAGTTTAGATGGATGGATGGATGGATGTTTGTTAGCGTTTGTAGCCTAAACGGCAGAACGGATCTCTATGAAATTTGGCACAGGTTTAGAGCATAGTCTGGAAGAACACATAGGCTACTTTTTATCCCGGGAATAGAAACGGTTCCCGTGGGATTCATTAATTTAGTTTTTTAATGTTTACTCGATCATTCTGCAACGGTTCAACATATCTTATTGAAATTTGGCACAGATATAAATCAAAGTCTGGGGTACACATGGGATAAGCTTTATCCCCGAGAAATGTCCGGTTCCCGAGGGATACGTAACTTTTTGTAATTTATATAGTTATAATGTTTTCTACTACCACGCGGACGAAGTCGCGGGCAAAAGCTCGTTTATAATAAAGCGTTAAAGATATTTAATTTGATATATTATAAAATTGTACAAGTTAAACTATTAAAACATCAAACAATATTTTATTAGTGTCAGATATCGCCTATTGTATTGGTTTAACCATTTTTCATACATCCAAATAGCCAATTAAGCAAAAGCAATGGGATTTTATTCAGATTCATCAAACCAATTCGGAAATCATAATTGATCTGGTATGTAAAAAATATAGAGGGCTGTTAGGACGGGAATAGGCGCCAAAAATACAAAACTAGAACGATGACTGGCCGAAACACTTGGAGCCAAAAGTCAATTAACGAGCGCGGCACGTGGGGCGGCCCAATGATACCACAGAGTACGCTAAAGTTTCACATGCTACAGATAAATAAAAGTAAACAGAATAAACTGAAAGTAAAGCAAAAAGTGGTGAACACTTCATGAAATACTCATCACACAAACGTCGTATAGTTTAAAAACATTAATTTACGTTTTATTGCGTAATCAAAAACCATATCAAAAAATAATAACCATTAACGAGTCTGACGAATCTGTTGTAGTAAAAGGCAATTACTTAAGATGTAATAAAACTGTATTTATTTGTCATTGAATGTATTATGCAATAGATTAGTTAGCTTGGCAGCGTCCCCAAAAATTGTGAAATTATGTGGAACAATAAAGCATCTTTCATTCTCCATAAAACATTTGTTTCATGTTATAACTTTCATATTACTGTGGACGTTATAGTGTTGCGCAGACTGACCAACCGCGATCGCTGCATGTTATCAAATTTTCCCAATTTTTGCAACACTGCACATGTGTAAACATGTAGATTCATCTATGGTTTTACTTATGTGATATTGTTTTATCTTTACTATTAACTAATAGCGCTGTCGTCCCATCGATTGCAGTCTTCTCTTTATTTTGTATAGCTTCCAATATCCTAATTAATTTAGAAAACTTCTTGAAATTATCCTTGTATAATTGTTATTTTATATTTTACTGAACAGCAGCTCGGAGAATATGCTCAGTCATAACAGAACATTTTAACTTTTCAGTTAAAACAAAGCGTAAGTTACGGGTTTAAATACTTAGTTCATCTAGCCTTAATTTGAGGATATTTAAAACTTATTACCTTTTTTTTACATTGAATGTTTTTGTAAATAACTTACAGGTATAGGGCCACTTTCATTTCGAACTGTTCGCATCATTCTCGATTTTTCCACGTCCATAATAATTTCACGAGCAATGGCGCATCGACAGTACGTGTAGGAGCGCCTCGCCTCGCTGAATATCGTTATCTGCACAACAATGACTTTCTGACTCGCTGCCCATCCTCAAAAGTAATTCGCATTTTTCACGGGAGACGGCGGCATCCGCGCCCTCTACAGCGTGGCGACAATGACGCTCTGCTTTTGTTTATACTTTTCATATAATTAAAGCTTCAAAATTATTTATGTAACACTTACACTACTGGAATACTTCTTTTAAAGCAAAAAACAGCTTTTAAAGCTTAGACACTAAGCTTTTTCTGTGTGGAGGTAGACCTTGGAAACTCCTTTAAGTGTTCTACCAAAAACTTTAAGCTTTTACTTTTATCGAAAACCCTTTTATCGAATATGTAAATATGTCCTTATTATTAACATAAGCAACCAGTTTACGGTTTTTATAAGTCACATATGTAATGTGTCGAATATTACTTCTGTACAATAAGTATTTTTTTCTCTAAAGATCTTTTTGAAAAATAGTGTTGTAAATTGAATAGTGATATTTTACTCTGTGGCTACGTGTCCGGAGGAAGGCTGCGGTCACGGGATTTTGCGTTTCCACTGTTATCGAAGCTTCACACTACAACGCCCATTGGCATTTGTAAATAATCCGTTGCTTGTAAATCAATCAGTTGTCAAACATTTTCACACATTTTTACTACACGAATGTTACATTTAATACGCGTATGTTGTTATTATTAAAAAAACTAATTCAATTACATAATGATTTACATTATGAGATGCATCACCCCATAATATTAATAAGAAGTAAATCTATACTTAATATTATAAATAATAAAGATTTGTATTTTTGTATGTATTGAATTAAATCAAAATCTGCTGGGCCGATTTTAAAAATTCTTTCACCATTAAAAAGCTACCTTATTAATTAATTAAGATAGGTTAAACTTTTATTATTTTTTTTTAATATAAGGCGGGCGAAGTCGCGAGCAACAGCTAGTTAATAAATAAATTCAGAATTACCATCTAACTTGTTATCTTTGTATATGCTGTTAGAGAAACATGTTGATTTATTAGTATTGTGTGTTGTTTCTGCTAGATTTCAACTGTTTTGTATTAGGTCCTATATTTTTAGCTGGGCTGACATTTTGAGGGTGCTTTTGTGGTTGCGAGTGGAAGCGGGACGTTGTATTTTAATTAATTGTTACGGCCGGGTCAAGACGCGCACAAACGACGACCTAGCATGAAAGGTAAGGAGTTGAGGATCGTAAACAACAAGGCATTAGGCATTTAGGTAGCAATATGGAGGTACCTAAAGTTGATAACAATTTGAAACTCAATTTTCCTATCCTGTTGTTTTGCCTTAGTTATTTTTAATTACTGCAAATTACTCCTCCCTCTTTCATACAGGGATTCCAAAATTTTGCAATTCAAGTATTTTGTGACATGAAATCCTGAATTTAATTCTCAGACGGATAAATAAATTAAATTAATAAATTCTAGCAATAAAAAAAAATAGACAAAAGTGTTTTAACTTGATAAATATCAGTGGACCGTTACAAAACTTGTGATCGTAAAACAAGTTGGAACTAGTAAAGCAGGGCGCAGATAACGTTTTCATACAAATTTCCTAATGGCCAAGTTAACCGCCCTCAGAAGGGGCGTTATTAAAAGCTGACCGAGTCCGATGCGATTACTATGCAAATACGAGCCTGTAATGTCCACCGGGCACGATCACCGTTAACTAACCCTTGCCTCACTATAAAGACTACTTAAATTGTTGTTCAAATTTGAATTCACAAAATATATCGCTTTATATTTGCCACACGTACTCCACTGGAATTTATACCTAAAGTACCTTTAGTCATACTCGTATTCTGAGTTGAATTAGAGTACTTTGCGATAGGTCGAAATAACTTCGAGTTTTAGCGAGCTATATCAGAAACTGCAAGTACTCGTAGATTAGATTGGCTTAACAAAAAATAAAATCAAAATCGAATTTTATAAATAATTTTTTTCTAATCTTGGTTTTTAATATACAATGGAATACCCTGTTCTAACAGTGGGATATTATATACCAATTGTACATACAAAGAGGAAGGTTGGCAGGCGTCTTGGCGAAGGACCAACAGACTACTGAAATGATTGTCTTCGATAACTAACAAATAGTTCATTCGACGCTTGAAGCCAACACTTCACGTGTCTTGAATTCTATTATCCATACATTTTATTTGCTTCTCACTAAAAGAGATATATGTAACTAATAGTAAATTCTGCTGCTAGCTTTTCAGGCTAAAACTGCTGAACCATTTTTAAAATTTCTTCAATCAAAGTGACATAGAAAATCAACTGACGAAGGAGAAAAGAAAGCTAAAATCTACTAGTTTCTTACAGTTTTAAGGCAAAAATAAATCCATTTCTTAACAAACAACACTAACTATAAAACTTTAGTTAGTAAAACCCAACTACTTTTCTACCAATTTTGGATGATCATCATACTATCTCGTAATCATTAGGATAAACAGTTCAATGTAAATGTTTTGAACATTGCATGAACCGTGTACTATTACATTGTAATAACATGGTCGGTTGTATTGTAGAGTGATGTCCGGTACACTGATTGCATATACAAACTTACACAATGGATAATTAAATCGAATCTCGGACGGCACCGGGCGGTATGCGTTGATGTAACTAATATTGCAAATTAGATGTTGTGGTAATAGCGCAAATAAAGTGTGGACAATGAAATTAATTAACAGAGTAGAAGCGAAACGGTTCAGATTAAGGTAATAAAATTGTTATTCGTAATAACGAATGTGAAGATCCTCGCGTATATATTTAGTTGTATACCTCCCACGTCTTAGATTGAAAATGGTGTGACACTTTCTGACAAAAGCCAAGTTCACTGTTGAATAGAATCAATACTTGTGCTGAAATTTCACATACGCTAATGTGCCTCTTAAGGCGTGTAAAAATCATTTGATTAAATAAGAATAGGTTTTGAAGAACACCTGAGGTAAGATTTCACAACACCTAGCAATTCCTGGCATTGTTCGGTTATTGTCTAATGAAAAGTAATTAAGTGTTGGCCGTAGCGGGGCAGGCGGGGCGGGGGCGGGGGCGGGAGGGGCGCGCCGAGACATTGACATGACAATGCCGAATGTAACAATCGCTGGAAAGAGTTAAAGAGACGACGCTGAGTCAGCAAGAAACTTCTCGGCCGTGCCTTGTAACTAGTCGGCCGTGTGTGCCGCGGAGCCACGAAACAGTTTCTGTGATTCTAAAGGTTGAAATATCGCTAATCGACGAAGGTATACTTACGACAGTACAGTACAGTACTCGAAGTTATTTTGTTTGATATAGAAAAACAGACTAAATCGACAGGAAAATATGAAAAATATGCAAGGAAATCGAGAAAACAATCTTTGCACAACATCCAATTGGCGGCGTTACTAATTGCAACCTACGAGTATAAGACTCGTTGAGAAGCTGAATATTGGAAAGTTAGCGATACAAAATGCCGCATCCATTATTAAATACTGATTCCTAGTTCGCTGCGGTTAGTTAGTCCGCAAAGAGGCCGACATAACTTCATTGATTAATGCTCAGGTTGATCGATGCTTATTTTTAAGTTTCAGATTTGTGAAATGTTCCGGCAATTACTAAACCCTCAGCTCGTTCACACGGAAGATATTAAAAATCACGGTCCCTTGTACGCATTGTCTACCAATTATTTAGTAAAACAGTGATTTTAAGGTCAGAGAACCGAATCTGATAAGGTAAAGAATTCACCTTAGAAACGAAAGGAGCAAAGGGACCCTTTAATGAAAAGTGGACACCTAGGCCCACGAAAACCGGCCATATCACGTAGCTATGTTTTCTATTTTCTTCGACAATATAGATTTGACTAGTCTTGCCACATTCATCGTATACTAAATAATCTTATACTTCCCACCGTGTCCGTTTTAGTAAACGCACTAAACCGCTAAAATTTATCACACGATGTAGATGGTCAAGCGGAATATTGGTGGAGCAAATAATTAGATATAATTTAAAGGAAAGGCGCGCTTACTTTTAGGGTAATAACTAATGGAGTCGGTCATGTATGTAGTGTTGCCGCGAGGGGTAGGCGCGGTGGGCTCGGTGGGCGCGGCGGTGCGTGAAGATTCCGCGATAGCCAACCGCCCCGCCGCATGGCGCGGCGCGTACGCATGCGTCCTGCGTGCGTGATACCACTAACTGATTGCAACTTTTTCTGCCTATACACATATAAAGTAATTAATTCGCAACTACGTGCCCCAATCAATAGAAACATTAATGAAGTGTTAATATAATATTAAATAAGTCTATAGTATTTCGCAAGCACATTTGTTATGGTCTGTAAGTATGCTTAACGTAAGTAACACATAGCACATTTGCTTGAAACATTTTTCAATTAAAACTGCAGTTTTTCCAACTTCTTCGTGGTAATATTGTAAAATAGTTGGCACAATTCTGTTACTGACTTTACGACGACATTTAAAGGATGTAAACAATTTGATAACTTAAAAGCATTAAATGATTTTCGATTAGTTTCGATATCTAATAAAATAACAATGTTTGTGCTAGAGAATAGATTTGAAAACACATCCGTTTGTAATATAAGAGAGGTTGTTGATTACGTCGATAATGGCTTACGAAACATTGGACCGTTAGAAGACAAACTAAAAATTAAAATAGTTAAACGGGCTTCCCCCGGCTCGGCGGGCACTAAGCAGGGCAATTGTGGAGCGCAGCGGGCGGCGGGCCTCTCATTATTTTATAATAACTCGTGTATAGAGGGCAAGGAGAAACGTCCGTGTCATGGTTGCCGTCACGCCGCCGTCCCGTCGCCCGTCGCCTCGGCCCACGGCAAATAACCAAAACTCTTACCGAATTAATTGCCGCGTTCTGGGCGGTAAGTCGTCACCGCGGACTACGGTTGTATCAATCGAGTCATTGTCGTTTCCGCGACTGAAGATACTATCGATAACAATTACTGATCATTGTCTGTTATACACTTTTTGCACTATCGTATCGCAAACCGCTGCGATGTTTTTAATTAAAATTTGCTATTGACTCTATAAAACTACCAATAGTCGACTACTAAAGAAGCTTTGTAAATCATACTAATATAAATGCGAAAGTTTAGATAGATGGATGGATGGATGTTTGTTAGAGTTTGTAACCTAAACTGCTGAATAGATCTCGATGAAATTTGGCATAAATGTAGAGGACAGCCTGAATGAACATATAGTTACTTGCTATTGTATAATCGTATTCCACGCGAGTCACGGGCGAAAGCTAGTATATTATTCTACACATATATGTATTAAAATATTGCCTACGTTATTCACAGATAATTTACCTTTCTAATGGTTAAAGAAATTTTGAAATCGGCCCAGTAGTTTTCACGTAAATCGAATACATAGAAAAATCCCATAATACGTGTCTTTTTCCAATAAAACATTGTCTTACATATCGCATACAACCTGGTAAGTCGGTTTCCATTTTGTTTTGTCATTGTTTGGTACCTTACAGTCTCGGATTGGTACTCTAATATCATTACTAAGTACAAGTCATTTCCTTATCAAATGACTATCGTATAATAAATATTGTTCTGTATTACAATAGCAGTAAGCAATCAAAGGATAGTTCACACGTCAGCGCTGCGTGGTGCGCCCTCCAGAACATCTGCCATCGATGGCGCACTATCGATCGCGGCCGGAGATTATGCTAAAGCGGTGTAAGACGTGTTAGACATCTCGGTCCAGATATAAATCATCTTATTAACTATTGTTTCGGGAGGTGTGGTGTGAACGAGCAGAGATGCTATCGCACCACCGATGTGTTTTAAATTAACATAATAGGTTTTGTGAATGGCGATTGACTTTTCTTGTTTGTTGTTACGATAGCTGTTATGGAATACTACGCCTAAATAGAGCGCTTTTTATAGGTTATGATACTGTAAATATATTATTTAAATCAGCTCTTATGTTATATAAAACTGAAAAGGAGTTGTAATGTTCACTTCAACTTAGTTAATTGTCCTGAACATCGTGACATTTGCCTGTGTTTTGTTTAGCATAGTATAATAAAACACAGTTCAATTCGTCTAATCATCAAGTGCATAATACAGCGCATCTGCTGACTCACTACTTTGATATAACCCTAACACATACAGTGTGTCTCATTTTACGAAGTTTTATTTATTCGACTTATTGTCTTTGGAAAATGTAATAAGATTTTTTGGATTGATTTATTAGATTTAGTACTAGTAACTCATCAAATTATTTGAATTAAGGTTTAATGTGGTAGACAGAATGAAAACCCAAATATCAAAGCAATACAAATGATAAGTAGATAATTTTAAGTAAGCTATAAACCATCGTTTGAATAATACTTATTAACAAAATGTGATATTATCTTTTCAATTTATAAACACCCTGTATAAGTCACGGCACAAAGCAGCTTGCTAAACATTTTTTTTATCTCCCTGTTAATTACCTCGATTTAATTTCTATGTTGTTCTCGATATTTTTTCTGTATTGTAGTGACGTGTATATTGTTTGACTTAATAGTTTCACTAGAAGTGACAAAATTTTCGAACAAATATTGATCGTCTTTTCCTTGTTTTCTGTGGATCTAATGAGACGAAGGATTTGTAAAAATAAGGCTGGTAATTAAATACAGTATAAGAAGTATGATTTCATATATTTTTATTTTTATTTTCTAAACTATCTTTTTAAAAAGTAAAAAAATGGTGTATTGTGAAAAAATTAAAAGAAATATCTGAGTACACAAACGGGTCGTACAAGTACGCTCTATGACTATTCCAAAGTGTATATATCCATGTTTTATAACTTGATACAGCCCCAACGGAGTTACGTTATGACAGGAAGTGATTTGCTCTCGGTATTAAATTAATCTGTGAACAATATTGCCTGGTTCTTTTAGAGAAACATCAATGTGGTTCAGTTTGTTATAATTCACAATTTGGACTGTTACATATGATCTGTGGTATACACTTAAAAGTAATCATAAAAAGCGGACTTGACATGAATCAATTTTTTTTTAAATATATTCTTTATCGCGGAAATTTTATAATTAGCATTGGTTTTGACTTATTATAGTTAAGCTAATAAAAAAATCTATTGTCGTAATCCTGTTATAATTGCATTTAAAATAATATATTTGGTAGTAATAGATTTGGTTCTAGCAATCAGCCTTTCTCACAGAATTCTTCCTTCTCAGCTCTGTTTAAAAACAAAACACAATTTGTTGTGAACATTTGGTCGGGCATTGAAAGTGTTGGTGATATCGTGCAATAGATAGAGGGCGGTAATGTGTTAGCGCGTCTCGGGCTTACGATCGGGATAGGGAACTCGTTAGCTGTATCAGAGTGCCCCGCCCGCTGCAACGTGCCAAATGCACCGCTAGTCCGCTACACCACGCTTCTCCACAACTATTCAGAAGAGGTATACCATACCAGCGGTCCCGCATCGCTAATTTTAACTGACAGTTTCACAGACATAACTACTCGTACTTTAGCATGGAAAACAAACTGAAGTCAATGTGTAGAACATACTCCCTCTAGGATACAGAACCGCGACAAATAAACTAAAACATAACTAATCTAGAGTTTGCTTCATATTTACAAAACTATGTTCAACGGGTCTCGTATAATGTACGTATTTTCATCATATCAATTTTCACTTGGCTTTAGTTCATTTTAACGGCTCTGTGCTAGAGGCATTAACGATTTGTCATTTGCGTCGCAAGCAGTTTTTTTTACTTTGTATTAACACTATATGTTGATACTATTGCGGCGCTGCACCGTCAGTGTGGCATCTCTCTATCATATCTTAATCCTAGTTTAATATCTAGTTCTAGATCACCGCTATTACTGGAGTTTAATTACTGCCAGTCTTTATAACTATTTACTACTTTCATTCGAATTGTAAATGATGGTTTAGAATCAAAAGGAGGTTTTCAAGTGAAATATAAACATTTTTAAGTAAATTCTGGGCATTCATAAACTGTTACTCTGTTTTTTTCCACGCTAACCTTATTACGCATGTTGATAAAATAAACGCTATCATAAAATCGTAACTAGTTTGTAACGTTTACGTACATCTTTTTATTATCCAACACCACCCACACTTCTATGTACCGGGAACTCGTAAAACCAGCCGGCAAGAGCTGGTTACAAAAACATTATGTATTGAATTTTTAATCGCACGCGTTTATCGTTCAAGTATCCGATGTGATTAGTTGTTGGATGATACAATAAATAACGTCTCATTATAATGATAGTTTCACACCAGGACATAACAGTGAGGCAGAGCAGTTGACTATGCAGTATTACAAAGGTTTACATTGTGAAAAGAGTACTCTCTTGGCGTGCTGTTTTGTTGCACTGTTGTACCGCTCTATCTGTTCAACCTTCGTGTAAAACTACTATAGCTTGCGGCCCAGAAAGAACGGTTTACAGTTCTCGCCCTCAGCCGGGATAGGGGGCGGTCCTCAAAGATGTAATCACGCGCAATAATATAACGTTCCAGCTTACACTGAACGTAGCAAATGCTCGGGTATCCTTCAATCCTTTGAAACTGTAATAGATCTTATACTAACAAGTACTTAGTTTGTATACTCAATAAGCTCGCACAATTTCTAATGAAGTAACAGTTTACTGGTTAAGTTAACAAGTCTCAAATGGGCTGGTCACGTGCAGAGGATGAACGAAGTCAGGATGCCTATAGCAATACTGAAGAACGTCGAGATCGAGGGAGACCAAAGTTGAGATGGGTAAACCAATCCAAGGGCCACAAAGGGCTGTAGAGCTAAGGACGAAGAAGAAGAACAGTTTACTGAGGCTTTAGGATATTATTCATTACTTATCCGATCAATGATAATATTAGACTGAACTGTACTTGCCTAATACTTATGGTATAAATTTTACGTAACTTTAAACATCCTCAAAATCTCTTAGTTTCATGTTAATCTCGTCAGTTTTCCTGCGCAGGCGCAAAGCGTGGAACTTCCGCCGCAGGCGTGGATCGCGACGAACGCGCGTGCGCGATAACGCCTGCTCTAACCTTACCCGCCGGCGTTCAAACGCCATTGTACATTTATACAACGGTTAGATCTGTCTAAATTACTTCAAAACGTTAAATACAGTCTAAAACCGTGCGAACTTATAATTTCTTTATCACAACAGTTATGTACACTTTCTTTTCAAAATCTTTAATTGTAAAGTTTTGTTTTAAACGCAATAAATCAAATGTATTTTTTAAATTTCTTCAGTTGAAGGCAGCTGGTATTATCTCTGCTCTCTGTATAACGTATATTATATTAAAACAAAGAATGTAACAGTGTTAATTTTAACTCATTCTAATTTGGAAGTGAACACAACCCAAATCGAATCATACAAATCGGTAGGTGTAAGATAATTCGTCTCCTCATTGAAACAATACGTTATCCGTTAACAATGATCTGTATCTATGTTATCCGTTTGTTGTGCGTCTGCTTTAATAAAGGGATAATTAAATGTTGTAAGGTGAGTGGTTTATACGCGTGCGGGGGCGCTGGGTTGCGCGGGGAGACTGCCCCGCCCCCGGCGCCCGCATCGCGTACGATTAACAAGCGGCAAATCTTGTAATTAGTAATATTCAGTGATAATATTTAATTCCACACCAAAGTATTGGTGTTTGAGTATACTTAGAAGATTCTACGCAGATGAAAATGTCAAGATTTGCTATCCCTACCTTGATTGCGTTATGAACATGACTCATAATTGTACAGTACACGTAAACCATAAAATGTTGTTTTACAAAAGTAATAAAACGAGCAGATAAACAACATTTATGAATAAATGAATCGATTAATTTTAAGTTATGATCAAAATTCAGAACAATACAATGACATAATAACAAATTTTAAAGAAGCATTCAAGTCCCAAATCTCAAGCATATTGGTAACAAATCACAGGCGAATAGGTCGTTAAGCCACCATTTGTTGCCCCCGGGGGAGGCGCGGGCGGTAATTGTGTTTACAGTACAACCCCCTTCCCCCAGCCCGTTACCCCCCGAGCGTGGACCCCTTTACCCGAACCTCCCCTTCCACTCGTTCCTCATCCTCAGACATTGGCAAAGCTTAGCGATCATCGCGGGAAATCCCATGAACTAACTGCCTATATTACACATTGCTTTATAAATTACTTTGTATCAAAAATATAAAGTAACTAATTGGAATTAAAATAAAATAAACTCGTTACCAAAATAACGATAATTGCTGTATTGGAAACTTCGTTACGCTGATTTTAGATTCAAGAATAAAAAAAGTTGGACAAAAGATGTGCAAAAATTATAATTATGCAGTTTTTCAGAGATTAAGAGAGATAAAGAGGATGTTTCTAAAAATCAATCATTTAAAAGAAGAAAATTACCATGACGTGTACGGACCAAAAACTTAAAGTGAAGTGTACTTTTATTCGAGGTCGTTGCGAATTCGCTTCAGTCATTCGGCGAATATAAACGGGCCCTGAGTCACAGTAAAGCGACCTTAACGAGCGCAGCGCACTCCCATGAAAATCCTATAAAAAATAATAAACAATTTACGTTCACCGACACGCGCGCCCGCGTCGTTACGGTTAAGTATTAGCCATCAGAGATTTTTACACGAGCGCTCTTCACAGGGAAATCTCTCGGATTCCCTCCCAACTCTGCAATCAAGACGCCCACGCCACTTATAATTTTTTTCTTAAAATCGTGCCACACAATTTTTCTTTACTGCCATATAATTTCATTTTTGTCGAAACTGGTTTGAAAACGACGCGTGCGGTTTCTACCGTAACGTTTTCATGTTCTATTGCTACGAATTTATCTCAACATGTACCTACTTAATTGAAATAATTTGAAATTAATTGTTAATTTTTCCGAATATTGTTCAAAAAAATATTCACATATAGTTAATTTTAAAAGAATTTTTGAATTCACGTATTTTTCGAAAGATGGAGTGACTAAAAAAAATTCATGTACCGATGCATTTGCATTATCATAAACAATGAATTTACCGTTTTACTTTAATTTTAATCTAAATTATTACAATCTAATATCAATAACATAAAGAAGATTATTGAAATAAACACAGTATCGAGCTTACGTTATCAAATTCGTGATTAAATCAATTTCGAAGAATAATAAAGTAAGGAGGTACAAACGCACACAACACACATGCATCCACATTCGTGGGCATTCGTTAGACGTGTGTATTGAGTGAAAATAAAACCGGCCCGCGTCGAAAGCAACAAGTGTATAATTCTCGGAATACCTAACAAATGTTAAGTTTTTTCCGTCGACGGTCGACGCGACATGGCCCAATTAAACCCGCGACACGGCTGCCCCTGTGTACGGGACTCTCTCCTTATAATTTATTCGCTAAAGATTTTTACGTTTTATTGGACGGTTTGGTCGATCGCAATCGGTATCGTAAACACCTTGTTTAGTTGTCTCAGAGTCTTTGTTAACGATACGTATTAAAAAATTTTTTACATAGATTTAACGAGATCCCTAGAAAACACAATAACTGCTGGAAACGACCATGAACTAAATCTAAATTCTAAACCGAATCTAAATTCGATTTCCAATTACTCAATATTTTGTACTAATTTCTTATTAAAAATATCCATTTAAATTTTAAGATTTAATTCGAATTAGAATATGTATCAAGTATATTTTTAAAGGTAATTAGATGTTTCATGTCGGTTACTCTCATTTTATTTTATTAAAATAATTTTCAGGCTGCAAATGCGCTGTGCGGGGGTGGGGTACCTTCGTGCGGCCCCGCGCACTCCGCAGCATCGGTTCTCGGAACTCTTTAATTGCATCCACTCGGGCGCAGATCGAACGTTTAAAATCGATTTTTTATTCGATTTCTTCCCCGATCCGATGCGAGCTCCGGGTTGGGAAACCTCGTTTTTTTTCTTTTTGCTATTGAACGTTGTGTTTATGCAAATTTTACACGCATCTACTGAAACTTCTTAATTAATTAAAGCTAGTGACAGCGGTGCGTATTATTAAAAACTTAATTCAGCCAGTAATTAAAGCGTTCAATGAACTGCAAAATGCGATGACCCTCTTAGAAATTATGGCGACATTTGCGTTTAAAGTGATTTTGAAATATATACTAATTATTTAATTAAATAGTTAATGTGTATAATTAATATTTATATTATTGTAGCACTGCGTATGATTCAGTTGTTTTACTAATCAGAAAAAAAAATAGAAGTGGAATAAATTTTTTTGTTAATGTCACAGTAAATAATGACGGCCATGAGTTCTAAAGACGTAAAAACAAAATGTATTAAAAAATCCGGCTTTCGAACGCGACTCCGTTCGCGTGGAATTAAAAAAAATCAAAAGTGAGTAGCCTATGTGTTCTTCCAGACTATCCTCTACATCTATACCAAATGTCATCAAAATCCGATCAGCCGTTTAGGCTACAAACTCTAACAAATATCCATCCATCTAAACTTTTGCATTTATAATATTAGTATGATTTAGGACATTACTCAGAAATATTTTTAACGTTATAAAGGAAGTAATTAATTTTGTTAAAGATATCCAATATGTGTATTTATTTCTCGAGCAACTGTCGATTGAATGGTTATTCTATCGATACAGGAAACGAGCATAAAAATAATGAAATAAACATTCTCGTGTACGTGTACGGAATTATTTTAATTGGAGACATAAAGGATAGTGGGCATTAGTCCCAGTTTCAGTATTCTAAAGAACGGACTTGTCGCATTCGTTGCCTTCGTCGAACGGCTTGGAACCTCCAATCTAAAAGATCCTAAATCTTAGACAGGATTTAAACTTTATACTAATCAAAATAAGGACTAAATTCAATTAAATAACAGCACAAAATACTTTAAATTCCACATATATTTAACTTTGAACCAACACGTTTGCTGTTTAAGTTTAAATTTGCATGCAAATTTTTATCAAATGAAAGTATAGTTAGAAGATACGGCTAAACATGATTTGAACTCTTTTAGATATGTTTTAAGGTTCATTTTACAGTACGATTAAAATATACCTTATCACCTTTTCTGCAATATCAGACAGAGTAATGAGGTGAAACAACTCAAAATGCGAGCGAACTTAAATATATAGAGTTTTATCTAAGAATCGGTTATCTTAATCTCAAAAGTAGGAAATATTTAATTCGTTCTGAATCTATTTATTCTAACGAAGGAATGTTTTTATCAATCTTTATAAATTTTGCATACTTCAATTTGCTTTATTATGCCGTAGTATAACTGTGGCTTTAAAAGATCACTTGTGACTTGTTTAAATTTATCGTCTATACATATAATAAAATTGGAGTGTCTATTTGTAATATCAAAAGAAAAATTCCAGATTTCGGGAAGATGATGTATTTGCGTTGCTAATAACGAAAATTGCATGTAATTTTTATGTCTGTCTGTCCGCAAGCCGCGTTTCTTCCGTGATTTCTCCGAATCAGCTGGACCGAATTTGACGGGACTTTCACTGAAGGGTAGTTGACATAGACACATTATATTATATCGCATGTTATAGGCTATTTTTTATTTTAATATTGGGTTTACAAAGTCGCGGGAAACAGCTAGTAGCAAATATAACTGGACCCTTAGAATCCCTTGATAACCAAAAATGTCCCTGAGTGTCATCCCACTTCACATTTTCCTTTAAAGATTCATGTATACATTCATGACTTAGAAAACCATCGTTGTAATTCTTACCAACGTAAAATTTTATTTTAATGTTAATTATTAAAATGGAATCCGAGACTGAATTCGTTACCACACCTTTGTTTTAACATCCTGTATAACCCCATATAAATCGCCGCAGGCTCAAGCCGACTGTTACACATTTACTAGCCACCTCTATAATCGCTTTACTTTATCCTGACGTGTTAAAAATAAACAATTCCGTATATATAAAAATTGGTAAACGTCTGTGTGTAACCATTTCTGTTAACACCCATGGCCTTTGGTAGAAAAAATAGAATTAAATCATAAATACATGCTCAAAATATTACCATCACATTTCCAAGAACACTTTTAATAAATTATTTTAAATGATATATAACATTTAATATTACAACTTACAAAAATAATACTAAATAACCGCAAGCGAGGTCGCGGGCAGCAACTTGTATAGAGAGCAGGTGTAGAGCCGGCCGCATTCAAAGCAAGGTGCAAAGAACAAAATCGATCAGGTGTATTTGTTTAAACAAGGTGCTCCCTAAGTGTCTCAAGGACTGTCATAAAATTAATAATCATTCTGTTCCAACTGAGCGACGAACTGACAGACTGACGCACTCACGAACTGACGTACTGGCTGGACAACGGTCTGGTGTTCTGATGGACCGTTGGATGAACTAAAATGATTTCATATGTCTGTTTACTGACCTTAGACATAGACACAGAAACGGCTTAAGTAGTCTCAAATTTGTTTCTGCTAGTTCATTATACAAACAGTAATTAATTTTTTTTATAATTGATATACTAGCTTTCGCCCACGACTACGTTCGCGTGGAATAAAAAAAAAACAAAAGTGCCTATGTCTATGAGTCCTTCAAACTATCATCTACATCCATACCAAATTTCATCGAAAACCTTTCAGCCGTTTAAGCTACCAACTCTAACAAACATCTATCCATCCATCTAAACTTTCGCATTTATAATATTAGTATGATTGTTAAATAAAAACTCGAAACAATAACAGACATGACTGCAATTATTTATTGAATAGTGACATGAAATAAATGCAAGTTATTTGTCAGTAATTAACTTTTACTACCACTTGCAGTTGATATGTCAAAAAACGAGATATCGAAAGTCATTTATAATTGTAAATTATTTAAGAACTGTCAAGTGCACGCAACTTATAAAGTAAACATTGGTCTTAATCCGCTTAAATTACTAGACATAACCTCAAATAACAACCAATATCAAACAGTTTAAGAAAAAAACTAAACGAAATTTAAAATACTAGAAAGAACGAGCAATCATACTATACTTAATAATATAAATGTGAAAGTTTAGATGGAAGGATGTTTGTTAGAGTTTGTAGCCTAAACTGCTGAACGGATTCCAATGAAATTTAGTATAGATGTAGAAGATAATCTGGAAGAAAATATAGGCAACTTTCTTTTTTTTCATTCCACATTGACGGAGTCGCGTGCGAAAGCTGATAAAATATCAATATTTACTTAATAGACAAAATAATGTGTATACTTGTAGTCTATATTTTGAAATTGGAAACCCAAATTGATTACTATTTCATTAAAGAAGACTTATTTAAAAAAACTACAAATAAGGTCATCCAAGTCTTGCTTCAATGACTCATTAGACGTTCGTTGTTGAATATTAATTAAAGGTAATTAACAAAACACGACAATCATACAATCCAATGGATACAAATTAATTAACGTAATGACAACGATCTATACTACATATGGAATATTGTAATGCCGCGGCGAGTGTAAAGGGGTCATAAGAAATCATTTGCAATTCATTCCCTATCAATCAACTAACGCACGTCTTTTTAATTAGATCTCCATATATTAACAAAGTTTCCACGATCTTTTATGTTTTGCTCGTTTTTATTTTCCTTAAAGTTGTCGCACACCATTGACTATACTATCGCAAAACTGTTGGGCGATTGTCGATTGTTTTGCAGCTAATACAACTGTTTAGTTGCTCAAGTTAAAATAAGTAGCGTGCATCTCAATAGAGCCCATAAGAATCAAAGCGAGATTTAATTGTGTGATAGTTTAGTTTTAGTTGTGCGTACGTTTTAGAATAGTAATTGCAAGTAATTTTTCGAATACCAATTTAGTATTTAAAAATTATAACCATAAACTTCTAGATGAGATACTATTACAAAAAAATTCATATTTTTCAGCAAGACGTCGATATTTTTTACATTTCTGATTAGTCAAAACATGTTTGTGAAACAACTTCTTAGACTCTTTTTATAATTACAAGTCGTGTAACTTCAATAAATAAAGCAATCGATCAATTTAATGAGATTTGTTACCACTGTTATAGTCCGTATCCAATTATCTTTAACGTGTGAACTCCAATAGGTTGCGATTTAGATAAAGGATCATTCAATCTGCATCCAATTCTCTACCAATAGTTATTGAGAACTGGTTCTACAGCTCCTATACTAGCATATCTACACGTTGGAATCTTACTTTTCTATGACGGAAATTGATCTAACCCGATCACTTATGTCGAAGTCGAAGAAAATTTTAAATACATCCTTTAATTATGGGTTTCTGAAGTCTGAAGTTTCCAATTATTATTTTTACCTAGTTATTAGGTTAGGTTAACCTAAATTTCAAAGGAGTAGAACTCCAGTTACGTTGTTCGGGAACTCATTTTAAGAATTTATCAAACCATACGCTCTATCTAATGGTAAAAGTAGGCGGAAACCACCTATCAGTGTATAATAATTATTGTTTCAATTCCTTTTTAATGATTGTTGTAATTCTAGACTTGTTTTTTATTGCATAGCTTTTTTTAGGTGTATTTTTTTCTAGCCGTTGTAGAAAATCTTTTGGGCGTTAACTGTTATCTAGTTGTAAATGTTATTGAACTTTGTGTTTAAAATAAATATATTTTTTCTTTATTTTTACGTGCTTTAAAAATACACGTTAAATGTATGCCTAATATTATTAATGAACTAACTGTTGCCCGCGACTTCGTGCGCGTGTGATTTAAAAAATAATAAAAATATGACCTATGTTAAGACAGATAAATTACCTTTCTAACGGTGAAATAATTAAAAATCAGCTCAGCAGTTTTTGAGTTATTTCGTACATACAAATAATATCAGTATGGATGAAAGGCTGACTAAAAGGTGCGTAGTATAAGTTTCGTCCAAGGGTTTGCAATCAGGGGCAATAAATGGTGCGTCAATTGCAGCTTTGGGCAGGTGCACTATAAAGACATACTATAAACTGAGTATTCTCACTTTTATTGACTCCATATTGTGAAAAAAAAGTTGAACAAGTTCCTGCGTTTACTACAATATAAGTAAACTTAAAGTGCTCCAAAAATAAAATAAAATACCATTATCTAGACTATACTTAGTTGTGAATTAGTTACAAAGGACGGTTATAAGATTTATTTCATTATGATGAGAAATGTAGGTACACTAAAGGATTGCATAAGTAATCATTTAACAATTCAGACTGAAAGTCTTGTTTTGTCATTTATTCACCGACATTTCCAATAGGATCTCCAGCTAATTAGGAATTAGACATTCTTATTTCGAAACAAACAACGTTTTCGGTCTTAATCCTATAAGAGAAGTCATGTTCAGAATGCTGTACAATCAACTATATAAATATGTATGCGTTAACAAAATTTTAACGTGTCTAGGCTTTCAGTTTATATATGTATGAGGTTATTTGTTAATAATCATGCTAAATGTATGGTACATATTTATATAGCTGACTGTACTTTTTTACCCCATTCAGATTACAAAAATCATTGTATTATATTCTGGTTCAAATATTTGACGGTTAACACACATTATAACAATTTTGTATCGCGTTTATTAACATTCTGTCACATCAAGTCACCTGCCAGTCCCTTGTTTCGTGTCCGTTACGTAATTAGCATACTTTTACTTCGAAAGATTTTTTTTGCCCCAATATCAGACTTAATATTCAATACGTTTGCACCAAATAATAATTACGTCAGTCCAACTGAATGCATCAAGGGCTGATCTTCGTATATATTATAATAGGCAGGTGTTTGGTATCAGATATTCAATACTACGTTTGTTTTGTGGACTGGAAAAAATATTTATTGAAATTGTAATTAGAACCTACTAATATTTCCTGTAACTTATATGATGGTAGTTAGAACCGGTGCTTTAGGTGCTCTGGCAAAGCTTTCTACTTTGTCGTAATGTTTAGAAAACAAAAAGTATTTTTTTTAATTCATAGATATATTAATGATAAAATTTTATGATAAAAATCTAGAAATGTAATAAAAATACTGTAAAAAGCTTTAAATTTGAAAAAAATGATAGTCTTCTTGCAAAGTATACCACGAACCTATATACATATAGAGGAATAGTAGAGGACTAGCTTTTGAAAATGATGACCACTTACGTAGTATTACATTGCTAATAACTCGGTGTAAATTTTACTTACTTAATCTATAAGGGAACTCCTATACTAAGCATTAAATAGTAAAGAGCCATAGGGTTGGTTTATATTTAAAATCGTTTCAGTATTTTTAAACATTGAAATATTTTCTAGTAATGTATTGGTTACATTATTCTTTCCACCTTGTCAAACAAGGTGTGACAGTTTTTTTTTTAAACTTTTTTATACCTTTTCATGTGAAAACATTTAATTACTTATATCTACTTTCAACAAGAAGTTTTATTGATATTTCGTTGCATACTTGCGTGTCCAATGTTTTCATGGGCTGTATTTACGTCGTGTCGAAACGATGTTTCTTTTTTTTACCTTTTTTGTAGAAGTCCAAAGTATATCAACGATATTTTATCTGTTATCTAATAGGAGTAGTTCCGAGAACAGAATTCCTTGATTTCGGCTGCGACGATGGTTTCCATTTTATTACTTTGTTAACGATCGAATTTACAGTCATGTGGCTTTTATGCTTATCTCCGGCGTAACTGTTAATATGTTTATGTAATGAATATAAAGTAATTACATAATACCGGTATGCGATGTTATGTAAATAAGATTTCGTGGAAGACCTTTTATTGGTTAACTATGATTAGTGTTACATAATAAAGTATGTTTATGTTAGATGCCATATGAGTAGGTAATAGATGAATACATACTTTTTTTTTTCATTTCTCTAAATTCTCTTCCTCTTGTATAAAAAATATATAAATCTATGTGTTTCTTTATCTATACTAATATAATAAAGAGGAAAGATTTTTATTTTTGGATTCTTGTATGTATTGTAATTGAAAACTACTGGGCCGATTTAAATAAATCTTACACCATTTAAAAGCTATGTTATAAGTGAGTAACATAGGCTATATTTTTATTTCAAGCAGAAGATGTCGCGAGCAACATAGGTGGAGAAGAATAATAGGTGAAGAATTTTATGTTCAAAAGCACTGTTTTTTGCAAAGAAGAAATCATACTGGTCGTAACATCGTGTTTTATCTGCAATTATGAAATTGTTTTATTTAAAAAAAATAGGTTTATAAAATCATAAAGCAATAGAGCGTGACAGTCGCCAGTGCCGGGGTCAGCGAGATAAGCACACTAAGTCCGAGATTGATTCCCGGATCAGACGTAGTGACCGGTGGAGTGTGCTCGATCCTTTACTCACGACCCGACGACCCTCTATGACTCTTCTTATGGGATTTGTGATGCTAGTTTCTTACACTTTTATATCGGGATTTAAGCTTGTTATTTACACAACGGCACTTTGTTTATTTGTATATTGTTAGCTTATTGTATTGTGGAGCTATGACGATTTTATTCGATGAAATTGACCCTTTTATACTAATATTGTAAAGAGGAAAGATTTGTATTATGGAATTTTGTTTGTATTGTAATAACTCAAAAACTACAGGACCGATAAAAAATTCTTGCACCATTAAAACGCTATGTTATCACAG
Source organism: Papilio polytes (assembly GCF_000836215.1). Taxonomy (NCBI): domain Eukaryota; kingdom Metazoa; phylum Arthropoda; class Insecta; order Lepidoptera; family Papilionidae; genus Papilio; species Papilio polytes. The sequence goes on from NW_013524901.1 coordinate 2,540,837, forward strand.
AGTAACATAGGCTATTTTTTACTATTTTTTCTATTTTCCGCGCCCGATGTCGCGAGCAACAGCTAGTGTGTATAGTTGATCATTGTTCTACAGAGTTTATTTTTGGTTCAGGTACTTATTTATCAAACTCATAAGATTTAAGCTAGCTGAATCCCTATTAAACATTTCGACAAATCATAAACTAGGAAGTTTTACCGTCCGTCATAATATTTATTGCTAAATTGTAAGAAGTTTTACAGATATTACGCGAAAAAATAATTTGAATACAATGGGAGGTAGTAGAGGAGTCCAGTTGTCGGGAAGGGAACGAGACGTGTAAATAAGCAGACTTATTAATGTTCTGTGGCTAAGCGAAATACAACTACATCGAGGTCGTAATTTAGCGAAGTGCAAAGTTCCATCACATCGGGGGGTAGGCGCATTCCTTTCGAGTAGGTGTAAGAATATTCGCCCTCGGTGTTGTAGTCTCGCATGCCCGCCGGTCTTACCGCGCGCCATAAATCCCGCGGACTGATGCCGAGCTTTTTGTTGGGCGACATTTTTTCCCGCGCTAGCAGCCCGTATATCACTCGCCCTTTAGTGACTTATGCGAATCCGACTCTGGTTTCCCGCTAAAAATACACGACGTCACCATTTTTTCGCGACCAAAAACGAATCCGTACCCAACAGGATGTTACTTTAGCAATAATTCCATACCAAATAAACATTCCACGCAAACTATTGAAACTTTAATTGAAAAGAAACTTGCCAATTCTAACGTATTTCCAGTAGAGCGTAAACGCTTAGAGTAACAGTCTTGCGATTTAAAAAGATCAATCCCAAACATTTAATTGTCGACCAACAATGAACAAGCCACCCTTGAAATCTCAAACCGCAAATAAAACCAGCTTATTAACTGGGCTCTATCGGCCGGCGTACGGGGACCGTTTTATAGGTACTTTATCCGATGTCCTTTCTTCTGAAATGCGATTAAAATTGAATAGGTCCATATGTCGCCGGCAGAGTCCCCGCTTGCGTCACAATCACACGGCCGGCTGCATTTTCAATTTGCCACGAGATAAGCGCGACTTTTGGACGACTTTTTCTGCGCAATGCCGGAATTGATCCGCTGACTTATGGCGGACCGAGATGCCGAATGAATGGTCAATTCAATCAATATCTAATACGAGAGGCAACTATAGATTCGAAGCTTTATTATTATTTAAATAACTTTAAAATCTTATTTGCTATCTATTTTTTGCTGCAAAACTCTATTCAATTTATGAAACTAAAAATTACCTTTGATGCCTACTTAATTTACTTAGTTCTGATTTCAGAACGTGTGTCATATAAAATAAAACTATTTTCGCTAGAAATAGATCGAAAAATTGAAGCGTGTCCATAAATTAGCTTTACCTCCTTTAATCAATGTAAGCTGATTATTCGGCAATCCAGAACTGATAATAAACTTTATATAGTACTAGCATTCGCCCGCGACTCCGTCAGCGTAGAATTAAAAAAAAACAAAAGTCAGTAGCCTATGTATTGTGCCTGTCTATGCCAAATTTCAACGAGATCTGTTTAACCGTTTAGGCTACAAACTCTAATAAACATCCATCCATCCATCTAAACTTTCGCATTTATAATATTAGTAAAATTAGTAAGTAAGATGTACCTTGTTTTTGTTTTACTAATGTCTTCTAAACCTTGAATTTTCAACACATATGTATATTTATATCGGGGATTTTTACAAATGAAACCTTCATTTAAATATCAATAAGTATTGATGATTTATTCGCAATTTTATTTAAAATACACAACTTCACAATGTTTCATTTTTATAAACTAAAAACTTTAGTTACGGGATATCGTTACAGGGTGTTTCTGCGTGAATTTACAATTTTGTTTCATTATGTTTTACTTTCTACGTTTCATTTACATTTTATATACACTTCGGTGTTCCGGGACTATGTTTGAGGATGTAATAAACATTTACAAAACCTTGTAAATGTACGCATTCGTTACCACCTCCCCAAACAGACTCCCCGTTTACAATTTATGGCCACACAATATCTTAAATTTACAGGTACAGGGTTAACAAAATATTACTGCGTCTGATAAAGGTGTTCCCTCACCAAGAGGATTGGTCTGTAATGTAACATTACAGTGAGTATCGTGAATATGATTCAGTATGTTATTTTGTATTGTAACGTTCGTTATGCTTTAAATTGGAATCTAAAATGTTGTCACAAGCATCTAGTGTGGGAGCACCTTTACACATTTATCTGAACAACATAACCAATGGAGTGACCTGATTTAATATTTATAACTTAGCGGCATTTTCAAGTAAAATCCGCAGACTCGATACATAATATTATTTACAAATTGCATCATTTATAATCTATTATATAAATTACTATTGCATTTCATTTAATAAACACTACACAAATCAAATGTACAAACACTGTGGAATAAAAATTCTTTGAACACATCACAATTCCCATAGCGATCCGCATAGTTCGATATTAAATAAAAAATAAGAAAATAAAACAATCTATACAGGAACGGTATATAACTTAATAAGATATGTATATGTACAAAATACACAAATTGTTCATCGTTTTAACAATACCTACTTATATCGTATATATATAAATCATCTAAACGGACATTAAACGACCCTAAATTATTTTATAATACTGTACAATTTCTCTAGTTACTCTTGTAAAACGATTCTGAAATAATACTTGCGGAAACGTACGCGGAATAATTAAACCACGCGAACAGTTTTAATATCAATTCTGTAAAATTAAACGGGAGCTTAAACCATTTGTATTATAAAAAAACAATAGTGCGCGTTTTACAAACATCAATTCAGTTAACAGTCTTATAAAATTAATGTGATGTGTCAAAGGTCATACAGTGATTAAATTACGAACTACTTTCGGATAATTAATCATTACTAAGTGAATCACAGTAACTATTTTGTGATGTCTTCGTTCTCTCTATAGTTCGCCGTTGTGACGTCATCAGCTACATATCAAAGTTTCGGGCTCTCAGGCTGACTTATCACGTGTATTCACTCCTCCAGCCAGTCTGAAAACAATGATATCCATTAAAATAACAATCATCATCACTAGCTCACTATACGTCGTATGAGAGGCTCGGAGTCTACTGTAAGTTAGGGCGACTAGGCAATAGTCAAGCACGCTGGCCTGCGGATTGACTTCACACATATCTTTGAATTTCTTCGCCGATATGTGCAGATTTCCCTTCACCGTAATAACGACAGGTAAATTATGTACATACAATATAATGCAACAGTTCAAAGAGATTCAAAAAATATATATTTAGGAAGTTGACATTTCACTTGAGATGTTTTTCTCATGGTCCTCACTCACTACCTATTAATATATCCTAAAAACTATATGTCATATAATCATGTTTTATTTTGTGAAACTGTTTATTTTATAACAAAAGATGGAGCTTATTATAATTTTAAAAAATGTTTTGTAAAGTGTCAATACGAGGACATGAGGTGGCATACTAAACTTGAGAAGTAACATAGTACCTTTCAAAGAAGTTACCGGTGAAAAACTGTTGTTCACTATATCTAGTCTATATATTTTTTAAATGTCTGAGAATCTTTTTACAATCGAAGAAACAATAATGTAGTTAAAGTTTATGTTTATGTAAATTTAAAGTTGTTTTTAATTTCAGTTATAAAAATGTAAATGATTAACTATCTGAACGATATCTTAAGTGATAACAATCGTGTTTTTTTTTATTTGTAATTCTTGAACTTGACTCCATTATCTTATACTAGTTTTTACCATGCGGCTTCATCCGCATGAAATTATAGAAACCTAATTTTGTTTACATTTGTCTAATGTCAAAATGACATGACATGATGACAAACCATTGCAATCGTATTTCCTGGATGTTTGCAACAACTTATGATCTCTTTCCCACATAAGGTTTTTTATCCAATTTAATTACCCCCTAAGTTTAATGGCGTTAAAATATATAGCCTAAAGCGAGACGCAAGTGTAGCTTTTTATTACAAAAATAATTATTCTAAAATACGCTGTAATTGCTGACATCTTAGGCAACAAAGAAGTGTGTGTTTACGCTTTATATAATAGTACAGATACAGATAAGTATATAAGTATATAAGTATAGACAAAGTTTACTAATTCTAATTAGTTTCTGATTACGAGAATTGGATAAATCTGTTGTTGGATAAGATCATAATATCATCGTCACATTACAATTATTAGGATAAAAATCTATCGTTATAATAGTTCAGGTTCATACATTCTAAATTCAAACGTAAGTAAATGTAATAAAAGCGAAATTTTAATGAAAGCATATTTTAATGGAAACAAAATTATAATGAATATTAATTTGATAAAAGCTAAATTATAATAAGAGTACTCACCATAGAGTTAAGCTGCGCAAGGTGGTGATGGTGGTAAGGGTTGTGAGAGGCGGGCGGCGGGGCGAAGCCCTGGTGCGGCGCGCCGTACCAATGTGACATATGCGCCGCCGCCGGATGGACTAGACCCACTTGGTGCTGACCTGCATCACAAAAGTATAGTGTTAAACAATTATAATAGATGGCGTTACCATAAATCAGCATAGTTGTTTAGAAGTTTCAATTTTTTATATAGTTTTATTAATTTATAACGATTTTTGATGAACTACCAACATACATACTTTATTAACATTAGTTTTTTTTTATCTAAATGTTCAGGACATTATGAGGTAGTTGACCCGAAACAAATAAATATTGAAGATTTTTTTTTCTGTATAGCTAGAAATATTTCAACTTACCAAAGTCCATTGCGGAAGGGAACGCCGATCCGCCGAAACCTTTGGTTGCATCTCCCAGCGGCTTGATCATGTCTCCCATAACGCCCCCCAACGCAAGTGCGCACGCTCCCCCACCTCCCATGCCCATTCCTCCCTTCTTCTTTTTACTCTTACTGCTCAGTTTGCGATTTCGCGTTTGGATACCCTCTTTCTTCATCGTCAATGGTCTGTTTACCTGTAACAAGAGAAACGTGGATTTATTAGTAAAGTAACAAGCAATAGATTTCACTAATAGATCATAGTGCGTAGACTTCGTAGCTATTTGTCTACGAAGAATACTAGTAATAAACGTGTTAAATACTGTTCAATAACAAATTGTATTAAATATTAGCTGTTCCCGTGCGGCTTCATCCGCATGAAATTGTGAAAGTTTTAATTGTTTACATTTGTCAAATTATCAATACCAAATGTCAAAATGACATGACGTGACAAACCTTGACAGTCTTGCTTCCTTGATGTTGGCAGCAATTTATGGTCTCTTTCCCACATTAGGGTTTTTATCCAAAATATTTACCCCTCAAGTTAATGACGTGAAAATATATAACCTAAAGCGTTAAGTAAGTGTAGGGCATTTTATTAAAAAATTAATTATTCAAAAATATGCTGTAATTGCTCACATCTTAAGCAACAAAGAAGTGTGTGTATACGCTTTATTATAATAAGTATAGATTATACTATTTTCGTCATCACAGTTGACTTTTATTATGACTATTGTCTTTGGTCCGTCTGAAAAAAGTTTTAACAAATTCTACACCTAACCTAGTTATTCAAATGTCATAGTAATTGGTAGACAATTACGCTCATGAGGTTAACAATCGTACGAGCTTGACTCACAACTTTTGTGTAGACGTGCTCCTTCTTTATTGCTACATGACATTAAGCGGTATGAAATAAAAAACGTTTGTGTTACCAATTTGGAATGCTAACTAAGTAGTATAAAGGCAAGCCGAGACCATAAAGTAGTAACAATAGTCATGTGCGAATATTCAGTTGTTTGGTTGCTGATGCCGACATGCGTGAACGGAACGTCACTAGCATCCTAATTAGAGCGATGCACTTCGTCATTGCGCTTGCGCCGAGACCCGGTGGGAATCCGTACTCCATTTGAATTTGACATCCTCGATGCATATTGCTTTATATTCGATGTTATAGTCATATAACTTACGCTAAATACACCGTGACTTCAATGCGAAATGCGTTCGGTTTCACGCTGTTAACGCATTAACACTGCGCCAGTTTACATCTCTGCGTGTTTGCGTATGGCATTTTAATGTTTGAGCTATTGTTAGTTGATGCAAAAGGATAAAGCAAATACAAACAAATAAAGAAGGAAAATCTTTTGTTTTTAAAACGACACACTTCGATTTCTTTATTTTACTAGCCTCGCCTTAGTAACCTAGAAGAATAATCTTTTCTGTTAGAGGTTGAGTACATTATTTTTAAAGAACTAAGGCTTCTAGTTACACAGCGTTGTGATAATAAGAATTCCAAGTAAGTTAAAAATATAACTGTAATTTGCATTAATAAATTAAGAAATGGGCACAAGCCTTAAATCCCCGAAATGTTTAATTCGGTGAGTTGCATGTATCTCGCGGGTCAACTATCTCGGTCACTTTCTGCACCGCATCGTTAGTTTCCGAGAAGCGTGCGTCACGACGGACGTACGGACGGACAATGAGTTATTCATCGCCTTCCATGGAACTTGGCGTCGGCATGTGGGCCTAAACGCACGATTGCATTGCGCCCGCGCCTGCACCTCGCCTGCCCTGCTCTTGTTTAACTCATTAGTAACCCTAAAATTAATGTTAGAATGTATACATTCTATTCACTAATACAGTCATTACTACCAGACACGTGGGAAGTTGCATGCGCTACCTATAATTCCTGTCCCACCGGAATTTCTAAAACAGAACTTATACTACACTAGTTTTCTCCCGCGAAGCCGGCCGCAAGGTTTTAAAAAAATAAAAGTATATAATCTACGTGTTCTTCCAGACTATGTTCTACATCTATGTCATATTTTATCAAGATCCGTTCAGCGGTATAGACTACAAACTGTAACAAACATCCATCCATCTAAACCTTCGCATTTTAAGTAAGAAAAATTGCTAGATACTTATGATAAATATCATTACCATGAATTTAACACACTTTTCATTAATATTGAGTATTTGATTTAATAAACATAGTTTGGTCATCTGTTTAGATATCCCTAATGAATCCTCTAAAACCCTTGCAACAGTTGAGTTCTTAGTTTCGTGCTACTGATATATCCAGAGAATCCGTCAGTTGTCGGTGCGTGCCAATTCGCTGGCCCTAATGGCTTCCCGCGAATCGCCCACACATCGCGCGCATACCGCGCCGCCGCCGTCGCTGGATGCAATTGAACCAATATAAAATGCATTAAGAACGTCGCACTCGCCGGCTGATTGCACTCGAATTGGGTCATTGCAAAGCCTTCGCGTTCTTCGCAATTAAGAGGAAACTTTTTCGGGGTAGAGATACCGAATTTAACTGTATCAAGATATAAGTAGCTTATGAGCTATAGACAGGGCAATGAATTATTTGTTAAAACTGATTGGACCCAGGTCTTGCGTTATTTAGTAAGTTACAAAGTATTTACTTATTTTGTTTTATTAAAATTATTTGCACACTCAAAAAATGTATAAACAATAACTAAACTTTTATTAAATTATTAAATTAAATAGGAATATTAAACAATGAATAAAAAAAATGTCGTGGAATATTTTGCAACAGTCTGTGAATTTTAATTAACCTAACAAATTTTCCCACGGTTAATATTCAAATAGTGGTCACTAACAAATTAAAGTAATTAACATTCAAAATGCATTCGACTATCCTTAGTGTACCTTTAGGAAAATTATAAAAAATATATTCAAAGAGGAAAAATAAATACTTGAGTTAGCAATGGTCATCGTTACGTACTTTGCATGCGAAATGTGAAACCTTTTATGGATTATAGTACCATAACTGGCGTATACGGAAGACTGAACGGTTTCTATAAACCTGACAGAGAACCCGCATTTTTAGTTTTGACTTCAATTCTCTGTAGTATGTGCGAACACTAACCTTACTAATATTGCAAATGCGAAAGTTTGCATAATTTTTTTTTATAATAAAAGGGGGCAAACGAGCGATGAGAACACCGAGGTGGTCAACAACGCCCATGGACATCCGTAACACCTGTGGAACTGCCAGATGCGTTGCCGGCATTTGAGGAGATGATAGGCTTGCTTCTTGAAGTCGTATTGGCTTGGAAATACCGCCAAGGACAGACCGTTCCACAACGCCGCTGTGCGGGGCAGAAACTTGGTTGGTTTATCAAAGTATGTAGCCTAAACAGCTAACGAATATCGATGAAATTTTGCATAGATGTAGAACATAGTCTCGAAGAACACATAGGCTAGAGCTAGTTAAAATAAAATAATCCTGCTATAATTATAATGCATAAAAATATCAATTGATCTTTCGCTGTTACAATTCATCTAAATCGAACTTTCATGTTCGCAAAGAAATTATGCACTTTATTTCAATTATTACTAAAACATCTCTTCGTAGGATCACTTCATACAGCGTTTAAATAGTCGAGCTTCCCGTCGGTCGGCTACAGAAATTGCTTAATAACTGTCCATTTACGAGTTAATTACGTTGCCACCTGTTCTCACTAGTAACAAACGTACAAACGTTTAGAGTATGTCCGAGTAAGCTATCGCATAAACTGAACACTGTTATCTGTATACTATAAGACATTCCTTCCTTCTACAGTACTATAAAGAGAAAAGATTTGTATTTTTGTACATATTGAAATAAATTAAAAAACTACTGGGCCAACTTCAAAAGTTTTTTCACCATTAGAAAGCTACGTTATCAGTGAGTAACATAGGTTATACTTTTTATTATTTTTTATTTCACGCGGGCGAATTCGCGAGCAACAGATAGTCTATAAATAAACTAGATAAACAATAAATCCACCTTTTTATCTGATTTGTTACTTGTTGGGGTAAAAAAAATAAAATCACTGTATTAAAACACTAGCTGTTCCCATGCGACTTCATCCGCATGAAATTGTGAAAATTTTATTTTATTGTGTACATTTGTCAAATTATCAATTACAAATGTCAAAATGACATAACATGATGACAACCTTGCTTCCTTGATGTTGGCAGCAACTTATGGTCTCTTTCCCACATTAGGGTTTTTATCCAAAATATTTACCCCCTAAGTTTAATGGTGTTAAAATATATAGCCTAAACCGTGACGCAAGTGTAGGACTTTTTACAAAAAAAAGAATTATTCAAAAATATGCTGCAGTTGCTGACATCTTTGGCAACAAAGAAGTGTGTGTTTACGCTTTATTATAATAGTATAGAAAACGTTCTTTCACGTTCAGCCTCTGTAATCTTCAATCTATGCTAGTACTACACGAAGGTTGCGTAGACAAATCTTATCATGAAAGCTACATGCAATGCGAAGGGAAACAAGCATAATTACTGTATGAAATATTACGTACACGGACAGAGCCACTTCCTAACGATATGCATACAATCTAACGTATGTGGGACCTTCACTGATAAACTTTGCTTTATTGTTTGAATAAAAGTTTGCGCAAAGAGTTATAGGCGACGTTGGGCGCCCAGGGCGCTGGACAGAAAGGGGCGTCAAAATCTAAGAATTAGTCAAAGCAGGTCCTAAAGGGGTGATATAATTCTGCCCAGGGATTTAGTAACACTAAACTGGTACTGAGTTTATGAAATGAATTTAAAATACAGACTAAAATATATTTAAGTTCGAAAGTTAACGGTATAAAGTAGGTCGATGAATGGAAAAAGTTTTTTTATGTTAGCAGTTTAAAGTTTTGTAAACGTATTATCGAATACAAATGATTTGATGTAATGCTTGTAACACACTTTAGTATTTACGGTCAAATCAGAGGCCGCCGTCTGTCCAAGGAGAAGTAGAAATGTAAAAGATAAATACTGTAATAAAAAGCACAAAATTTGCTCATCTTTTTAGTGTAAATTCAATCTTTATGTAATGTAAAACATTGTTAACCATTCAATTAATAACAAAATATAGCTCATATGCTAATAAATTAAAAATAATAATAAAACAGCTGCAGTGTATCACCACCTTTACCGATAGCGTGATTGGTAGACATTTTATAGAGTTTGCGCTCGTTGTTACCGATCGTATGAAACTTCAGTGAAAACTAGTTTCTAAAGCCTTCCTTTCGCCTAGTTTACAGTACTGTATGTTCATGCGCTAACCAAATTTATTAGATTGGCAGATTTCAGATATTATAGACTGAATAAGTCATTAAATAGATATAATTATAGTAACTACCGAACTCAGAGAAGTTAAGTTTTCACTATTAATATATTTTTAATATAAACTATGCAAGTGTAATAAATAATGCCTTAAATAATTATGCATTTTTCATAACATCTGCCCTGAAAAAATGCCTACGTAGCACTTAATAAGTGTAATTTATACTAATATTATAAAGAGGAAATTTTTATATTTGGTATGTATCGAAATAACTCAAAATCTACTGGGCGATTTTAACATGTCAAATTCCTTTATCATTAAAAAGCTACGTTATCATTGAGTAACAAAGGCTATATTTTTCTATACATTATATTATATTTAAAATTTTACGAGAACGAAGTCGCGAGCAATAGCTAGGCTATAACATAAATAGAAATTGAAAAAAAAAATAAAAGATCGAAGTAAAAGCGCAATAGCTATTAACAATACAACTGTGTTACCACATGGCATAGCTCGGTATGCGTGCGAATAATTACGTTAGGTTTCTAGATCAGAGAGCGGGGCTATCTGGCATCGGCCGTAGACATCAAGCCAAATGGGAAAATAACAGGCTCGCCACAATACCATGGAAAACGCTGCTCAATGCCTCGCTGTAATTTTTCCGACAGCTAGAAAGCTTGTATTGAAGCTAATTGTAGTGAAACGAGCCCTTATTGCGTGTGTTCTTTGTACACAATTGTATAAATTAATGTTTTTTTTAAGTTGTTGAAAAACATTAGTGCGTGTTAACTTTTTCAGTGGCGCCATCTAGTTTTTTATAAAGTTATGTTTCAGTTTATTGTAGGCAATGTTTATGCAAATGTATAAATTATGAGACAATAAGTAATAGAAAACGTGTAGTGTTAATTGTAACAAAACTTCCCCCTCGCGGTGCAATAAATCGAGCGCAGGAAATGGGAGAAACGCAGCGCACACGCGCAACACCGCCTAGCTGTAAATCAATCGATAAAGATCAGATAAATTAGACAGGCGTACGAGTGCACGACAAAACTTGAGAATTAGCAACCAATTACACCGCAAAAAATGCGATACACCCGTTATCGGGTAAAAAGTAAAGATGAATGGCTCAATTGAAACTGATCGCGTTATCGCATGCGAATTTCGTTTTTATCCCTCGTTTAACAGCGAACATTCCTATTTATATTTAAATAACAATTCTATCGATGCATTGCGAAATATTTTCTTCGCCTACTTTAATATCTATATAATCTCGGAGGCAATTTAACGTTTTAATGACTCGAAACGTCGTAGTTTCAACACAATTGCATGGCGAATGCGCGATGCATCCGTGTCTAGCGATAGATAATATGCATGACATGCAAATTGCATTAAAATTTACTCGATTTGATTAATATTTCCCGGCTTCTGCAACTGCACGGTGATATGAAATATGTCGAGTTCATAGACGTCGGGTCGGAACAACTGTTTAATAAATTATAGTAAATAGTAAAATGTAATAGATATTAAGGTAAGCAATGATTCAATCATACTTCTAAAACTATTAAAATGTCACCTCAAAACGAGCCACTGTCTTATTTTTGTTAAAACAACGCATAACGTTTTGTAAACTAATTTTGCTCTAACGAATTTTAGTTTCAACACAATATTTCGCTACTTATGATCGGAATATTCTATGTTTTAGAACCATAATATTGTCGCAGATTTTAATCAAACAGTACTGCAAATACTACTAGTTTTTGCGAGATAACTTATAGATATTATCCGATATTATCGTTAATTAATAGAGATTGATCAACAATCGATTCACTAAGCGTGCGAACTTATAAAGAAAAGCGATGTTCACATTCGTGCAAAAACTATCGCGTGTTACTAATTAATTAACATTAAAGTCACACTTAATCGCATTCAATAAATTAAAATGACAAATCGTTCATTATTTGAATTCATCATAAAGCTTATTATAAAAATATTTTCACTGATTATTTAGATTTTAAATAAACAACGCAGTAACTAAAACGTTTCGGCCAATCAGTCAAGTGTTGAGAGTTGCAATTAAAAAGCGAAATTGCCTCGAAGACAGGAGAAATGTTGCGTGGAGAGAAAATAAACATACGCGCTTGCAATTGGGCGCAACAGCGCTGGGCCGGCGGCCACCGTGCACCGCCACACACGACACTACTCAGAAATCAAAAGAATTAGTTGCAAGTGGAACTTGTGACATGGTTTTGAAATCTTAAACGTAAAATTATATGTTTGATCAGCTTAAGCTATGATTAATTTAACTTCTTACTGATTTTCTTTCTCCTTGCCTTTGGTGTTCAAATTTTTGTGTTAATATTAGAAGTCGAAAATGTTGTCATGGGTCAATTCAAAGTATAAAAACCTTAACACAAATTTAGTTACAGTCTCAATAGCTTATTAACAATTTCTTTACTAAATCAAATACTGTCATTTTTTTTTATTTTTGTTAACCAATACTTCCTATAACCACTACAACTAAGCTCTCGGCTTGTGTTAGGTTATGATTTACGATTTATGATTCACGGAAAAATTCGAATGGCATTCGAACCCTCGACTGCAAGATCAGTAGTTCGTACCCCAAAGCATTAGACTATTGGCCCTTAATGGCGGTTTAATAGTGAACATTTAGATATGAGTATTTAAGGTAGAAACTTAGAAACATCTTTATGTATGTGAGCTTAAGGCGGATAAATATAATTAACAAACAGTAGGAACAGGCCACGTAATGACTGCAGCAAGTTTAGACACATCACGTGTGCATTTTTTTTAAGCACAGAAGTATCGGATCGTTTAAAATCAACCGAGTGTTACTTAAAAGGGTTCTCGGCATCAGAAAGGGAGGAACTTTTATGTTAATTCAGATTAGGGTTCAGTATATTTAGATGCCAATAATTGTTTTCAAAAACGTCTTTCATTATTATTATTATTATTGGCAAATATTTAAGGAGTAAATTTATCTTAGAGGATACAGAGCATTTGTCTAGGTTCCAGACATCTGCGAGTTAGACAACAGACAATGAAAATTAAAAAATTGAAGCAGCTGCTTACGGAACGCCATGTCAATCACCCTCATGGCGACAGTTCAAAATAAACGTTTAGTGATGCAAAGACAAAAAGCGGTCCTTTTGGTGATGTCGGTGAATTAGTTCCGCGTAGTTAGAGCACGAGGCAATCGGTCCCGCCGCCGGCGCCTGCGCCTGCGCAACGCGCAACGCATCTTTCGATATATTTTTTAAAAAGGATAACATGAATAATTTATATTTTTCCACCCCTGGTCAATGTTAAATATACAAAAGAATGTTTTAATTTCTGGGCATTCACATCTTGGAATATAAGCTAAATCCTTTAAATATACATTTGTTTAACATCGAGGAAGTTATTTTAAAAGAGATACTGGTTTCAGTTATAATTAAAGGTCAACTAACATTTTATAATTAAGGAGGTGTGTAAAAGTCTTGTATTTGATGGGTGCGTGCGATTAAAATAAATACTGGAGGCAGTAAGGACGGTTGGTACTCGGCGGATAATTGAAAACACGATTTATACAGCTCGCCAAATTTATCGACACCCTCGATTTATAGTAAGAGCGTCGCGAATGGTTACGTTTGTAACGATTCAGTTTTGTTATATTTACGCTTTGAATATGCATGAAGTTAAATTCTTAGTTTAAAGATTATTTAATACTTCTTGTTAGCAAGCACTTGCTATATTAAAATTTACTTGAAAAAATCGTAAATATATTAAAATTGTATTGAATTTATAACCACATAACCTAAGATATTATTAAATGTCACGCAGCAATAAGCTCGATAATGCATTGAAACAAATATTAAAATTTACGTAACGGTGTAAAAAATGAAACAAATGGGTGTAAAAGTCAATTTTAAAATTGTATACATTAGAAGTACGGTAGCTCGCATTTCTATCTTACATCTCAAAAACAATTATGGAATGAAATAAATTTAAGTGTTTCGCGCCCTTGGCATCGAACCCGGTCCAATTAGTGCAGGGCCGCGTCGGCATTAAATCTCCACCGGCTACCAGGCTACACTAATTCATACGCCGAGCCCTCGTAACTGTCCATACAGACAGCGACTTTAACAGCTTCTTGATTATCGATATGTTGTAGACTATGCACATCACTAACATAAACTTCGCCTCGTTAAATATTGAACTCTGCAAGCCTTTTAGACCTTATACTCGCAGTAGTTTCTACTAAACGAGAATACATGTATTAATTTAGTTTTATATGAATACTAGCTGTTCCCTTGCGACTTCATTCACATAAAATTATGAAAATCTTATTTTGTTGTTTACATGTGTCAAATCATCAATTGAAAATGTCACAGTGATATGACATTATGACAAACCATGGCAACTTTGCTTCCTTGATGTTGGCAGCAACTTATGGCCTCTTTCCCACATTAGAGTTTTTATCCAAAATATTTACCGCCTAAGTTTAATGGCGTAAACATATAGCCTAAAGCGTGACGTAAGTGTAGGGTTTTTAATTAAAAAAAGGATTATTCAAAAATATGCTGTAATTGCTGACATCCTAGGCAACAAAGAAGTGTTTGTTTACGCTTTATTATATTAGTATAGATATAGAAAATGGTATTATGTTACAGTATTTTTGTAAAATATACAAAAAAGACGCACAACTAAAGGTATACAACATTAAAAAGGGAATCGTTAATAAGGGGACAAGTTATAAATAGCGTCATAAAATAAAACTGCAAAATATTAAACTTTTTAGTAGCACATTAAACTGGAACACCAACTAATTACTCATACCCATCCAGTTTTGTGATGTTCACAAAGAGTTTCGCATATCCTTTGAACGTCCGTACACGTTTTTTAATTAAACATAATGAATTATGAATCGTTATAAATTTGCCACAAAAAATATTACAAGTTAAAATTACAAGACAGCTGAAAGAGGGCGGTGTCTAACACAACACCATAAATTCATTAGGGCGTTTAAATTTTCAAACTGGCTGTTGTAGAAAGTAACATAACAATAATTTGTAGAAACAATGAATTTCAAAGTACATTTTGGAGTTCGTTAATGTAAGTGGCAGCGGGCGTCGGCGAGTGGCGAGCAGTCGGCGCGTGCGCACGTATATCGAATACACCTGCCCTAAGAACCCTAGTAATTATTCCACCACTTATTATATGATTATAAGACTTTTTTGGTGCTTTCAATCAAATTACACCTTTGCCTGGCTTTACAAGTGAGATGTCATAAAAGTTTTTTATACTACCCTCTGCCTTTCGTGGCAACGGTGTAAAACGGAATTTTATCAATTACGTTTCGAAGTTCAAATTACCAAAATTCCAAGAACTTATTTGTACCACTATAATTTTATTTTTTAATACAGTAAAAATTGTCAAAATGACCATGCTAGGCAGCTAAGTTTTGGATTTTAAAACTTTTAAATCGAGTAAAATATTTAGGACTTGTAAATTTTACAAACGGAAATCTATCAAAAGATTTTGTCATGGGAAATTTAAAGCATTCATTCTGAAATAACAATAGCTCATTGAGCCAAAGTTATGACGAAATTAATTTAGCAACACGTGGTGCGATAAGATAACCAAACAACTGTTGACAAAAGGAATGTACTTTCTCATTGCAGGCGTCGTCCTAAATAACCTGTATTTAAATAGAAATTTCAAGAATTAAATACTAGTCCTTGTGTACGAAATAGAATGGCGAAATGTCGCTGAGATTTCGAAGCCGGCGACGCGATCACCTAGATGATAACGAAACTGCTCCCATTCTAAATTTGAAGTCATGAAAACGTTCAGCTTTGCCGTGGAGCGCATCGATGGTATGATAGGCGGCCATAAATAAATAATTAGACGGTGTCGAGGAAGTTTTGAGTGCGAGTGGGGGGCAGGAAGGGAGAGGCAGGGGAGGGGAGGTCTCGGATAGTTCTCAGATAGTATCTCCCGCAACCGCGCTTTGTGTCAAACGTCAGATGCTTATCTAAGAGATGTTTACAGATGTACCGGAGGGGTAACGGCCGAAAGTCTCTCGTGAACGCAATCGACCGAACAATTCTAATATGCTCGGCGGACTAAAAGGCAATTACCTGTAACCCCGACAGGCGGCAGCACTGATATGTCAGTTCAACTAACAGAATTATTCACTTCGACATTAACATCGGACATTAGACAAACTCCACGTCCAATGAACAAATGCATGAATCAAATATTTGCTATAATCACATACCTAGTTATCAAATTGTGATAAAAAGTCTAATTTACGTCTATAATAATCGAAAATTATGCAGTTTTGCGCTCAAGATTCTATCTAGGTGTCACCCTTCCTTAAGATTGGTTCACTCAAAAGTAAAACCAATAATAGATTTCGACTTGATGTTAGTAAGATAAATAGTGAATTAAATCATCTGATTTCACCTGAAATTAAAATGGCAAAATCTGACCGTCCCCAACTATAAGTTCGAATTTGTTTGATGATGAACTTCTTGGAATATCGAAGATTATTTTTGCACACTCGTAGATCACTGCAGATGGCGCTGATAGCGTGGCGGCGTGCCAGATCACTGATTTACATCCCCGTTTCAACTCATCATTATTCAATTACTATATCTTGTCTATATATCTTACAAAAGATTTATTTGAATAATATTTTAATATATATACCATACTGTTTAACGTCACTAATTGTTTCAAAAATTTACTTTCGTAAAATTTTTATTTAAACAATTTTCATGCGAAATTTATCATAGTTGCTTAATTAAGTACTAGCTATAGGCCGTGACTCCGTCCTCGTGGAATTAAAATAAAACATTGGAAAATATAGCCTATGTTATAATGTAAGTAAAATATCTTTATACTAAATCCGTATCTGGCTATCGGTAAGTATTCCGATTGTACCTTTAGTATTTCTAACAAAATCATAAACATTATGTGCAGTCGATTAGAACAGGTATTCGATTCAAGACACGAATATTGGAAATATAGATATCGATACTTACAAATAGCCATCGGCAGTGACAAAAGCTCTCGACAATGGCCGTTGCGAAAATCTCGCTTAGTTTGCACCGCGACCGACCTACTCGTAGCGCCGTAATTGTTTTGTAGAAGGACACTGTTATCGCCCCCGACGATCGCCCGCCTCACGTGCAGCTGCCATTTTGTTCTTTTTTTAAATTTCGAATGCAAAATGAAAATAGACTTTCTATAGCACAGAGTTTGTTAATTTTTCTATTTAAAATCTGATGACAAAAGATCTAGTTTTAAAAAAGAAAAATCTCACGTTGTTTTCTTTCATTTGTTTTAATTATTAATAGAATATTTTAAGTTTTAATATCTTAATAATTTAAACTTCATTTCGCCTGATTTCTTATAAGAATATTACAAGCGGAGTTTTGATAACAATTTCCCATCATTGCAGGTTGATATAAAAATCTACAAAGAAGTTAAACATTAACGTTCCCCGAAACACAATTTATAAGGTATCAAGCTTTCTCATAATTTATTACGAATACAATAAATCAGCCCGGAATCGTTCACAAAACAGAAGAGGGCCTCATGAATAAAAACATCCTATTTAGCGCTGCGCACACCATGTCTTCGGACCTACCGAAACGTTTTTATTCACACCGTTCACTCGAAATGAAGCTTTAATGCATTTCATCAAGTGCCAAAATTGTTTACAGAATTTATGGGACGTATCACTATTGGTCGATAGCGAGCAGTTCTACGCAAACGCATTTCCGGTCGAACGCTGCCGGGAAAAAGCCATTTAAAACAAAAAAGAAAAAAAATGGTAACGCGCCGCGCGCCGCGCTCGGACACTTCCGGTGGGCGCCATTTTTTCTGTATTGCCAACAGATAAAATCTTTCCGGCCTACTGCGCGGACGCCCAGTTTTATTTTATTTATAACGATTTCGACTAACTGAAACATTCGGAACTAACATTTTATTATTGTAAATAAACATTACGTAAACGCATTGCATAACTTTTTAATTATAATTAAAAAGCTGGCGGAGGCTTGTTTAAAAATTTGATCCGGAAATAATAATAACGGGCAATAATTAGTAAGGTAGGGGACATTTTACATTGGCACAAAATTCAACGGTCGAACTTATGTAAATTGGATCGTTGTTCAATGTTGAATATTCAAATTGATGTCATTATAACATTCGGCCAAACGTGCCGGCCGTTTGGCTAACAGCCAGTGCCAGTACACGGAGTGTAATGAGTAAATTAAACGTGCTTTTTAGATCTTTTGTATCGGCAAAAAATTAACTGAAACATTTTTATTTAATCGTAACTAATCGAAAATATTAACCAATTTCATTGATTACTGCTTTAGTTGCCTTTAATATAAGACCTCGTTGGTTCATACAAACTGATTCTTTGTTAGTAAGTTTTGTCTCACCTTTGATTTGAAAACATTTTTTTAAGTTTTAAATTTTTATCAACAACCGAACATTAAAATCTGATGCGAAAGAAAAACGGGTGAAAAAACAGTGACTGTCAGAATCCGTCGGATGTTGGCTGAACAAAACAGCACTTTAGACGAAATAAAAAAAAGAAGACTAGGAGAGCGTTCTCAATTCAAAAATTGAATTGATCGCTCCATTGTATTCGAAATGTATCATTTGAACTGTTATTATGGCCGCTCTCTTTCTAACGCTCAATGCAGCCGGTAATCCAATACTTTTGTATGGAAGGCACTTAACAGCGCCGACTAGTTTCGAAACGATGTATAACGCGATTGAATCATGTAGAGTTTTATAACGACATTCATAAGGTTTGCTTTATCAGGAACTAAAGTCAATAACGTAACTAGCTTATAAGTAGTATTTTGTATTAAGTAATTCCTATATTTTTGGACGAGCTTCCGGTCAGATTGATTGTTGACAGGTATTCAAATTATTAAAAAATGATTGCGTTACGTCTTTGAACTAATTCTCACGCCTACTGAATTTAAAAAAGGAATTCGAAAATTTTGAAAGCAATTGCACATCTTAATGCTATTGCATTAAAATTATTACAATTAAATAACGGTACGAGTTATAAATTACTAGCTGTTGCCCGTTACACTACTTGCTCGTAATTTAAAAAAAAACACAATTATTAGCGTATGCGTTCTTCCAGACTATGGTAATTAATAAATGCCAAATTTCAGATCAGAGAGATCCGTTGTGTTGTTCTGGAGATACGTACTGACAAACATCCATCCATCCATTAGTAAAAAGTAACATGTATTACTTGTCGAGTGTTATAAATTTAAAAATTTTGCCATCGGACCACTACGATACATATGTTACGAAAAAAATACATCGAATTTAAAATAGTCGCAAAAAGTAGTAACCGATTCATCGATGAATGATAAATGATGGTAACCGGAAAAAAATATAATCGAATACAAACCACAAAAACTTAATCGCGGTAACGCGAAGGAAGTACCAAATAAACGAGCGTGATAAATTAAATAAACAAATTTATAAAAAGCCACATCGAACCGCTTTTGTTAAGGAACTGCGGTCGGCAGGTACGGGTCTGGAGTCGAACCCACGCACCTACGGTAATCCTATTACCCTATTGTAAATGGCCAAATAAATAATTTATTTTCGATAGTATTCAATAGCAATTGGGCTCGGCTTCGCTCGGGGCGATTATTAATTGTTGAAGAATTGCTTTATCATTCGAAAACCTTTCTATGATTAAACAAGCGCCATTTGTATACAAACTGAACTAAACTCTGTTATAAAGTTAAAACTGCAATTTTACTGAACAATTTATAAGCATAAGTCATTGATAATAGTTATACGACGAAACGATGGAGACATAAACCAGAAGAAAATTGAATGTGGATGGCTACAAAGGTAGAGGAATACAGAAGAAAGTATGGATGTGAAAGAGGATATGCTTAAGAAAGGAGTGGTTTCAGACATGACGGCTGATAGAGATGTATGGAAGAGCAGCACGTACTATGTCGACCCGGAGTAAGGGATAAGAGCAATTGGATAGTGAAGTCTTTGATAATAGTAACAAATAACTATAAATTCTGCATTACTTGAAAGTATCTCAAGGGAATTTTTGGCTTTGACTCACTGTGGACACCCTGTTTCTGTTTTCTTAATTTCGAGGATAAAATTCGGTTTATATTGGATCAAAATAATTTTTAAAACCCAATCACTATGAACTTTTGGTTTCCCCGATTTAGAATATCAATTAATTATGTTCAAGGTTATTGTTGAATAAAAGCTTCTAATCAAAGATGGCTATGAAACACAATCCTAATCTGATTTCATCTATAAAATCGCAGATGACTAAAATTAACATCGTTAAAATGATTATCTAAGTATTTATTTTATATTCTGTCATTTTGTTAAGTATAATAGTTTATTATCTTGTTTATTGTGGGACGAAATTTTAATACCGTGTGACTTAAATACAGCACTCGTTATATGCATATTTATCATATTTCTGGACAAAGTTTTGTATAAATAGAAAATAAAACAGTGGAATGGCATCGCTTTTTAAATTTAATAATTTCATTTAATTTTTTAAAGGATTTTATCTAGTTTTAATTAATTCATCAAATTTATACACGTTTTAAAGAACCTTTAAGAAATTAAATTATTAATAAATTATTTTAAATTTGCTTCTAAAATTTAAGGAAAATTTTAAATATTTCAAAGTAGATTGTTAAAATAATAATTAGTATTTTTGTGAATCGAAATCATCAGCCTAAATTATAATAAAGCTACTCTTCGATATCCTTTCCATCAAGTAAATAAAACAGTACATAATTAAAATGTAAAGAAACGAAGTCAAATCTCAAAACAATGTTTTTTTACATTGTTTTAAATGGTTTTATTGAATCCGTTCGCATACCAAAGACGTCGAATACGTTCCCATATCAATCAAACTATTACAAAGTACCAATAAAATATTTTTATTAAAAACAATAATACAAAAGCATTGGCTACAAGGACCAAAAGAACAAGATCCTTGTCGGCTCAAGTTGTATACTCTATGAAGGCAATTTAAGCGTGCATGGACAAACAATAGTATACCTTCAAGAGGTATATTGTGAGTAAACACACTTGAGAGTTTTTTCTCTATACAACGACGTAGACGTTTTGATACTTTTAACTTTTTTTTGTAAAACATAAAGTAGGTGTCTCTGCTTTTAATGATTCACACAACACAACTTTCACACAACGGATCTATATTCTAAAACTTTTCCGTAATATTATTTTACAACCTTAAAAATCTGGCTTTAAATTAATAAATATGTACAGAAATATCAAGATGGTTCTATCGTGTATAGTAAGGTTGACGTCGGTGAATCACAATGGGCTCGTGCGTTATTGTATGAATTGCGTTTTTTGCGTGAAATCGATCACGGTGTATCCGCTTTGAGTCCCGCCGAATTATAACAATCTGTTTACACAAGTTAGAAATCCTTGTAACATACTACTTAGACTATATTTTAAGTATGCAGACATAAAAATTTTATGCTTCACTAAAATGCAATTTTTACGATATACATTTGTTTCCTTTTAAGGTAATTTGTTAGAAAGATTTGCATTGAATATATTAATTAAATCCGTGGAAGTCGATTTTTATTTTATAATTTTATTCAAATTGGATAAAAATGATCTAGGATGAAAATTATTACGCGAATTTAAGGTTAACAAATATTTTTATTTACCTCAAAGATATTATAAATTGGTGCTTTTGTTTTTTATACGTTTTGGTACATTTTTAATTATATTAACATTTTTTTTTTCTTATCATTGTTAAGTATCCAATCAATATCTGAGATGTTTTTAACTGTCCCCATCTTAAATACAAGCGGCTGACGACATTTGTGTAACTTAGTACGATCAATATAAATATGTATAAAAGGCGGGTACGTACAAGTTTGGTGAAGGCTACCGCTGCATTCCCGTATTGTGTACCATTATACCGTCAACTTTTAAAGTAGCGGGCACACCCTCCGTATTGTAGCTTCCGAATAATTAGACCGACAACATTGTTGTTTAAATATCAACGGCAATAAAGTATACATTTCAAAGACGTCGAGACCATCGAAGGGACTGTTTGTCATTGTGCTCCCGTACATTTGTTCTTTTGCGAATGTATCGCTCGCCGATTGCACAAGGGTATTGTGGATTTTTTTCACGTATCGGGGTTGCGAGTGCCGTGAGAAATGCATTTAACATTTAGAACGTTTTTAATTGTATGCAAACAATTTATTGTTTCAAATTCATTTTAAAAAACAAATCTTTTAACAAAACAAACAAAACTTTGGTTCAAGAACATTTTAAAAGTTGAACTGTTTTGTGTAATTTATTTATGTCGCTTTATTGCAAATAAGCAAGTCGCTAAATGGTAACATACTCAGTGGGGACAATCGCCGGGTGTTATGACACATTAACTGGCATCAGGGGGCGCGGCGGTCGATGCTATCTGTCACCGAGAATCTGCCGATTCATCATAAGGGAGTTGGTCCCTTGAGGAAAGATGAGATTATAAAAGAATTTATTTTATAAATCAATATTTAATTCTTAGATCTTGGCACAAAGAGATAAATAACTAACAATAAATTAGTCTTAATTGGCTTAATATAACCCTTAACTATTCACAAATAAATCTAATTAATTTTCTAATTGTTTTATCACATAATCTGATAATGTGCCTACGAGATTACATACTAAGAGGTATCCAAGTGGGTTCAACGGCCAAAATCAATATTCGATCTCAAAGCATTTTATCCGATCTAAGATCGATTTATATTTTGGCTGTAAGAGACTGCAAGTTTCCAAACCTTACGACTTAAGGTCTTTCAATAAGCCTACCATTTCCTCAAAGGCCGGCAACGCATCTATAGTTCTTCTGGTATTGCGGATGTCTAGGGCGTCCCTTTTTTATAAAAAAAAAATGACTCACGTTATGTAGTTTGTAGTAGAGGCCACAGGCGTTGCAGACTGGCTCGCCGTTCTGGTTGCGTCGCCACAGCGTCGTCGTGGTCGTCTTGCAGTTGGCACATGAGGTGCCCGCTCGCCGCGCCGCGCTCTGCAGTGACTGTTAATGAAATTATGTGTTAAGAAAAACAATAAGCATTATAAAGCCCTACGTAGACACACTTATATGACTACCAATACAATTTAATCTCATTTTTATATAAGGTATTAGGGTCTTCTCTTTATGACGCCATAGACTTTATCGTTTAACACAGAACTCACAATATGGCTGTTCGAAACAGTAAAATTAGCAATATCTTAGTGATAGTGAATGTGTTTTTTTTATCAATAAAATAAGTGTTAACCAGTTATAAAAACGAAAAGAATAAATTTCTGTAGAACTTTAACAAAATGATAAATGCAATATATTGGAACTTGATGGCGCTACTAGTAGGTTCAGTCTATCATGAATGCTGAAAATGACCCGAATGATCATAGAATTTAATTTTTTATACATTTGGATGTGCCGTAACGACTACAATTAAGTAATAATAAGTATCAATAGCAAGACTAGGCTTTCTTAATATCCTTAATTGGTCAGTTTTTGTCATTTCTTTCTTCCTTAATTACCAAAAGTTACAAGAATCGAGAAGCACATGGTGTTCTTCATTTGTTAAAACAATCACGTTACAACAAAACTGAATCGGCAAAACGATGCGACAGACAAAAAGCGAACATCGGGGCAACGGGGCGAAAAAGCGAAGTAGCTATCGTCGGCCCCTCTTACGCACCTGCCCATTACTACCCGTCAATCAAACAAAAAACATCCCAGGCATGCGGTGGCCGTTTTATACAGTCCACAAAAGTGCCTCACTCAATTAAAAATGCATTCGTCCTAACCCGACGCGGGAAAAAAGAAACAGAACACGCAATCCCGCTCATAATAAATCCATTAATTTGTCATGTCATTTATCGAGAGAATAGTATCAGAGTTTTGAACATTAGGTGAATTGTTCGATACTGTTTGTGACCGATTCTCGGTAACTAGAATGAATATTGGAAATCGTCGTGACTGTACCGCCGCATTGTCAGGTCTAATGTAACTTGGCCGCCGGCAATGTACTGTTGTGCACATAATACATATTTAAGACTTCAAAATCGATCAATTTGTATGTTGGTATAGAAATGCACACATGCCTAATCTTCTTTCACAAAGTTTTATAGTCGTCAAATCTAATCATCAGCTTATATAAAGATGATATAAAATGTTGTACAGGTAATATAAAAAACTTTTTAATACGTCGTAAGTATATTGTGCTGAACTGTACACGTGCATATTGGAATACCTAAATATTAAATGGTTCGCGTCAATATTCGCCGCGTCATGGCAGCTCCTTTGTGCCAGAAAGAGATTAGAGCTCGCCGTATTAGCCCGGCCCTGGCGATGGACAAGCCTTTTTCTTCACACTGTCACGGGACTTGGCTTCAAATTACTGTACTGTTGCCAAAGAAAAATCTATTTTATTGTACATGCATGAATTATACCGATCTTAGCTGCATATCTACTTCTACAAAATAGTAAAAACAATACGAGGAATACGGGGCAGATTAATCTGAATGTAAACGCAAACCGAGGTCCGAATTTTATGAGTCAATTACGCCAAACCAATTTATAATCTGTAGATAAGATTTTCTCATCAAGCTTTTACGGGCGCTGCATCACACGCGGCTCCCGGGGGACCAGCTACGCGAGGGGCCGAGCTAAGCCGATTACAGAAGTCAACCGTCAGTGGGGGCGCTTTTATTTCCATGAAAAAAACGACTGTTTACTCGTAATTTTATGACCGAATTACTTTCGCTCTTCAAACACTGAAATGGCTGGAAAAAGTCGTAAATTTTACGAGCGAAATTATTTTTTATTCGGGTCGCTCGTTACACGATGCCAAGGTTTTCGTGAAAGCCTTACTTTTAAAGATAAGTCGAGATTTACTCAAATACCTATAAAATGATTACATGATAAAGTAACACATTTTGATAATTCAATGTAAAAAAATGTAGAAGTTTTTTACAAAATCAAAAATCACTCGATAATATGTTGTACCTTGGTACGGATTCAATTTTTTATCGTAATTTTTGACTGTAAGCAACCAGTACGCCTTGCTTTTAACAATGCGTTTGCAACTCCTCAAGTGCTACAGACGTTTTAAGGGCACGTTAAAAAATCAAGAATGTGAAGCACGCGAACGCTCCCCGATCGAAGAGTTTTATTAATTGTGATACCCATTTCACTGTCAACGACATTCCGGGGCCGATATCGGTTCCTCCAGGCGGCTCTCATAGCGAATGTCAAACAGAACATGCCGGTGCAGATAAAAAGGCCCAAATAAACAAACAACTAGACAAAATCCAGTACATATTGTTATCGTAGTACTTTAATTTGCAGTGTAGTGTAAACTCAAAAGAGCAAACGCTGTGA
The DNA here is from genome assembly GCF_000836215.1 of Papilio polytes. NCBI lineage: Eukaryota > Metazoa > Arthropoda > Insecta > Lepidoptera > Papilionidae > Papilio > Papilio polytes. The sequence goes on from NW_013524901.1 coordinate 2,566,461, forward strand.
CATCAAGAGCCGCCTTTTGTGTTTTGACAGGAACAAAAACGACCCCTTTGTTGTGAGATTGGACGGAGTTTAGCGATTATAATGGGGCATAATACGGCTGCCCGTAGAAGTGGACAGCTTACGGCCTTTCTTCTGTAATTCGCTTCCAAAGTTTTCTAAATCCATTGATAATGGATATACACGTTTGACAATACAACAAATACCAGACAATCGAATACGCAAATGTTGGGATGACTTAAAATAAGAAATGGTGCAGTAATGCTACTTACATTGTACATTTCTTTATCTACCCAATAAATATAGCAATGTACAATATTTGTGTGCATATTACGAGAATATTTGTGTATTTGGAATATACAGTATGTTTCAAAATTAACTTAAATCGATTTACCGTGTTCATTAAACACGCACCCTGTTTATAATCGCAAGCTAACTTTCAGGGATTAATCTCACTTGAAGTGACACGAAGTCGACTAATTCAATGAGCCGGCCGCATTAAAAACATATTTCCATAAAGAGCCCTCCCGGCGGCGGCCTCCTGCGATCCAATCAGCCTTATCTCTCCCGACCCTAACGCAAACACCTCCTAATCAAATCAAATCACAGCCTCCGTCTTCCCTAATCTATCCACCTATCTACACTCAAACATAAAATTATATTACAAAAAGGGATGGTTACCTACAACCCCTCAAATATTTGCAAACACAAGCAAATTTTAACCCATAGGAAGCGTCCCTCTATACTGCATACCGCTACAACTTCGTTGTCGGAATACACCTATTCACCCTCGCACACTAACGTAGTGCATTCACACACACAAGCTCGCGTATCAGCATATCTACGCCATCTAGATCCCACTATGAGAACCCCCAAGAGGGAGGCAATCCATTTACCAGTGATCTCTGTGCACGGAAATTTACTTCTTGTCCAATGGTATTAGAGATGACAATCCACCGACCGGAGTGCCGCTTTCAAAGGTTTACACGGCCCCTAGCAGTGAAAGCGCGGAATCGATGTAGCCTTTACCCCCCGCTCCGCGCCAGTTTTTCCGGCGCTCTGTCTTTATCTGACCGGGGCGATTAGATAAAGAGAGATATAGCGTGAAAATAAAGATTTTCATCGTGTTCACTCACACCAGCGTGGCTTGAACTGTATCTACGGTGGTGTAGCGGTTGTATAGTGTCTGCTGTAGGCATAGACGGTATATAGGCCTCTTATAATAGAGCGGGGGTCGACAGAACTTTGACGTTAGTGGGGTGGCTCTCCAAACTGAAGTTGCTTTTGTAATGTATAAGACGCTATTTTAACACTACATGTTAGCTAACAGATTATTATAGAAACTTATACGCATAGTGTGTTAATATCTTTAAAAAATATTATAAATCATTTAAAGTTTTGCTTAAGGGCTTTATTGACAAAGAGAATTCAATGTCCGTTTTAGTAACATTTTGAATTAATCATATTTTACACAATTAGTGTTATAATATATATGGCAACTGTTCGAGTTCTACGAAGATGGAATGCTAACTTACTATTGGCCGTAGCGAGGGAAGCCATGTTGGGGAATTTACTAACGATGTGTTTAAGGGCATATCACGAAAGACCGTGCGCTTACCTCTAATATACTAAGCTTATTGTATTTAGAGAAAGATATTAATATTGTGGTAAATGACTCAAAAATCCTATCTATACTAATATAAAGAGGAAAGATTTGATATTTGTATGTATTGAAGTAAATCAAAATCTACTGGGCCGGTTTTAAAAACTCTTTCACTTTATTTCTTTTTCATTTATCCGTGAGTAACATAGGCTATATTATTTTTTAATTTCTCGAGGACGAAGTCGCGAGCAACACCTAGTCTTTAGTAAGAATGGATCGAGTTTGATCACTGAGTTGATCGTTGGAATACGTAGACTAGATATCAAAAAATTTCGTTGAAAACGTAACAAAATAACTACTTAAACAAATGACTATTCGATCGACTGTAACTTAAGCCAGACTTAACGTTTTACATTTCGTTACTAGAACTTCGTGTTCATTACAAAACCAAAAGGTGAATTCCGTATTTTATCAAAACAGAACCGAAATGAATTGAACAGAACGTGACAAAACTACAAAGTAAATGACATTCACGAGAGCTTGGCCACTCCTTACACTGAATCACGTTGTAAGCCAACATTTGAAAAGGTATTAACAACCGATGTGACCTTTGCGTCGTGCAGCCCTAGACCTTGTAAATAATGCTATCTCGATACTAACCACGTGTACCTTACAAGCATCGACGCCAATTTAATTGACTAATGTTGCGTGAGTATATTTTAAGTTGCCACTAGGGTTGGCAATTTTAATTTGATGTCTTAATTAAAAAGACACGTCCCTACAACTACTATGTTAAATGTAGTTCAATAATTTAATTGAGTAATGAAATTGATTAACATTGAACATAATAACACAAATAAAATATGTTTCATCTGATAAATTAAGAAATCGTATTTATTTTAATACTAGCTTTCGCCCGCGACTTCGTCCTCGTGGAAATAAGAAAAACAGGAGAAAGTGGCCTATGTGTTCCTCCAGGCTATACTTTACACGTATACCAAATTATATCCAGATCTGTTCAACCGTTTGGGCTACAAACTCTAAAAAACATCCATCCATCTAAACTTACCCATTTATAAGAATAGTAAGATTTAAAATGCAGAAGTTTAGTTGGATGGATATTATAAGGTAGAACCAGAACAGCTTAACGGGATGAAAGGCACAGATGCAGAACATAGAACATAGTCTGGAAGAACACATCGATTAGTAACTAAGTTTATCTTTCTAAATTTGAAGCGGTCTGAGTCAGGGGCAAATGCTAGTCAACTACATTTTAGTTGTCAAAATGTTGTAATAAAATATTGACAGTTACCGACATCGACGCCAATTTACCTGCCTAATGTTATTTTACGATTATAACCTTTGCAATGGTAACTAGGGTTGGCACGTTAAGTTTAAGAGACCGATTTAATTTTTTATTTGACAACAAAATATGATAGTTCCGTCGTGTTTACAATTTAAATTCGAATATTAATTTTCTATATAGTAAATGGTATAAATATAATACACAATAAGCTTTCTAATGATATTATATAAAAAATATATTTAGTATCGCAAGATAACGTACACTTTGTGCCACGTTAACTCACGTCAGCGTTTTAATACCAAAGTTCGGTGACTCAAAGGCTCGATTTGTTTGTAGCGTTGTATTACAATACGCTCGTCTGTACGATGGCAGACACTCGCTCCGATTGACACGTCAAATCGTCCGCCTTATCGACGATCGACGGGATTCGTAATCGTAATCGTCACGCTGCCGCCACGCCGGCGTCACGCCGCACGACCATAACACGCCAAATACCACAATTTACATAACCTCTTACGTCTTTAACCTGTCTGAAGGAGATAATCTCTTTTGTCGCTAATCTTATCTAGTCAGTAGTGTAAAGGGTTGACCGAATTAGAATTGTATAAAGGCTAGCTTTCGCCCGCGACTACGTCCGCGTGAAATTGAAGAAAACAAAAGGATTTTGCCTATGCAAAATTTTATTGAGATTCAAAGACAGTTTAGGCTACAAACTCTACAAATATCCATTCATCTAATCTTTTGCATTAAGTAAGAAGTAAGGTATATCCGATCAATCAACTCTTATTCCTATAACTAAGTTACATTTATGCAATTTTCGAAAGTATTTTGCCGAAGAAATATGACTTTTTAGGTTATTAATAATTAGCTGTGCTTTATAAAATATTTATTGTTTAATACTGTGTTTAATATAAAATGTATGAGAATTCTCTGCAATTAGTTGTCTCGGACGTTGATGGATGGCGCCACCGTACAATATAAATAAAGCGCTTGTCGCGGTGACATTGCACGCGGAGTGCACACGTTACATTTCGCATTTCAGAATCATGGCCGAAACATTTTTAATTCAAAAAATCAGGTAAATCAACTGTTTAAGGAAAATTAAATAAATAAATAATATTTAAAGCATCAAATACCTTACTAATGAGTACATTAAATGGAAAAATTATTAGCAAAAAATATAATAATAGACAGGTTTTGTATGAGGCTATCGGGTCGGTGGATGGGTCGGCAAGACGGATGGCGGCGAGGCGACCATGCGAGGCAGTGCATCATAGTCATTGTTAGCAAAAACTTGACGGCCCTTGCCAATTAAGACCAAGTTAACATTAAATTTGCAGTAGGAAGAAAACAAAGTTCCAATTAGCGATAAAAGTTAACAATTTAATTGCAAATTACGTACCACTTCATAATCGAACGCCAACTAAAATGATACAGTTTTAAGTATTTATGTTAAAAATGTTGAACGTTTAATTGCTCTTGTTTTTACTTCTTCTAGAACCCTAGAAAAATTTCTGAAACAAACAATTTTTTCGTGTATTTTTGCCGTATTTATTTTATGCAACGATAGTTTTTACAGATTGTTTATTGTAAAAACTTGGCTTCGTAAAACAACGAAGTAAACAACTCATAAATCAGTAGATAACAGTAAATTTAGAAAAAAAGTGTATTCCTAATAGTAGAAACAGCAATAAATAATGTGATAGTTTGGTGAAATTTTAAAGTGGCGAGTTACTTAAAAATATGTTCAAGAGGCGACTAAACGTTGGTAATTCTGCGTGGCATCGCTTCTTATAACGTGTGAATTTGCATTGAATGGAGAAGGACAGCGCGGGCGTTTTCAAATTGGATACAAGGCGATCTCGTGAATAACACAACCCGATCGTTGTTGGGGGCCGGAGAATCGCGACACTGTGTTGCTATTGTCATTATCTCAAATAAATGTGTTTATTCACACTTGACCAGTATCGAAGTTTACGCTAAAATTGCATTAAAAGTATACTTCGACTGTACATTGAAAATAATTAGAGCCATACCGGATACGACATAGCTGATGTAAGTCGAACAAGGGCTGATAACGGGGTTAATTCAATAAAAATATGTACTATCTACTAAAACATAGGAAATGACAAAACTGCTACATCCCTTTTCTATTTCGAGGGGAAGTGGATTTGGTGCAAGAGGAGATAAATGCGAAGCTAAAACATCTGTTTGCATGTCCCTTCCATCGTTTAACGGTAGACAACTTGCAAATGCATGTCTTTAGTCGTTTCGCTAGTTTAGCGAGTAGGTCGCCGATTGCTTATGATATTAACAAAAATCTTACTTACTTTTTTGATATTGACATAGTGGCGTTAGGAAGCTTTCATAATATAGTTTCATTTATCCCCACCGGGCTTTATATTCTTATAGGTCTATACTCCTCTAAAGAGTTATTTGTTTTCATGGTGTTCTTAAATTTTTCGATCCTTGAATTGTTTTTTTAATAAATACCGTCGTCCATAAAGGAGTTTAATTAAATCTTTAGTGAATTGTGAATCATAATCATAACTGACTGCATATGACGGGTGCCACTTACTTTGTATAATCATATGCTCTTAAAAAGCAAATATAAACGGGTAAGTAATTTATATTATTACGAAGAAATTTCACTAAATATTGCGGTAAACTTGACACTGGTACTGTTTATTAACACAATTATTTGACAGTTTGATTGGGCGATGCAATTAATCAAATAAAACAGGTGCACAGGGCCGGTGTCGAGCGAGTGTGGAGCCTCAAGTTCTGAGCCAAAGCTGCGAAGAGGGAAGTCGTAAATACGAATACGCACCTGTCCTTCTTACGCGCTGTTTAAAAATTAGTTGCGAAGTTAATTTTATAACGGACCTATGCCCAATAATTATAAATTTTAGTGGCCCTTTAAGTGGCGTATAATTCAATTTTCGTAATAGCATGAAATAGAAATAGTAATATTCCAACTTTCGTATGAATACTTGTATGTGTACTAATATACTAATTAAGTCAGATAAAAACCATGTTCACTGCTCCATAGTGTAAAGATTTTGATCTTTGTTATGAAAGAGGATACCTCAAGGTTTCCTTTGAGTCACTTACATCGTCCAAAAACTTACTACGTAATCGAGTATGCATTTTTTACTGTTAAATTAGTCGAATATATAATTTTCAACGGCAATATTAAAATAACGCGATTCGCCGAGAGTTATTCGTACCCTCAATCGCAGCGAGGCGGACATAACGCGTTGCACCGGACTGCAACCAGCTGCTTATAGGGTTGGCACTAAACTTATAAACTTGCTCTGTCAATTTTTTTTATTTTTAAATATGTAACTTGACTGATATAAAGCAGTAAAACCAGATGTTGTTTTTGGTATGTTAAAAATATCAAGTACCAGTTTTGTTGATAGGTTCGAGTTGGTATGACAGCCCTGGCGATAAGGTGAGGGGTCAGTTCGCACAGTTTAGCAGCGCGTCATATTTATAATTACGGCAGGCGAGGCGAGGCGAGGCGGGCGCACGCGCTAGGCGCTAGGCTCTCTCCCGCGCCGCGCCAAGCGTCCGCTTCGATAAATCAAAATTTTAAATCACCGGTGGGCGTAGCGAACCGCTCGGCCAGCGCCGAATAAAATGAATTAAAAATAAAACAACCCGAGGGGGCCGTGCAAGCCCTGAGAAAATTTAAAAGATATTTTCTTTCGCTTTAGTTTTTTTTAATTAATACCTTGTTAAAATTTAATATTGAGAGCGAATGCATTATTACAATGGGTGTGAGCGAGATTTTTAACTCGGTAACTTATTGAAGCTTTGCGGTGTTGTTAATTGGATTATTTTTTTAACGAGCAACGGCTAAGTACGAAGGAGGCTGCGATGACATCGCGGCACGGCAACTGAACTCTCCATTATGTTTATTGTAATTACGTATAAGCTTTCTACGATATCTAGAAAAAATATCTATCTATATTATTTTAAAAATTAAATGAATTTAAGCTTGCAGCACATCCCTACATGAATTGTCACAAAAAAACATATAAAATCACTCGTTGAACGTTAACTTTTTAACTTTACTTTAACCCCTTGGGTCAAGTATTTCTTCACATCTGGGTCCGGAGTGGGGGCACTGCAGTATGGAGGCACGGAGTACCGGGGGCACGGGGGCACGGAGGGAGAACGACCATCCGACAGTAGTCAGCGCACGCGTCGCTGGCTGACAGCTCTTCATTCGTTCCGACGTAATACTGACCGGTGCTCTTTTAATGTACACGACGGGCCTCTGTAGCCCTCTGAACTAATGACTGACTCGCCACTGAGTTTCTTTATTAAAAAAAAGTATTATTTGATTGTAAAAAAACAACTGACAACTATTTTACCGACGAAGTAGAGATAGAATTTGATTTTAATTTGAATTAATGAATTCCAAGTTAGTTATTGCTATATTTTTATAAATACTTGCTAAATATCCACTTCTATGCGAATGTTTTATGATACAACTAGCTGTTCCCGTGCAATTTCATCAGCATAAAATTATTTTATTGTTTGCATGTGTCAAATTGTCAATTGCAAATATCAAAATGACATGACATGACAAAACTTGGCAATCTTGCTTCCTTGATGTTGGCAGCAACATATGGTCTCTTTCTCACATTAGGGTTTTTATCCAAAATATATCCCTAAGTTTAATGGCGTGAAAATATATAGCCTAAGGCGTGACGGAAGTGTAGAGCTTTGTATTAAAAAAAGGATTATTCAAAAATATGCTGTAATTACTGACATCTTAGGCAACAAAGAAGTGTGTGTTTACGCTTTATTATAATAGTATAGTTAGTATATATTGTCTTAAATAATTGTTTTAGAACCAATGGTACGATCATTCCAATTGCATAATTTATATGCTGCATTTGTTACAAAAGGCAGGTGTGGAGAACATCGGCTAATGTAGGCCATTATACTTTATAGCCTGCATTGCATATTCCTAGAAGCTTTACAACGTCTAGTTAATCTATAGTGTGTTCAAATGGGACAATGTATTTAGCTCTAGCATTGTTCTGGATGCAGTTAGATTCTTTGTGTTACGGTCAGTTTTTACTGACGAAACATGTACAGAGCATAGTGTTATCTCATATCTTTTACGGAAGGAAGAAGAGTATATGTTCGCACGATTGTTTGCGCATTGCAATCCCACCTTTACTCTTTTAAATATAGAGAACTAAAAAATGGTTAAGAGTTTCATTTTATACATAGTAAAGTTAATTTAAACGCAAGTTTTAATTACGATAAATGTCAATTCAGATAACTTGTTAAAATGTTATAACATTTATGGGTCGATTTCACTGATGTTAAAATTCCACGGTTAACAATGATCCTTGTAAAATGTAAGATACTAGTTAGCAAAATATATGACAGCAAAAACAGATTGTATTTACAATATAAGCTTCGCTAACTTTAAGTGAGCGTGAAATTAAATTCAATGATGGCCTCACGTACAAACAACAAACAATAATGTACACCGAAAAAATGACTAGTTATGATGATGGCAAACAGCTAACTGTGCTTTGTAGAACCAATTTTTTAAGTGGTTATGATTCCTTAGATTGCACAATAATTGATCGAATTATTCATATTACTAACTTTGTTTTACCCATTTTAAATGTATTGAGAATATGTTGAACTTATAAACAAGTGCGTTCCGTTTTTTTCAACCTTTTTTGGTTTACATTTTAATATTCAAAAACAAAAGCAAGAAACTTTTTATCCTGTTTACGTTTAACAAACAAATGTCAAGCAAAAGGACAATTTAAATTAAACGCCATCTAACATTAGCGGGCGGCCATAAAATTCCACGGCGGACATTCGACGCGGCGAATTAAATAAGGGACAAACGAGACAGCATGCCAAGACGCTGCACCCGAACAAGGGTGGCCCATCCAGTTAACAATACGGATTAATTATCGACCGAAATCGACCACTCAAATATACCTGTCACCGGTGTAGAACGACGCGGCCCAATTTATAGAGAGCGCGGACAATGGTAAGCGCGGGAAACACAATGGCCGACGCGACGCCGCGCAACGACAGCGAGACGCGCACGACCCTGCACCGCGCGGATTCACTCGCGAACGACTATTGTTCTCAGATTTAAAGCCAGTATCTAGTGTTCTAACATTGTAATTGCCACTAAATTACTTCTGAGTTGTGATTAATACAAACGAATAAGCAATACTTGATATCATAAATTGTTGCCTATTGTTCTGATGTCTCTTTTACAGTATATTAAGAAAATTTTCTTGAAGACGCTACACTAGCTACTATACCTTAACTTCGGAAAAATTAAGAAATTAGAGTAGGAAATTAAAATGACATACTGGTCATTATACCTTTGTATCGTAAAAAACTTAAATTTTTATTCCACAAGAGAGGTCAACTTTCATGTTTTCAGCATGAGATATAGGTGGTATTTATTAAAGGGAATACGCTTATGTAAATACAAAGGGTTGAACAGAGCGCGCACGCGCGTTTGGTGACGTGCGGACCACCGGGCTGCGGTGTCAGCCCTGATTCATGTTCGGGAAGTATAGGGCTGCCAACACACTGTTGATCAGAATAGAGTTGTGTCGGGGCTTTTTGGTTTTGCAAATAATTTAAAATACTTAAATGTACTGCTTATCAATTATTGCAATTTTAATGTAGAGATGTATTAAATCAGATTCATAGTCTCATGTAATGCGTCAGTAACAAGGAATCTTCACTTATTACCAACGAGCTCAGTCGTTGAATAATCGACCCGGGAACGTTGACGAACTGTAATATATGATGAGAATAAGCCTTCGACTTGTCCTCGGACAGGTTTATCGCCGGCTAGGCAACAATAAGTGTATATCGTTGCAAAGCCGCTGCGGTAACCCTGGGGCGGCGCGGCGGCAACGACAAGCGTAGCATTGTTAGGCCGAGGCCGCCCCGGACCCTGAATAAATACATTCATATTGCCACTCTAAATATCTGCAATGGATGCCCTACGCCGAGATGCCGACAAACAAAAAACCGTATGATTAATGAAACATTTTGATGTCCTCGCATAATCTGTGGTAAATACAGAAGTCGATAAGATTGAATCGATTTGTTTTTAAACACCAGAAACGCCACAGATAATAATTAAATGAAATTGAGTTAATCGTCTCGATTACGATTTCGAGACTTTCGATCAAAGATCAAGAATGTGATTGTGGAAACGTTAACACTTACAACTTATTCGCGGCCCCCCCACGGCGACTCCGTCGTGTAAAATCCACCGCATCGCGACACATCCAGCGCAAACAAATGCTCAGAAAATGGAAAAAACATGGCGCTAAACCGCGAAACTGTATGTATTTAAACGCCGAAACCGAGACGCTGGACCTCAAAAAAGCGGACGGCGTTCGGTCATTTAAATTTTTCCTAAACGTGAACACAATGGAACAGATTCAGAAAGTGAAATTCTTTTTGTTCTATTTTTGATTTTTAAATATAAAAAAGGAATTCGCTTCGGCAAGGGCTGTCACATCATTCCAGCGCTGCTAAGTGACGCCGGACGCACGTCACTTGCCGGGATATCTTTTATTTTCATACGAATCGAGCAGCGCCGAGTTTTTTGTTATCATAGTTGTCCGACTCGCGTATACGATTAATTTTATAAACGTTTTGCTAAGTCTCTTCTGTAATAATATTTGCTTGTGATAAATAGACGTCAATCGTTAGTACTACGGTTTATTATTTTTAGACATAATTGTACTTGGAATTTATTTACTCTAGTAATAAAAAGAGAAAAGTTTTTATACTCAAGAAAGAAATATAATTTTAATCTATCATATCAAATTGATTATTTATTGTATCGTAATAGTTGAAAACTTTTTTTATAAAACTAACACGTTACGTATAATAAGGCCGTGTGCACACTGGAGGCATTGCGTCGTGCAAGTCTGTCGAGGGATTGACGTGCGTCCACATGACGCTAAAAGGTCTATTGTATACGGAGGCTCGTTACCGGCGCCGACCGGTCTTTAACACGCTTCAACAATGTGATCACTACATACATATGTAGTTTATTTTCCTAATGGGCAAAGTTGGAAGCTGTAATTTATGTATTGCTTTTGTTTTACCCGTTTGCAACATCTTTATTTTTATCCTGTTGTTATTAAAGGATCGAGTATCTGTTATTTTTATTACTGTAACTAAATGACGACAGTATGCGTAAGCATTTATAAAAACAATTGAAAGTTAATTTAATTACTGGTTGTATTTAAAACAGATAAATCTTCTATCTAAATTTAATCTAAAAGTAAGTGTTGAAATGTGTGTAAAACGCACCGAGATATCAGTGTTAAGATCGATCCTATCCGGGATCCGAGATACATCGCGAATAATAACGCTGTGTGTCAATTACGAGACCACTCTTCCGATCAACCGATACATATAAATGTGTTGTGTGCAACCGACTTTATATTCCCACAGATAAACAAAAAGTTATTCAAAGTATTTTAGACGTTGTTGCTTCTGAAGGGTTTTTGGCTGTGTTTTTTAATGTTCCAATAATCTTGACCTGAATATGAACTTCAAAAAATACTTATAAGTAACTTATTAAGCATTGATTTTAGACAATTTACTATATAATATGTATTTTTCAATTTAGATTAATAACCAATTGGATGTCGATTAGATTTTCTAAAGTCGATGTAGACGCGGAAGTGACGTCACATTGGTAGCGGCCGGGACGTGTACAGCGCCGCGCGTGGGCCGATAACACCACACGTTGACAAAATAGACGCCGCGCTAAACCAACGTTTAGCGAGTCCCGTTAACTAGATACACTACACGATAATACCTTGAAATTCAGGATTAAAACCGCGGCAACGCTATCAAACAATGTCGCTACTGTGTAAAGATTAAATCGTAGCCGTACAGAGAAGTTATAAACATACTGAGGAAATTACCTAAACAAGAATATTCCAAGTTTAAAATGTATGTTTACTTTTTTGAAAACAACTACACTACACTCGTAGATAAGCAATGAATGGATAGATTACGGCTACGTCTGAATTCGTAGTAAAAATTACAACCAACCAAACTAAGTTGATCAATCATAATAATATTATAAATGCGAAAGTTTCGATGGATGTTGGAAGTTTAGGAGGATTATGGAAGTTTGCAGCCTAAACGGCTTAACGGATCTTGATGAAATTTGGTATACATGTAGAGGATAGTCTGGAAGAACACATAGACTCACTTTTGTTTTTTTTAATTCCACGCGGTTGGAGTCGCGGGTGGAAGCTGGTTTAACTTATTTACTACGATTTTATTAGTTTACGCATAATTGACAATTCAGAATTATAGCACCATATTTGGCTAGAAGTAGTTATTAGTGCTCATATCGTTACTATGCAATAGTCGCGTCATTAGTCACATGTACCATAAACATACAAGCCGACAATTTGACCGCGCCGCGCACCGCCAAATTACCGGCTGTCTCGCATCGCGTTTATTTATTTATATTTATAAAGCGCGGTTCTAATTGCATCGGCGAGTCGTGAACCATGATTTCGAACAGTGGCGAACAGTTGGCCACTGACGGCATAATGACAGCTCACGCTTCCTGCTATGTTAATTGGCGGGAAGTCGATAGACGCATCGAATTATTTATCGGTTCGACTTTCGGCTATTGCCGGTCGGCTGGCGGTAGGCACTTACATCGACTGTCAGTCGATGGGAAGCTTAGTCCAGATTAAAACGTAATACGGTAGTCCGCTTGTCTCTCTTGTCGTTCAAACTCACGCTTAAAATATTTAATTGATATTATGTTGCAACAGACCCTGCATTCCCAACAGCTACTTTAATAACTGACTGTGATTGTTTTACATTAAAGGGTTTTGTCAAAGTATGTACGAATATAATTATTTATAATTATAAATGACATAAACTTCAAAAAGTACGTAATTTCAAAATAGTGATTCACATTGTATCGTGAAATTCCTTTTTCCCTCTACAACTTTATAAATATCGCAAGGAAATAAAGTCTATCTTCCGTTTAAATCGCCTCCAGAAAGAACAAAGTATTACTGATTCTAGAAATTTATGTTTAACCATAAAACAAATGTGTTAAATGCTGGAACAAGACTTTTTGTAGCGTTAGCCGCATGCAACGTGAAGTAAGAAATTGCCGTTAATTTATTGAAGAGGTTTACGCAATAAGGAATCATTAAATCGAAGCGTGTTTCGTCTCAGGTCAGTATAAACATTCTCACAGCGAAATTGAGTGCTGATTATAAATAAAATGTAAGAGAAGCGGTGTATCGGGGCCGTGCAATTTGCGGCTCTAAATCAGCTGCTGCGGTGCTGCCGCTACCGATAAATAACAACGAAGCGATTAGTGTGTAACACAAGAATATTTCACTTTGATACCTTCATGATTGTTGAACTCGGCAAGAGTTCTAATATGCATCCTAAATACAAGGTTCGCTAAAAACGTATGCTTTCTGATTGATAATTTGAAAGAAATTTCTGAAAATGTTATTGAATGTTTAAGCACATAATCTGAACTATTAACACAATTGTACAAATAAGACTCTTAGTATACTAAATGATTAACTTAGTACTCTTTAATTTGATATTAAATAGTAGTAAATTAATGTATCGTCAAACTAAACCAATATGAAATAATTATTAATTAACATTCCGACATGTAATTGCGTATCGGAAAGCGATTAAGAATAAGTGGATAGTACTTGTAGGTTATATCTTAATGCAATATAAGCACACAGTGCCAGGAGTCGTAATTATATCGTAGGGCGAGTAGTTATTGTGGCTGTGATCGGACACGTACGACAGGCGGGCAATCAATTCGCCGCGCTCGCTCGCGTGAAATCGACTGCTCGCTACAAGCGCACTGGCCACTTGCATTTTAAAAATTTAACGGATTATAACATAAAAGAAGAAATAAACAAGCTGTAATTGAATTTAAATTTAGAATAAATTATGAAAAGTAATTGCAAGATAGAAAGTAGCACATTACGATCATTTTCTCATCTTAGTCTATACTATTTATCTATACTATTGAAATAAAGCGTAAACACACACTTCTTTGTTGCTTAAGATGTCAGTAATTACAGCATATTTTTAAATAATTCGTTTTTTAATAAAAAGCCCTACACTTACGTCATGCTTTAGGCTATATATTTTGACGCCATTAAACTGAGGGTGTAAATATTTTGGATAAAAACCCTAATGTGACAAAGAGACCATAAGTTGCTGCCAACATCAAGGAAGCAAGATTGCCAAAGTTTGTCATATCATGTCATTTTGATATTTGCTATTGGTAATTAAAAAAATGTAAACAATAAAATAAAATTTTTATAATTTCATGCGGAAGAAGTCGCACAGGAACAGCTAGTAATAAATATGATCTTAAATATTAATAGATATAAACCACAATACAATTAAAAGTGGCTACCTCTCTTTAAATTATCACCCGCCTTGTAAACGTTGTAATAAAACTAATCAATAAGATAAGATACGCCCATTAAAAAATGTCAGCCCATATTTTGACACGATAATAAAAAGCGACCCACGAGACAATTTATGATCTCTCACAAGGCTCGTTTCCTTGTTATTAATATGGACATTAATATAGTCCCAATATCCTGGCCGTAAATGTCGTTGCCACTGGCGCCTGGCACAGGTACACGAAACTATAAAAATGAACGCACAAAAAGGTTCACTACTTCACAATGAAGGTTGACTCGAACGTTTAGAAAAAAATTGAAAATTTATAACACCTCCCGGCACCCGGCCACCGGTATAAAAATCCGGAGAATTGTAATTTTTCTTACAAAATTTAGTGATATGTCAAACCTGTTCGACGTGGCAAATAAAAATGTACGAGGCGAGGGTAAGAAAAAAACAAAGGAGACGCCTTCGGGTTATTGCTAAAACAAGGGAAGGTTACCATATCAATCAAGGCGTTGACAAAAGTGGAATTTTTTCCTCGTGCCCGAGCCGTGGGATGAAAAAAGGGTCCGTGTTTATGGAAATGCAATAAAAGAGATGCGAGCGCTGTTCAGCCGCGGCCACACCGACATCCTTTATACACATTATTTGTTTTACATTTAATTTTATCATAAAAACGTATTAGTCTATAAATTATAATGATTATAAAATTAATTAAATTATCGCTAACTGAATCTATGGTTGTTTTTATAGTGCCTTATTGTTTTTGGAATACTGAGATATAAATTTTTACGCACCTAAAATGAATTCGAACTTGCAATGTTCTATAGACAATTGAGCGTATTGCTAACCTCTACGTTCCATAAAAAAGACATAAACGACACTAACACAAGAACGATTTTTTGATAAATACCGATATAAGTATAATAATTAAGTAACATTTGAAATATGCGTACAATAGAGAGTATCAAACACGTTTTTATATATCTATGATTCACACAAACTGCATAAAACACCATGTTACTGTCGTTATTTCTATATTACAAAGATGGACGTCCTCAATTTATCAATACTAAAGTTTGTTTTTGCATCATTCTTTTACCTCCAATTGTATATAACACATTAAGGTGACATTTGACAGTTGGTATTTTGCTCAAGTGCACTCTATACTCTATGCCATGCACAGCTTAAGTCGCCATAGACAAGCAGGTAAGGTCCTAAGGCGGGAATGATAAAAATGTGAGTGAGGTCCCCCGCGGTGCGGCCGCCCGTGTCACTCACCGTGCACGAGCCCCGCCAAGCTCCACCCGTGAGAAACTAATACATGTCCGACGTACTCTTCCACATATTAAACTGAATAGCCGTTTATTGTAACCACTGTATTGAATTTTATTATCTACATTAATTGTTTTTTTTTAACTTTTCTTAGTATTCTAGTATTTTAAAATATGAAGAAGTGCGAAAAAATAATTATAAATGCGAAAGTTGCTATAGATGCAAATATGTTTGTTAGAGTATGCCGCATAAACTGTTTAAGTGATCTCGATGAATTTATCATATATGGAGAGCATAGTATGGAAGAACACATAGACTACTTCCTTTTGTTTTTTTTATTTCAACGCGGACTGAGTCACGGGCGAAATCAACTCTAAAATAAATCTTTGAATGTTAATTACGCTCGAATTTTAACTAATGGATGACATCGGTGCAGATAATTTCAAATATAGATGTCATAGGTACTTCTTAATTACATCGTAAGTGTATAATTTACAAATACGTTTAAGAGCGCACGTACACCTTTGATTACATAAACTATCTTTTTTTAGTTGTGCAACTAAACAGTTGGATGGGTTGCGAAACAATCGACAATCCCACAGCAGTGGTGCGATAGTCTCAAAAGTGTGCGCTCTTAACATTAACAGTATCCAATGCTAACGAAGTGCGGGAATCAGTTAGTAGGAAGTGAAATAAACGTGGACTCTTGGTCTAAAGAGTTAGGCAATAGTAGCACAATGTTACACAATCATGTTGCCGTAGATTATAGATTTGCATTTTACACGATCGTGACATAGTTGTATACATAAAAGTGTCAATCTCTTATCTACCTAAAAGGCCCAGCACACATTAGTGCAAAAAATAAGATACTCCTAGACAAATTTTCCCTCTGTAATATTTTTACTATACATTAACTATCATAAAATAATATAAAAAGTAATTTGCATTAATTAAAATAAAATAATAAACCGTTGACGATATAAATTAATTTATTTTATTCAAATGCACTGAGCTGAGTCACAGACAGACAACAGACGGCGTTTTTTCGCTGGGATTTATGTTCATTGTGAATTTATTTAAAAATCTCAATGATAATTCCCACACTGTCTATGCATATCACAATACATAAAAGTCCCAATTAGAATCGCTTAGTGATTTTTATAATTTACGCGAATACATTAAATTTAGATTCGTCTAATTTTAATAATTTAATGTGCGAATAATGAAAAATATACTCTCTAAATTATAAAAATCTTTATCAAAGATCAGTTAACAAACAAGATATGAACTGTGTTATTTAATTTGACAAATAGAAACAACATTTAAATTACATTGTTATAAAAATGGAATAATCAATATTGTACGAAATACTTAGAACAAAGTCACACGAAATAATATTTCAAATCTCTTTGCGTATCGATCTACTTTCATTTTTTTTATTATACCGACATTGATATTATCTTACTAATTAAAATTGAGCAATCGATTGTACCAAGTAACAGGCACTGTACAATAATCATATTTGAATTGCATTATAAATTCAACAATTTAATAACAATGACATCCGAATCGGGCTGTTTATCTTCGAATCGGAGTGAGGGGAGGCGCGGGCGACATGACCCACTAACTTAAAATCTGCCACATGAATGTTTGTCATTTCAAATAAATGCCTTAAGGGCAATTATACCGATAATTAACGTTGCAACCAGTTTTAAAACTCGTATAGACCATGTAATGCGCGATCGTATTCTGGACAAAGATGTATTAACTTACCTATGCTGTTTTTTTTTTTATTTTAACGCAAAAAATTTTAAAATTAAGAGAACGCTTGGCCTCATTATACAAATTTAATTTTCAATGGAAATCATTAATTTAAAAATTGCGTTATTAATTACTCTCTTAAAATTAATAGTGTAATTAACGCCTTATTTGAGCTTTTTAATTTATGTTTTATATAAAAATACTAAATTGTAACGGTAATAAGAGTTGCAATTTTAAATATCATAATAAAGTACAAAAAACTACTTTTAGGATGAGTTTATAACTTTTACAAGAAATCGCTTTTATATTGGTTTTAACCCGTTATCGCTTCAGCTTATGTCTTACACCGCGTGTAAGAGCAGGATTTATATGAGGGTCTGCGGTGATTGATGGGCAGTCGCCGCAACGACAACACGGCCACTACCGTACCCAGACATAAAAATACAACCTCTCCAAACAGCACACAACTAATTAAGTTATTGTTCAGCTTGACTCTAAACAAATAACTTTAGATACTATATTTAACTTTTTAGTTGGTCAATTCATTGTAATCGTAAGGATGCGTCTGAGTATTCCGTCTGAGAATCTCCAACGATATTATGTAACATATTTCTATCTTTTTCTTTCTCAAAGACGATGATAGGGACAACACTATATTATACATGGGCTTTGACAGTGGAAACTTAACGATCGAATTGCTACTACTTCTTTTCTTAATTTTATCTTATTAATGTTTATTTTACCTATTGCAAGTTTTTTGCAGGACAGGCAAAGGAAATAAACCAGTACTAATTTAAAACTAGAACGTATCTTAATTTTGTCGCTATAAATCTTAATTAAAATTTTATAAACGAAATAAATAATTAAGTTGCCAGTTTTAAAAAAAATCTAAAAAAGTTGAATTATACTCGTATTTTCTAAGTCTTAGCTTAAACATACACCTTTCGGTTAAAATTAACCTTGATTTATTTTGTCCCGGCATAGAACTTCGCGTGACAAATAAATATCAATACAAAAAAACAACGCTGCTCGCCTCGTGTCCACAACAGTTTCGTGATGCTATAAGAATTATTTTCGTTTGTGAATTAAATCGTATTATAATTGGCCCTTTGTTTGTATATGCAAAGATAAATGATGTAGAACTCGTTTTCGACACGTCCAATACAATTTATTGAATATACACTTAACCATATGTTATTTTTAATTTATTTCATTCCTGTTAATATAAACAAAACAATTTACTTAAAAACTTAACAAACACACAAAGTATTTAAACCAATAACTGTTAGATATTTCGTAACCATTAGTTCCTATTGTGTTATTTTATAACGTTACTTGAGACCGGTCCGCATAACTCAGTTGGTGTCAAAAACAATATGAATTAGAAATTTTAAGGCACTCGAATACGAATGTGAATTTTAAGTACAAAAGGCCCGCAATGTCCGCAGTTTAGCATACTGAGTTACATCATAAAAACGAATAGGAATAAATCATGACGTCACTCCGAACGTCAGACAGTGTGGGACCGATTCCTGTCGACGTAAGGCATAGCATTCGCATTGTGATAGTATATTTGGCTCTTGTTTGGCCGCTGAATGCCAAATAGGCGAGTTCCATGACCGGCCGCGATCCGCACCGGCTATTGTGAATGCATTTGGAGTAGCCACGAGGCGGACAGATTATGTTGTGATAAAACTGGATAACACCTAATAGTACTTATTAACGAATGCGCACCGCGAAAGGAGGCGTGGGAGATATTTTATTCAAGCCGATTCACTGAATGAAGCCATATTGAATGAGTTAGCACGCACTGCAATCCCAGACTGACGCCAATAAAGAAAGTCTCTAGACTATTGCTGTTATATTAAACAAACTGATAACAAATATACTCACTTATTAAGTCTTTAGGTTAAAATTTATTAGAGATAGTTATTTTAATGTTGTATAGAATTTGAATTTCACAATAAAATATCATCACTAATATTTTATTCAAGGTCGTTTTTCGTGAACTATTTTTAAAATTATTGTGAATAAATAACCTTTACAATGATGTCAGTTTTTAAGAATTTACAAATAAAAAACTCAGCGACAGTGAAATGAGCAAAACATAAATCCAACTCTACATCAAAACTTTCGCGAGAAATAATGAAACGTACAATGAGTAGGTACAGTCGCGTCCATTATTTGCTAATATTTGGACCGTACGACTATGGCATAAGGTTTTAAAATCAACACTGCAAAGAGTGTATATAAATGTATGCATATTGCGGTGCTCCCGCGCGAGTAGCGCAAACGCACAGCAAATATATTGCTGGATATCGCTCGTAACACATAGCCCTGTTTATGGCGTACACTTCTGCACAATTTTATTGCGTTATAAAGGAATGGACACACTGATATAGGTAGTGAATATAAATATATATGTAGAGTCTTCCAACAAATTCGTTATCGACACAAAAGTATCATATGAAAAAGTCAACAAAGTTTCCTAAGGAACTAATATCACGAATTAAATTATTGAATTTTAAAGAAAAACAAACTATAAAATGGAAATCCTTTTTAGTTTAAAATGAGATAAAAAATGAAATGTGTCAATTATGGAAAGGTTTAAAAAAATTATACAAATAAATAATTATCTATGTCTATAATTATAATACTATAAGAGGGAAGATTTATATTTTTTCATGTATTGAAATAACTCCAATAATATTGGTTCGATTTCAAAAATTCTATCACCATTAAAAAGTACGGTATCAGTCAGTAATAAATATAATCTTTTAATATTTTTTTTTTATTTCATGCAGGCGAAATCGCGCGCAATACCTAGTATTAAAATACAGATAATGTATAACAGTCTTTATTCTTAAAGCGTTTCCACACAGAAGTGGCTGTTACCCTAGCGCTCGCGTTTTGTTTCCACGACTCTGCATAATGTCCAACGACAGCCAGGCTTGTTGCCTCACCTTGTATTTGAAGTTAAATTATTTAATACTTGAACCATATTATACTTGAGACAAAGTAAGTCCTATGAGACGTAACATTGTAACTCATATGTACAACAATGATTATTGCTATTTCTAAGAAATAACAGACTTTGAAATAGTGTAAAAAATGGGACCACCTTGCCTATTTTAAAATGCTGTTTAATATAACTGGGCTATAAAATGCACCTTAAAAAGCGCTCTCTCTAGTGAAATAAGTTTAATGAAATTAAAAATCAAATGTCATAAAAAGCAATGGTTATGATTTGTGTGTATAATAATAGACATAACAATTCTGTAATGTTTAAGTGGATTCAACATTTAAATGTTTTTTTACGCTAGCAACTTTGCCATTTCTATGTAAATTGAATCGGCAAGTAAAAACGTAGTTTTAATAAAAACGTGCAGTAGCTTCAGAATTGCAATAACACTCGTGACTTAAACACCGCTTAAGTTAATTACGAACGGAATATGCAGTTTACGATCGCATCCCTTTTCATAATCATGAAAAAAAACGTCACGTACTAAAATGTTTATATCTCTACCATCTATAGTAAACAAGTCGGTGGCAAAACTTACTTTATTACAATGTTAACCGCTTAACAAGAGTTATTACCACATTTACATTCGTATACTTTCGTTGTTTGAACGTAAGACAAAATTTACGAAACAGACAAACTAATCCGACTCATTAATATAATAATGCGAACCCATTGTCTGTGTATTTTATTAGGTGGTTTTAATTTTTATCATGGACGAGTGAGACATCTAATTTGTATTGTAAAAAGATTCCCACTTTTATGATTTTTTTAGTGTCAAGTGCAATCATGTTAATGTTGAATAAAAATTAATTATTAATTTCTTTGTTCTAACGCTCCAACATCTTTGTCGGCTTGCACTGTTGTAACAACCCATTACAATGGCCGTTCTAATTCTGAGATTTAATAAAATATTTTGCATTGTGTTCGTAATATTATTTAGCTAAAAGCGTTTTATGATTCGACTACAATACAATGTTATTGTTATTGAAAGGATATATTGCATTATAATAATAAGGTGGCTCGACATTTATAAGTAATATTAAATTGAGTGTTTACTATGGATTTCTAAACAGAATAGACTCGAAATGTGTCTGGAATTACATCAAATAACACTGATAAAATAAAAAATTGAAATCAAGACTTGATATTCCAATCTTATCTATATAATAACATTATAAAGATGAAAAATTTGATTGTATCGAATAATCTCCGAATCTAGTCAAATAATTTGAAACATTATTTCAATTTTGTAAAGCCACACTATCAGTGCACGATATAGACTATATTACTAATATTATTAATGCAAAAGTTTAAAAGGATGGATGGATGTTTGTTAGAGTTTGTAGCCTTAACCGCTAAACGGATCTCGATGAAATTTGGCATGAATGTAGATGATAGTCTGGAAGAACACGTAGGCTACTCATTTTTGTTTTCTAAATCCTACGCGGACGGAGTCGCGAGCGAAAGCTAGTAAACTGTATTACGAGATTTAATTCTACACCAAAGCCGCGGGCAAAAGATAGTTAAATATGAATACAGTACAGAGTACACATAATTGTGTTCATTGAAATTAAGAGTGAGGATTCAATCTGCCCTGGTCGGGTAACGGTATCTTGGTACAGTACGCTGACTTTAAATATTAAAAGTACTCGGCTGGCTGCATATCAACTTAAGTACCATGACTCTACTTAATTATCCGCGACACGGACACTCTTAACTCCAACAGAAGTCGAGGTGTTATTAAGAAAAACAATTTTATGTGTACTATAATTTTTGTTACTCTTTGTGTTCGAAATAAATAAACATAAAAAAGTATACAAACTATTAAATACTTTTGCACCCCATCCTAATATTTGTATATGAAAATATAATTTATTTTTATTAACAAAATGACATCGAGATGCGTTCAGCAGTTTAGGCTACAAACTCTAACAAACATCTATCCATCTCTTTCGCATTCATAATATTAGTAAGAAGTGGGATTAGTAAGATTTCAAAGCATGACCACTGTTTTATATTACTAAAAATTCCTCAGCAAACTATAATTCACTTTTTCACTTATTTATAAACATCTTAACCGTTTTTTATTCAATGTTTATTGCTCTTTATGAATATTTCATACGAATGGTTAATGCAGTAACTAATTGCTTCCAATCTTTGAATTATGAAAGCATTTCTAAAAACTGCGACATTCGGTAGTGTCTACTCTATTTACAGTATTCAGGTAAATTATAGTATTACGGGCACGAGCTAGTCGTTACGAGATGCCTTTGCGACTTCATCTGCCGACAGCCGAATGTCGCATTGCCTCAAACACAGATTAAACGTTGAAAGAAGTACCGCCGCTGTACAAACGATAGTACGTGCTATTCCACGAAACACAAACTCTATGTTGTCTAAAAAGTACAGAGTTCCGACCACACTAAGATTTTTTATCTTGCAACAATGTGTACGCGACCTAACTGGTCTCGGATCATAGACTTAGGTTAACGTAAATTTAAAAAGGCAATTTAGGAAAGCTATAAAACGTTTACGCTTTATAACTGCCATAATTCCTGCTCTATATCTTTATAAAAGGAGCTTATGACCATATATGTTGACTAGTTATTGCCCACGACATCGCGTGGAGTTATTCAATTATTCAACCCTTGGAGGTATAATTTTCTAAAAAAAGATGATTTATCGTTAGGTTTTTAATGGATAGTTTAATAGGCATTGCCTTATCTGGTAGTACTGTCTTGCAATTTTCCTTTCATCGCCTTTTTCTGCATTGTTTTCAAAAAGTCTACAACACCGTTGTAGATACATTAAAAAGTGTTCACTCGTATTATTTAATCATATAATTCTATTATTATTAGTGTTTGATTGTATCATAATCCGAGATAGAACAACCTTGTTATGAACAACCAGCAGTCAAAAAGATACGAATGACTTCAGTTGATATTTAACAAATTGGTCGGATTCTTACACTCACCAATCTTCGCTTTGGCTTGATTAGAGGTCTGTTCTGTCCGTTCATCTTGTAGTAAAGTCCGCACGCGTTGCAGAGGTAGTGTCCGGTCCCGTCGCGTCGCCACAGCGGCGTGCTCGTCGCCCCGCAATTGACGCACTCGCGACCCTCTGTTATTAAACAAAAATCAATCAAATCCACAATAAAACTGAAGTAACAATGAATTGGAAGAAAGCTATTTAATGAAATAGTATAAATGTTATAGGAATTTAACATGAGATTGTGGAAATAATGCATAGAAATTTAGTGATAATTGCATGTTCTCTGAGTGATTTTACCTGATTCCTGGCAGGCTGGGGAAGACGAGAGAAAACATTCAGAAACATTACAAATCAAATATCACTAACTAATCTAACATGCAGACACGAAACACATTTAATAATACTAATAAATATACCATAACTTTGAAAGCAATATAAATCGCAATCAAGTATACAATTAACAAGAGAAAGCGCACGAAGTTTCACTCGTAGGAAAAATATCAAGATTTTTTTACACGCAAAGAAAAATCTAGAGAAAGTAAACTAACATACTAACATGCAACCAACCCTTAAAACATAAATAACGGTTAACTACATTTCAATAAAAAGTAAATAAACACTAGATATTTTACTAAAATTTAAATCTCCTCAAATTATGAATACACAAAACCTATCATTTTACGCTTATCAAAAGTAACAAACCTTATAAGGACAACTTGAAGTTATTTCTGTTATCGTATTGTAATGACTAAAACGATATAAAGTCTATTTGTACAGAACTAAATACTGTTAAAAACAAATGAATGTAAAAATGTAATATCGATGAGCAATTATATTTTTTATTCGAAATTGAAGCAACAAAAGCAGATTATAAAACAATGCCAGTTGCAAAAATGTAGGAGAGCGTCTGCATAGTAAACAGAGCAGAAACGGAGCTATAAAGCAAAGTATTGCCTACATGCTAATTCTTACTATATGTAATTATATACCGATGTACATAGTCCGTCTAAACAATCTTCAACGCAAGGCATATCACTTCAACCGTAAATAGTTTTATGTTAACAAAGAAATTAAAATAAAGCTCTAGGAAATATAATAACACTAATAAAAACTTTATCTCAAATAAGTCCACACACGTTAATTGGTCACTAAAGATCCCAATAAGGGATTACTTAAGTAACCATTAAACTGAGTGCGGGATTTAAAGTATTCTCACAAGTCTACCAACTGATACATGCTGCAACTTAACGTCCATTAAATCATGCATATAAAATATAATTTGACCCCAGAACGAGCGGCCCTCCGGGAAATATTGCAGTTTTTTTACTTTCGGCCCCTTTTTTGAAGAAAACAAGGCATTTCACAAGAGCGTTCACATTGTTAGTGAGAGGATGTGCACGCATATGGGATGCGCGTGCGCCGCCCACCTCTCTCTAAACTCGATTACACTACCGATGATTTACAGAGATCGAATTTAGAAGCTCGCCTCGTTACACCTATACACACATACATACACGACCAATTAAAGAATGACTTAACTGGCAATACATTAACTTTAAAAAACTGCACTCGTAATAACGCTGGGTAATGAGGTTCTCTATCGTATTACTACAAATGGTTTTTCTCGACTAACTTTATTACAGCATGCTTCATATCGTTTGCTAATTAATTCTGAATAAAAAAAGCTTAGTTGAATGAATATTATCATAATTTATTTAATTATTTTTAGCTTGTTATCTTAAATCCAATGAAAAAATGTTAGATTTTTTGTTTACACTTTCTACGGAAAGTGATAGTAATGTTATGTTGCCAGTTTATTGCTCCGTGAATTATATAACAGGTGTAATTGATAAATATCTAAAACGTAACAATATGTATCTAGATCTGATTTATCAAGTCCCCGTTCAGAGATCGCGGCGCGCTGAATAAATAATGAGGGCCGCGCAGGATCTAACGAGGAAGGTGAAAGTGCTCTAATAAACCTCATACAATGAATAAAAAACGTATTAAAAACACAAAATGGTCTTCGGGCTCAAGGCATCGAGCCATTCATCTTTTTTTATGTAAAACCAGATCACAACCGGCAATTAAATCGCCCGGACCTTATCGAAAACTTATTGCGATCGAACCGACGACTCACTTTTTGGACTAACCCTTTATTTTTTGTAGCGTCGATAAAGCCTGTAATTTGTTCCGAAGTTTCTAATAAATAAACACCAATAACGATTATTAAGAAAAAATGATAGGATATTACACGCGGTTAGAGTTGTGGAACGGTGTCTCTCGCTCGTGAAGTGATTTCGTTCGATTGTAACGTCTCTATTGATAACTATTGTGAAAGTGTTGCCAGCGGCCGCAGCCGCCGACTCCGGTGCTTTACAAGATTTACTGCTCGCCGCACTCATATACTCATACGTATTATTAAAGAGAATAGACTTTCTGATTAATTACCCAGCCTTATAATTGTTCGGGCCTGTTCAATCTGTAACGTAACGGTGTTAATTCGGTAACGTTGTGAGAATTATTTCTTTATTTCCACGACTCGGCGGCTATCGACGCATCAGCACACGCCGCTTTTGATACCGGACGTGAGCTTGACGCGAAATAAAGATACGATTTAGTGCGCTCGTAACTGTACCACCGACTAAAGATAAACCTATTCGGAGCGGACGAGCGAAGATTGAGCTTTGAACGCAAAAATTCCAGTGTTTGTTCAAAAATTAGAATGCGGTCCGCCGTTTAGTGGCCGAGTGGAGCTCGGTCGTGACGCGGCGGCGCTACGTGACCGCGATAAAAGATTCTCATCTGCCGTATTTACGCAGCGGAGTGGGCGGTTTTTATTTTTTCGAGAGTCTCCCGGCGAGCCCACTCGAGCCGTCGAGTGCGCGGAAACTTTTCACACGCCCCTCGCGCGTGGGGAAAACGTCCCCGCGCTGAATCCACGCGCCGATTCAGCTGATCGTGCAGAATGCGTTGCTAGTCCAACCCGTACTCCCTGCGGCTAGTGAAGCATCAAACAAACAAAAACAACTTGACGATCGATGAGAGAAAAACTTCCAACACCCGACAGCGGCAACGTTAATGTAATTTAAATGAAGGACTGATTCGCCGGCGCAACGCGGCGCGGCGTGTACCGTGACGCGCTCTCGGTGCATCGGCCCATCAACACGTAACGGTGTGGCTATTTTGCATACAAAACCATTATGTTATTGCTCAAAAACTTATTGTTGCGCCACAAAGCCCGGCATTACTCCTTAATTACACGCCTGTATGCAAATATATTTAATGGAAACCAATCTGTATTGAGATTGGATTTTAAGCTGCCAGTGTATTTTGAGGTTAGAATTAAAGTAACAATGGTAAGTGAAATAAAATCATTAGGTCGGGTAGAGTAATGAAGTCATTTTTCACACACAGAGGTCGCCAGTAGTGGCGCGGTGGCGCAGCGATCATATTTGCATTTGTTATTAGCATACATTCAGATAATTACGTGTGACGAGCGAGGCAGTGGGGGCCGGGTCTCATAATTAAAGCCAACAGTCCCACCATGAAGGTTTAATGTCAGTACACGTCGCAACTACAGGAATTGTAAGGAAATCAACTGTTGAATTTTTATGTAAAGATAATACACTGTCCACGGCTTCTAAATTGCATTCTAAATTGTCAAACATAATTAATTTAATTCGAATTAAACTGCACAGCGTTTCTGCGAGTAAAACTGCGTGTTACAGCTAGTATTAGACAAGCAAAGATTTCAACTAATTTATGAAGTCAAGTTACAAATGTATAAATCATAAACGTCGAATAAATTTATTACATGAACGGAAATAGTGTGTTGACACTAATAGAAATATTATACGTTTATATAAAATTTATATTTATTAATATTCTATTATTATCGATATGATAATTATCGTTATTCACTCGCGACAGCGTCTAACTTCTTTTATAACGTACTAGCTGTTCCCGTGCGACTTCATCCGCATGAAATTATGAAAATTTTATTTTATTGTTTACATTTGTCAAATTATCAATAACAAATGTCAAAATGACATGACATGACGACAACCTTGCGTCCTTCATGTTGGCAGTAACTTATGGTCTCTTTCCCACATTAGGGTTTTATCCAAAATATTTACCCCCTAAGTTTAATGGCGTGAAAATATATAGCCTAAAGCCTGTCGTAAGTGTATGGCTTTTTATTAAAAAAAAGAATTATTCAAAAATATGCTGTAATTGCTGACAACTTAGGCAACAAAGAAGTGTGTGTTTACGCTTTATTATAATAGTATAGATTATTTTTGTAACTTTTTTTTAATTTCTAAGTACATGTTCTATTGTTATTATTTTTAATTTTATATTCAATTTTTTTATTTAAATTCGCCAGAATAATGTTTATCACAAATTATTTCCTATTATTGTATAAGAATAAATTAATTTAAATGACATTAAAAATAGAAATTCAACGGAAACTGAACAACAAAATTAAAAAATCCTTATCGTCCTCTAAACAATAAGTAACTTTTTCTTTTGTTTTAAACAAAGAAATCTAGGTACATTATTCATATAAAGATATTCAGATATTCCAGAAAATACGGTAACTCTTTGTCTGTAAAATAGCAATTTATTAAATAAAATTTATCGAAATAACTCTAATGAATTTCTTTGTTTCTATATAATATTTAAATAATATCTAAATTAATTATTCCAGACATTAACCGTTCTATAACCTAGACAGAATTAACATTTAACTTTTATTTATTTGACTCATAAACTATAAAAATTATTATGAAATAATACTTGGTTTTAACTTATAAGTAAAAAGTCAGATGTACAGTTGAGGAAGTTTATTTCCTACCCATTTGGGTAAAAAAAAAAGTAATTTGACGCTTTCAATACTATTACGTTGAAAACTTGTCATATAATTTTAATTATATTAATATTATAAATGCGAAAGTTTAGATGGAGATTTGATAGTGTTTGTAGCCTAAACGGCTTAACAGATCTCGATGAAATTTGGCATAGATGTAGAGGATAGTCTGGAAAGACACATAGGCTCTCTCACTTTTGTTTTCTTTAAAATCCACGTAAAATGAGTCGCGGGCGACAGCTAGTACGTCACTAATTTGTAGCTTCAATGGTGACATTTTTTATAAGCTACGTTGTTGTCGAATTTAATTCTTTACCGTACCCTAATGACAGTTTTATCGTTGAATTAATTGTTAATTCACCGAAAGCTAAATGCAAATTTCGTTTGGTGCAATTGTATCCCACATTGTGGGCATCGTACCGTGACTACCTACTGTACGGTTTTAAACACGAAAATATTCATTACAGCCTTGTTTCAAAATACTCCGCTCTAACGGCTCACATTGTGCTGTTTGGAAACAATCAAAATGGTATATTAAACGTAAAACCATTGTTTATCTCGCTTTTTTTTTCTTATTCGCTAACAGGATCTCGTTTGGTTAAATTATCGCGGTTAGATAAAATCGAATAGACAATTTCATTTGTTTTTTAACGTCTGTCTACTTTAAATGCTCTAATGTTTTAATTCGTGTTAAGATAATGAGTTAATTTAGATATTTATTACCAAAAACAGCCAGTGCCAGCATTAAAACATTTTTTTTAAAACGTGCCTGTGCTACCATAGTAAAAATAAATGTTATAGTCATAATAACTTCGTAAGGCTATGTAAGCTTATTAAATTTAGCAATATTATAAATAGACCTCTGAGAAAATTATAAAAAAAAACTAAACAAAAATAGCACCATTAAGAGAGCCGTCTCGACTTCATTCCTCTGACCCGGCCGTCCGTGGAGTAGGCACACGCTAGCTTGGCTGACTATTACTGTCTAAAATATCTGCTAATATATGCAGTATTCCGATAGTATAAAGACTATAATCGCGCAAACATCATCATGGAATAGTACTATCAACTGTTTTCCCGAATGTACCTCGGATAATTGGTTGCGCAACTATTCGCAAAACATCTTTGTTGCAGCATACGTGATGTGCATAGACAAGCTCGTATAATGAATAATATGACAATTGATAATAAGTCCTATGACATTAAATATAAGATTCAAAATGAATTATCCAGTTTACAACAGAACCGTTGCATATACGTTGTCTGTAGAATTTAATGTTGAATTAAACGAATGACAATATAGTGAACTTGCAAAAAAAGTTTGGATATAAAAGGGAAAGAAAATAATAATAAATACTACAAAAAGTAAGTCAACATCATCCCTTCTTTTTCCGTAGGGTCCGATCATTGAATTTCCTCCAGATAACTCTACCATCCGTGACCTCAGTCAGCATTCCTTTCTTGATCGTATCACCTTCCAAACAATCCATACATCTTTTCCAAGTCTACCTCTACCTTACATCACAAACAATAAAACAAAAGAAGACGGAGCTAATAGTAATCCCTACAAGAACAACTGTAAAACAAATGAATTAAACCCTGGCAATCAAACGTAACTCAATCTAATAAAAAAAGTAGCTAGATTCCAAAGCTGCGAGTTCCTCTCGTGTCTTGTTTTACAGCATTAGAGGCCCGAGGTCAAGCGATCGGCAACAATGGAATGGGCCACATCCGGCCGAGCGGTATTATCATAATATTGCTTCCACTAAGGTACTGCCGGTGCCGATACACCGACATTAACACCGCCATTCGCAATTCAAACCTATTTGAATACGGTATTACAATGCACAGTAAACTTGAAGACAGAACTCATTAAACTACCACTTTAAATTGAGGAACAGTTTTATCACTAAACACTACAAATATATTTGTAACTAGCTTACGACTGTGACTTCGTTCGCGGGGTATTAATAAAACACAAGTGAGTAGCCTATGTTTTCTTCTATACGATGCTTTACATCTATACCAAATTTCATCCAGATCCGTTAAGCCGTTTAGGCTACAAACTCTAACAAACATCCATCCATCGATCTAAACTTTCGCATTTATAATATAAGTAAGAAGAAAGAACTAGGATTAAAATCTATACTTGCTGTTGTTTTCACTTAAAAAATTATTACTTCAATCAATTAACTCTTCTAATCTCGTTATATAAAAAAATCTAGCCATGCTTTTTATCTGCTTAATTAAAGATTTCAAAAAGATGTTAAAATACAAAAAAACGATGTAAACACATAAGCTATTATTTAAATTTTCCAAGGCTAATCGACTGGCAATAGAATAAACCGGCGATTCAATAAACAAGCTAACAACCAATTTCCAATTATCCAACACGTCTTGCTTCGTAAATATCGTTTTTTTCAACGTCTTGTACGAGTTTATGCCAACGTTAACTACGCACTGTCTAGCGATGCATAATGATAGAATAACGATTTGTAGCCATAAATAACCTAAGATTTTGTATTCTTTGATACCAATATTGTAAACGTTAATCTTTGCAAATTAAAAAAGTAATCTATACTAATATTATAAAGAGCAAAGATTTGCACTTTGTATTTTTGGTTGTTCATGTGTTTGATTCAGGCAAAAACTACTGGACCGATTTTTAAAATTCTTTCACCATTACAAAGGTAATTTATCTGTGAGTAACATAGGGTATATGTAGGTATTATATTTTAATTTCACGCGAGCGATAAATTGTAATGACCTGTAGATCCAGTCCAGATCGAACTTAGAAAGAAAACAATGAAAAAGCTACTAAAATGACAATAGTATCATTCTTAAGTCGTTCTTTTATTCAAAATTTTCTAAGTCAAGCTCCATTAATACTTTCCAATTGATAAATATGTACAAAATATATTTTACTATACTATATATTTTACTTCCTAGTAAGTAACATTCTTCTAAAAAAATAACTAAACATTTCGCGAATTTTTATCTATTTAGCTTCATAAGTGTGTCAATGTATGTACAACTACACTTCCGTTACAAATATATTTGCATGTTAACGGTGAGTGTAAGTTAACAATAGCTTTTATATTTGTTCTAACACATAGCTTTTTCTGCATAATTAGAAACTTGTTCGTGTTATCCATCCCAACTAATTATTCCATGAGAACTCAGATAAGATTAGAAGTTTGAGATTGAAATGTAATGTAAATTCATTTTAAATTTCACAAAAATATTGAATAAACATAACGAAGTTCATACATGGTAGTCTAAATTAACCGCCACTAACACTCCAAATGAAACAATAAGCGGTTGCCGGTTTTGTTCTCTCCATTGTCAAAGCTTAACAACAGAGTTATAATTGCATATTTATGAATAAAATAAAGCGGCTCTAATCCGTAATACAGTTATAGTTGAGTAATACTTAGTAACAATCGTCATAACTAAGTTTTCGATTGCGAAAATTTTGCATCCAATTGTCGGTAGTAACAATGGTTGCATTAATACAAAGGTCAATCGGATAGAACAGCCGCGAGCACAGCCCTCATATAGCACAAACTGGGAGTTCTTAAGATTGTTAACCATGTCGTAATAAATAGCCGGCATTTGCCGAGCGAAATGGGGAAATAGCTCATCGCGTCGATTTCGAAAATTGAGTTGAAATCTAGTTAAGAGCATTTGTTTAATTACTCGAGTATAAACAATAGCGCGGTGCAATTATATAAGTAATGGGAACTGCCAGTTGCCTTAGCCGTAGCGCCGCCGGTTCACATGTCCAGTGAAACAATGAACACAGCGTTCGCAACTTGAAGTTTCAAATTAGATTTGTTCTCAAAAGGATCTTTCGATTCCGCTATGACCTATTATCAAGTTAAAAATATTTGCAATTTACTAAAATCGGCATTCTAAGGGAAACATATTATTTACAGTTCAATTTACATGAAAATTAAGAGAGCATCTCCTATATAAAATACCATCACCAGCTCAAATATTTATAAGTATAGATTCCTTCACCATCACCATAGCAGTTAGTAAAAGCGTTAGTAACACCGAATAAAAACCGAAGCGGCTTCCCGATGCGAATCATTGCGATTTATGATGAGATAATTTAGCGCCACATCCCCCAGTGCGAGACAACACGCTTATCCGATCACATCTCATCTAACACAATTATTAGATAATATGATTTAGAAATGCCAAATGAAATATTAATCTCGATAATTCGTGAATGAGACAATCTGTGGTGAGATTCTAATTACGTGGTCGGTGTTCGCGGCTGCATTCAGCTGCGTCTATTAACAAGCTTTGGTTCTGATTTATTGGCTGATTAACGAAGATAGACTTTGTTAGTGTAAGCCATATTTCGTCGCACCGACCGCAGTACAAGCTGTTCTCGCATTTATAGCGCTTTGCTGTTGACACTTAAATACATCAATACTTTCTAAATCAGATAATACATCTTCATTACTATCTGTTTTGCTTTTATACAATTTTAATGATAACAGTACCAGATTAAGAGTACGGTTCAGTACTTCATTTAATGGAAAAATATAAACAGTTTTGTTGAAATTTAAAATAGAATAAGATTGTGATCGGATAAGTAAGTGTTGCCGTTAATGTAGTGCCGAGTGCTTAGGGAGTTAGAGAGAGTGAGGCGAGTGCAGTGAGGAGCACGCGGACTCACCGGCGCTCGTGCGCGTCTTGTTGGGGCGCGGCTTGCTCTGTTGCTGACTATAGCCTTTGCCCTGGTAGCCGTAGTAGTCGCCGGCGGCGGCATTGTACTGCGTGTTGTACTCCCCGGAGGGCTGGCTCGTGTCCTGGGGGCACGAGTCGGGCTGCGCACCTTCGCGCTGCTTGCTGGGTGGCGCGCCCATCATGGGCTTGACGTCCCCGCACAGGGGCAGCTCCTGCTGCTGCTGCATAAAGGCCACACTCATGGCGGTGGCGTGTGCAACAGCAGCCTGGTAGTCCTGCTGGCCCAGCGCCGCTGCCGCCACCGAGTCCGGCGTCGAGTCCTTGGGGGGAGTCGGAGGGAAGGAGAATAAGGGGTGGGGGTGGTGGTGCTGCGCGGGGGAGAGCGGCTTGTCTGCCTGTGCGCCATCCTGCTGGAAACCGCCACCCCACGCGCCGCCGCCCAGTGCCTTCGAGTCCAGCCAGGGGTGCAGCGGCGTGTGGAAGTGCGGCCTGCACACCTGTCCGCTGCCGCTGCTTAACGTTCGACCTGTGCAACAAAAACTTTTATTAAAGATTACTAATGTGACTTCTATTAATATTTTACACGAAAACAATTAATCTATTGAAATAGTTTTGTGTTTTGTTTTTTTTTTTTTGTTAAAATACAAACGAATTTCGAATTCAAGGACACATGGTTGAACTCGTTTATATCATTCAGTAGTGCTGGTAGCTTGACCAGTCCTACGCTACGCTACAATCATTAAAGCCGACAGCTAAAATGTTCGGACGCCCGCGCTCGCCCAAATTAATATCATTTGCCTTTAACAGCGGCTCTTTCACGCGACATCTCTATTCAACGTAATTATAATAGTACGCCAGTGGTGTAGTGGTGCAGTTTAATGTGTATTTGATAAACAAATAATGATTGTTTGCGTCGGTCTCGTTGGCTGCGTCCGTGAACAAAGGCCGCTCTTTCCGAAATCGTTACAAAAGCGCTGTGTCACAACCTCGGACAATTAAAATTGTGGCCCACTTGGATATTTCATTAATTAGACAACTAAAAGGTGATTAATATTTACGTCATGAACTGTTTTGATTTTTTTACTCAAAATTAATTAACATTTCTCTTACATGTGTGTATATTTGTTTAAAACGTGGTTTATTACAAGGATTTATACAATAAAGTTGGTAGTAGTAGAAAAATGCTGACTAATAGATATCGATTTTATAAAAAAAATAGTTTAATTAATACTAACTGCCCCCATTTTCATACTTCTAATATGAACAAAATATGTCTTCTTTCCCGCATATTCACGGTACATAACCATGGAACATTACATATAATTTTTAAATAAACTTAAGGGAAGCACACCCCATTCAATTTCACAAACTACATTCGGCAATTATTATTTATAAAAGTGAAAACGAACATATGTACGGGCTCGTTATTGTGGGGTGCTGGTAGTCTGCTTGAGCGAGGATTGGTCGCCGTGGGCCCTTCGTCTGCGCTCCCCACGGCCCACGGCCCACAGCTCATGGCTGGGCAATTGTTGACGCATCCCTGTGGTGCTCCACGGGTTAGCAAATTACTCAGTAACAGTTAATTTACTGCCAAACCTATGTTTATTAGATGAGATTGCGATTTATAAATCTATCATGCGCCTCTATTTAATGTTTTATTAGTTAAGTCTACATTTAGATTATTGGATCCGATAATTTTAACAGCTGGAAAGAAGTTATCAAAGAAAATGATGAAAATGCAACTTTTTTATATATTGAGAAGTAACCTTAAATATTATGAATTGTTAATAATGAATTCGATTTATACAAATCTTGCAAATGTTATTTATTAATTGCATAAACAGCTGCGCTTTATCGTATTAGAATAAATTAACATTATTCGAGTTATAGAGCTGATTAATAATTTATTATCATAAATGTATACTAATAAAGTGCATATGATTAACGATCTTCAAATAATAACAAAATTAACTAACTAATTTATTTAGACAATTCTATTAAAATAACGGAAAAAGAACATTTTTAAAACATTTGACTTCGTCTCGCTGCTAGCTAACATCTACTATTCCTGAGAACATTAACTACAATATTAACAAACTATATAACTGAACATATAAAGCACCAAAATCCATATAAAGAATCAAAACATAATACGAACATCAACAATGCCGAACGATCGCCTACTGCCCGCATGGCCTGTACCCAGGTGTCGATCGCACTGCAGATAATCAGCGATCGTATCGCAAGGGCACCCGTACATCGCGTCCCCACTACCAGCGTAACAGAGAGAAATGCTCTCTACGAGGAATGAATAATTAAATTATGTGAACTGTTGCCTAATTAATTACTTCGTTTACAACCGACTTTTAATTTTAACTAAATACGTTTATCAGAGTGACTTCAGTAAACTACCTCCGAATCGAAAAATTCTAGTTTCGGCCAAAGTATGAAAAATATATATTCAACATTATTATTTTATTATTCCCCATATATGATGCAATAAAAGGGAAAGCAATTTTTCTTTCATTTTACGTTATAAATCACCCTTAGCATCATTACTGAGCGAATAAAACAATAATCAATCGACGGCGTGACATTAGGCAGAGTCACAGAGTACACACGGGGCTTCAACAGCGACCACGGCAGCCGCCCCTCGCGCACAATACCACCGGCGATGGCGGCCCGATAACGCGTATGAATAATTCCTGTTATCGCTCCATCTCGCCACATGCCCTACCTGCCCTCCTACCATGCGATACAACGACCAAGCGATGTACTATAAAAATCGAATTCTTTCGGTTCGGAAGGGAATCGATTTGAAAGGGAAAGCGGTTACATGGTACCGGTCGCCAGCCGAGCTTTTTATTCATTAGAGGGCTGCAAAGTTTCGGCCATTGTGCTAGATACTCAAAGTGCCACTAAGCTGCGATTGTGTGGGGATTTGTGCCATATGAACCATTCGGATAAATAATAATAAATAAAAAACTTGCACTCCAATTGCTATTTCAATATGAGAACTTTGAATTTAAAAAAAAAAAAACATTGATCTAAAGACCTCATTACATTTTGTCACTGCTGATCAATAACTACAAGTATTAGATAAATATCGGACCTTACGTCTTGAAAACAAGATTATAAAAAATATTCTCATATGAGATACTGAAATTATGTTGTGAATAATCACCGTTTTGTCATCATTAAAGGTGTTATTCCAATATATCATTAAAATATATATCGTCATATTAAATTAAAATCCAATCAAAACCGGTTCAGCTGGTTCTCACAGTGTGTACGGAAACAAAACACCGGAATTGAACCGGGACCCCTGCAACAGCCCCCCAGCAGATGTGGCATCAGATCTTATCTGGCCGACTCCGCAGGCCTCCGCAAGTGTTAGCGATGCGTTCTCTTGTATACGCTTGTAACGGTCCTGATGCAACCCCTTTCACTATAATACTTTGTTACGTAAAAAGTTTATTGTCAAAAAAGTAATAGGTTTTTATAAATTGATTTATTACTATTTATGTGTTAACTTTCTGCTTCTGCATTACAATGTAATCCTTTTTCACGAGTCTATGTATTTTCCAAAGATTAATAGTTTCATGGTCGAACATGAAACAAATTTTCAGATCATTGTAAATACAAAAAAGTTGATTGTAATTCAGGCAATTTACTAGCCTCAGCGATACTGAAACTATGTTACAATAATTTCTAGAAAGAATTTTGTTACAGAACGTGATTTATTAATCTAAATTAAAATAAACAGTAGGAACATCGTGCCCTGTAGCGAGGCAAGGCCGGGCCGAGCGTCGACCAGTCTACGGACGTCGTTGCAGCCGCGCATCGACGCACGCCGCATACGCATGCGGGCGGCGTGCGCGGACGTGTGTTACGATCTTAAACCAACTTATGCCAACTTATCCCTTCCACTTATTGTCTTTAGACGTGTTATCCTTTGTTCCAGCGACGGATCATTACACTATACAACTGTACCCACCTGACCCATAACGCCGACAAGTTAGAGGTTAAATTCCTCTAGCAGTCGTCCCCTGTGAAATGTCCGACGTGTTAGCGAATGATAAATGTAGGCGTCGATATCGCGTATCGGATCTCACCGTTCGCACGCCGAATTAATTTTAATTTATTGATCGCCGTATCGACGCGGAGTATTTTAGCTGCCTACTACGTCGCCATCGCCGTGCAGCGCTCGCTTTGAACCTATACCATATTTAATACCGACATCGATACAAATACAATACAAACAACAACGCTGAGTGGTACCATGTTGTAATTAAAACAACCAAACAAACTTAAAGCAGCCATCCACGTACCCGTACCCACGATCCGTCGTACTATCGGTCAAGGTAACTGGAAGTACAATTCCAAATATTATTTATGACTCGATAGTTTCATTATGCCCTATAAAATAAGGCCACTTCGCAACATGAATGGCAAACCGGCCAGTTACTACTTTAGCGATGTAATTAATGCAATATTGTTAATGAAAAATATAAATCCTGCACACTTGTCGCCTGTCAACAACCAGATGATGTCATAATAAATTAAAATTAAAACTAAATAAATATTATTGCCATCATCGCATAAAACGTTAATGTATTTAAATGTAATCGCTAATAATGTGCAAATAAGGTGAACCGGATATATTGGATGCTATTTTCACACGCGATTTATTCTTCCAACTATTAATCCTTTAAACTAAGGAATTAATATCGAATTATTGGATCGTTTCACTTCACTACCGAGATATAGTGACAACACTGATGATATCTCACTCACCTGTCTAAAGTAACAAGTTAATATGCTTGTACGGTGTGAACTTTAATATAATTCCTTCGATCACAGTGATAAATGTGTAATTCATTCTTAACAACGTAAAGAAACATTTTACGTTTTAATATCGCTTACGTCAAAAAGAATCTCGTACTACGTATAATCAAGATAGTGTCTTAAGTAATAATAATATTTAATTAATCAATCGTCAAATAAATTAAAATTATAGTGGAACAAATAAAGATTTCTCCTACAACTTCGATATCCTGAGATCTAACTGGAGATGCTTAGACTAACAGAAAGCAGCATTTTGTTCTCTCTATCTCTGTCAAATTGAATTCCTTCGTATACTAAATAAGACGTTGTTGCCGCATATCATACTCTAGCGACGTAGCAATCATAAAAATCGTATTATAATCCAATCAGAAGTGACGGCGATGTGACCGCCCGCGAGATCGTTTTACCATTCGGGACGCGCTTCGTTCGATCGTAAAACATTTTTCGTTTGTACGACACTTATAAGAATTACAAGGACATATTGATACGAGGCA
Organism: Papilio polytes; assembly: GCF_000836215.1. Lineage (NCBI taxonomy): Eukaryota > Metazoa > Arthropoda > Insecta > Lepidoptera > Papilionidae > Papilio > Papilio polytes. The sequence continues at coordinate 2,604,819 of NW_013524901.1, forward strand.
TAATGTGAACGCGGCCGCGACATGTGTGGCGCGACCACTGGTGAGAGAACTGAACATAAATTAAACGACGCCTGTGAAAATCCTATTAAAATTCAAGCGACGATTTCTATCGTTTCATTTCTTAAACACCCAATTGTCACGGAATTATCAACATACGAATGGTGCATTATACGTGCGTAATATGTCAGGTTTTTGTAATATTGAAGGTCTAATAAGATATCGCTTTATAAACCAGAGGGTAAGCAAATTTAAGTTGTGACCATTTAAATAACTTTGTTAACGTTATCGCTAAAAAATAACATCTAAAGTTAAGACTGTTCATTTACTACACCATTTTGCGTCTAATCAATTTTTAATATAGAAGAAATATTTGTTAAATTGTCTGTATTTGCATGTACTTTTCACCAACCAACAGCGAGTTCCTAAATGACGTTTCATTCGATGTCATTTTCATATTTATTTCTTTTGTAAGTGTAACAGTTATTTTACGTTATATTTCGCTGCGACAGAACTCGGTCATAACGTTGCTCTCAATACGTCCTTTTGAACATTTTCATTTTATATCTAAATTGCATTTCAGTAGCTTTATGCAACATGCATATAAAAATAGCTATTTTGAATTTCGTAATCATTAACGTCAATTATACTAGTTTTCTACTTTAACGTTTGAATTTTTTGTAAATTAATAAACTATTTCTATGCCATTAATATCCATATATTATAACGAAACTGACTTTGTTAATATAATATAGTTTATTTGCATATCTAGTTTGGTTGTTATGCTTTCGTCGAGTCGTGTCCCAAGGCGAAGTTAAGCCGAGGCGGATTAGAGGTCGAACTGTCGAAGCTCTTAGATATTACACAGGTTTACACAAAGCTATTGTTTATTTAAATAAAAGTAATAAAAACGAATTACTACATAATTTTTATAACATAGTAATTTAACGTGGATTTAGAACCTATCAAAATTAACGCATTATTTTACATGTTTGTTTTTAAATTTATATATGCGACAATTTAAAGCCTTATACATATTCTTAGGTGTGTTATAACACGATTTGTTGGATGTTTTATCATTTAAATTATGATTATTTCATCCATATCCTTTGATTTTTATATTTTCTAGTAGTTGTTGTTAATTTTTGTAATGAACTACTCCAAATTGACATAATAACAATGTTTTAATTTATTATAATTTCATGTATTAACTAGAAAACGTTTGCATCAAAACAAGGACAATTCCCTATAGCAAGCTTTAGTAAAAACTCATAACAACGTTCAGTCTCGCGTAAACATACGACTTTAATGTATGAAATGTATTTGGACGTCCGTGTGTGTCAGACATCTGTGGACATTAAGGATTGTTGCAAGAACGCATACCATTTATGCGTCGATATATCCCTTAAATGTGGAAGATAAAAAATAGACATCTCGTGATAATGATGTAAGCTGATGACACGACAATTTCTTCTCGGTCGAGGCGACACCGTGGAAGGAATTTCTTTGCATACAGGGCATGTAATTTTAAGTGCACGCGCCCTGCATACGCAATGCGATGTCACTCGTTGGAACCCGGGGTGGGTACATTGTTTTTTTTATTTTCTTACGAACCCATCACTTCTCATTAAGTGGCGTTTGAAGAATAACTTAACATCTCTAATGTCCGGACATGAATTTTATTGTTATTGCATTTTAATAAATTTTTCATTGTTCCAACGTTCGTCAATGGCTCTCTCCCACTCTTACATTTCCGAGCGAGGAAGGAAGTCGCATCTTGTGTGTTTTGTTTTTAGGAATGAATTGGGGTGCATTCAGAAAATTTATACGAAATAATGAATTTGTAACAAGTTTTTATTGATTATACGTTTATTTAATATTAATACTTAGTTGACAAGAACAATGCTTTTCAACCCGATATTATCTTTAAAAGATTGTCATCTAATATAGAAAGTACGCCACTTTCATACATCCAACAAGAATATAACACATTATTGTCTACGTCACTGTACCTCACATACACAAGAAAGAATTCACAGATACAAAAAAATGTCCACAGCAACCGCGGCCGTCGGATATGTCACGCTACACTTGTGATCCCGGACATCAAACGGGCCGACGCTTTGCTACGCCGCGCACTACGAACGTCAAGTACCTGCCTCTAGAAAATTTCCGCTACATTTGACGCGACAGTTTATTGAGATACCGAACAGATGCGGCTGATAAATTATCACTTGCATCTTCCGCGAAACCTTCACGTTTTAGATAGCCTAGTTTTCTTTAACCTTAGTATAACCGTTTGTTTTACTTTTTCATTATCTCTATATACATAAGACGTAGGAGCTATTTGTTCTAAACACGATTTAGACTTCAGTTCATTACTTTTACTGTGACATATAACATAGAACAAAATCATAAATTTATCTGACACAAACATGCTAGTCAATTTAAATGAATTAAAATGACATTGTAGAAAAATGCTGTTCGTCATTATTGAATGATTGTTTAAGATCGTTATTTTATTTCATTAAATAAAAACATAAATTTTAATAAACAAAAACTTTGATTCTGTATTCACAAGTTAAGTCAATTATTACGAATGCATAAGGACATTTATAATCTGTGAGTGCATCAAAGCAAAGAATTGCATTATTGTTGAGAGCTTACGTAAAACGTACGTGATAGACTATGACCTATTTAATTCATCTTTATTACTTTATCTTAATCATAACTACCATACAATCGCTTTAGGAATGTCTGTGAGCTATGCAATGTCCTGCTCACGTACATCTGAGAGACAAGACGTCTTACTATCGAGTTCTCTCTCTTTTTCGTTAATCTGTGGACACTTACAACGATCAATGCAAGATAAGTGAACAGATCTCGAAAAGTTTTACACTTATCAAACTGTTTTAGTTCATAGAATTTATTCATAAAGGCAGTGTGAAATATCCTGTGACCTAAATCAAAGAGTACAACTAGATAAGCAAACATGGTACAGTTAAATCTAAACCATGACACAACAAATAATATAGACATGTAGGTAGACACGAGCACAACATGAGTTGTAATTTCCATAATTAATAACCGTGCGTCGGTCACGATGTCTATCATCAAACGTGATCCAGCATCTCGTATCTACAGACGATGCTGGTAAATTGTTTTACAAGCTACGATTTATTGGGTTATAGGAATCGTTGCGAAATTACAAGTTGGTTAACATCGGGCCGGGGTCTGCCTGACCCCACAATCTTGACAATGGCCGGGCGATAGCGAGTGTTCCTGTAATAATGCCTATAATGACGCCGCCCGGCAGCTTGCTTACATAACCGCTCGTGACTCGCGCATTACGGTATCGACACAAAAATACGAACCCGCATACCACAGGGACGAACTCACTAATTTTAGTTAAATTAAAATAACTCGATTATCTCAAATTGATAAATCGTGATTTTTAATTTAATAATCAAACAATGTAGTCTACTAAGCAGAGGATAAAGAAAACTGTAATTCAATTAATAGGCGAGTTTTCTATACAAAATAACTTCTGTAAGACGATAAGCAACTGTTAAAATACGCACCAAGCTTCAGAATAAACTAATCTTACTAATATTATAAATGCGAAAGTTTAAATATCAACATCCATCATGTTTGTTAGAGTTTGTAGCCAAGACGGTTGAACCGATCTCGATGAAATTTGGCACACTATACGTAGACGATAGCCTGGAAGGACACAGACTACTCACTTTTGTTTTTTTAATTCCATGCGGACGGAATCGAGAAAGCTAGTACTTTCAATAAAATTTTAATACACCCCTGTTGTCGTTAACCGGTCCATTTTTCGATCTTCATAATTTAATCCTGGCTAAGAAGTAAGTTAGAGTCTAATAACCTCACTCGGTGTGACAACAGCCCTCCCTCCCGCAATACCTTGTTACAGACCCAATCAATCAATATAAAAAGCTTCTTACTTACACTGTTAATACGCTACTACTATGTCATAAGTTGTCATTATCAGATTATTAACTAGCTGTTACCCCCGACATCATCCACGCAATATTAATATAAAAAGAAGCCTATAATATACCCGTCTGTCAGCTACCCTCCAGCGAAAGTTCGGTCGAAATCGGCCCGCCGTTATGTTACATTAGTGATGTTAAGTTTACATATAGATAAAAAGTAGTATATGAATCATAATTAAATTAATGAAGATATTTTCAAAGCAGTACATAAACAGTTACGTATTAGCATAAAGGAAATCCCTTCCACACCTTATAGCGCGACATTGATCAATAACGCCGCTATTGCCGCTATCGTCCAGTCATTGCAACCAAAGACATTAAAAATATAAATTAATAGACAGGACAATACGAAAACCTACTACTCATATAATTTCAGTTCTTATTGTAACACTGATGCGTAGCGGTTTAAACAAAAGATATTACAAATTAATAGACGGGACATTACGAAAAAACCTATTACTGGTAGTTTCACTACTAATTTTGACACTGGTGGGTAGCAGTACAAACATTTTACACAATTATGCTTAAAATAATGAAAAGGGAAATCTAAGTAATGTCCGCTCCATGTTATATTTGAATGTCTGTGTATGCAATACAATGATTAACCGTTTCATACTGACAATGTCAATACAATTCAATGGAGAACGAAAGACAATCTGCTAATACTGAGTTAATTGGTATATGAAATGATAAATGATCGCTCTGTAGTTCGACAATTTAATATAGCTAGGTTGGACGTTAACTGGTCAGTCAATGTACGAAGTAAATGTAACACTGAATAGAGCCCGGAGGTCTAAAATCTAAGTGGATTTAGAAACTCGCGTTAGTGACAATAATTTTGATTTTAAAAAATAAGTGTGTTAAATTAAGTAACTTCTTTTTGGTATATTTTTTAAATAGAAATTGTCAGATCTATTTATTATAAAAAGGCAAAAATTATAGAAAAATGTTAAGAAAGATTTCATTTGTTCTAAAGGAAAACATGGTTTAAATAATATCTAAGAATACAATTTCTAAAAGTATTTACAAGTTACAAGGAATGTACCTGAACCCTGTCTGTACTGATCACAGTTATTTTGCGAACATGTCCGTAAACTACACTTATAATCTAACTTGTACACTCGTCAACATTAATGTTTCGTTGTTAGAATTATGTTAGAACTACCTTTCGCCCGCGACTCAGTCTGCGTGGAATTAAAAAACACAAAGGTGAATAGCCTATGTGTTCTTCCAGACTATCCTCTACATCTATACCAAATTTGAACGAAATCCGTTCAGCCGTTTAGGCTACAAACTCTAACAATCATCCATCCATCTAAACTTTTGCATTTTTAATATTAGTATGATGTATCTCGACAATACTTAAGGTAGAAAAGTTGATTTAAATTTTATTATGATATACAAGTTTTAAAATGTATGAGATAAAATTACGTATGTGTTTAAATACGTATGTTAAACAAATAGTAATAAAAATGTAATTTTTAAAGTTTGCTAATTTTGTTGTAATATGATTATGATTGTATTGTTAAACTGTTAATTTTTTGTTGTTTTAATCTTAATATATAGACTACTCTTAACAATCCTTGTGTTATTGAATGTACAATACAATTGTCCAGGTGGTGTTAAATTTATTCTGAAAGATTTTAGATTTTATATTGACATCAACTGTAAGAATTCAAATAAAGAAGAGGAAAGTACATGTTAAGATATAGAATATGAATTAACAGTCTTTAAACCTAACAATTAAAATTAATCTCAAAGATGTACTCATAGTTTTTGTAATTTATTTAGGGCAGTTTATATGAGCATATAACTTGAAATTACTTAAAGATTTATTAACACTAAATTAGTACATGTTTTGTTAGCATGAACGTCAAGTTAGCGTTAGCACGAATATGTATAAAAACAGTTTTCAGTCGTATTTTATAAGCATAATTATATTTTGGGATTTATTTTATTAAGAAATAATTACAACGATGTAAATGAAGACTGAAACAAAAAAATAAAAAAGGAAATAAAAACTCAGATTTTGTGTACATATACATAGAATTGAACATTTATGCAGTTATTCCAGTCACATATAACATAGACTGAATGTTCAACCGAATGAATGAGTGCTTACAAATATTACTTTAATTATAGTTCTCAGTGGCAGATCGGTACGATAGAGCCCGTCCTTATCACTGATATCGCCACCCGAAAGCAACAAAGAAAGACAAATGCGATGCTTTCTTTGCACAAAGGAGCGTTCTTTAACGGCCGCCTAGTAATGAGTGCCCGCGCCCCTCGCCCCTCGCCCCTCGCCCCTCGCCCCTCCGCCCCGGTAGCCCCGGACGAAACAACGGGGCATAAATCATGGCGGCCCAGGAAATCATTCATCCTCCGTAATGTGCTGCGAAAATAGGCTTCCACTCGGAACGAAGTCGTGCGACGCTAACGCCCCCCGCGACCAACGCTTTAAACTACAAATTGTGGTGCAATGAGAACATAAATTTTTCATTTAAGGTAATTTTCGCTCGCAGCCCGAACGCTAACGGTCGCCGTAATCCCGCCCGTAATTTGTTACAAGTGTTAAAAACGTATAAATAAAATACAAATCTCAAAGTACTTTCTTCTACGGTAATACTTTCAGTATAAGTCTCGTTTAAAATAACTAAAACAATTTCAGGTTATAACTCAAAACCTTTAAGTTGTAATTAAAAACATTTTCTATTCTCTGAATCACAAAATTAATACAACATTATAACAATAACTTTCACTTTAAATACGCCTGAGTCACGTTTATAATAAAACTAACGTTACAGTTTCTAGGGCAAACCGCAAGCTCCGAGACTACACGATCGCCATTAAGCGGATTTAAAGGCCGATCAATTAAAAAGGGACCATAGTTCAATGGCCGTTCCCATGACATTTTTGTCATAACTTCTGCTTAAAGCCGAAATCGTGGCCATTCCTCTGGGGGCGAACGTAACCGCACCGCAATGTATGACAAAACGTGACATAACCACCGACTCATCCACACTTTAGAAAACAAACAAATTTCCGACGCAAAAACAAACATTAACAACTTTCTTATCCTTATTCCGTTGATATAAGTGCTATAATAATAAGCTTAATCGATATCGCTAGTGTAAATAAGTTTGAATTGAAGCGAGGTGCATGCGGCATGCCTTACAACCTCCATCGATCAAGGTCCGGCCGAATCACCCTCACAGCACCAATCGACCGGAAACAAGACCCTTACCAAATCCTAAATTGGATCGTGTTGTTCGTAATCCTAAATAAAATAAACTAAAAACAAATACATGAAGTATACCTTAAGAGACAGACAACATAGTTATCCAATCTTAACAGAATTATAAAGTCAGTGTTACACGTTAGCAAATTGTGCTTTTTATAATCCATTATCCCTTCTAATGCTTCTAATACATTTTAATTTTATATTTAAATCTAACTATCTACTACTCTTATTTTCATGTCAAAAACACTAAAAGGACATTAAAAACGAAAAGAGGGTCTGTGAAATGTTTAAATAAATCGCTTTGTACATCTCCCACACAACGATCGTCAGATTTTAATATCAAATATCAATATTTGGATGCGATCAATCAAAGTTAATCACGCGAAAGATAAAAAAGCAATATGAATACATTAAGTTCTTTAGTTGACGCCCGCGCCGTGTGCAATGGCCCGGGAATCAACTACCGAGGGATCATTTTTTATAATAAAAATCTATTAATTACTCGTAACTCACATGACACAGACTTACGCATTATTCGCAACACATTTTTTTTTCTCTACAAAATAGCTCTTAAGAGGAACTATGTAAATTAATGAACAAAACCAATTATGTATTTCTATAGTTTTAAATGATTTTCTACCTTTCATAACAATCCTAACTCGTGAGTGCCACCATCAGTAAACTTACCAACTGATCAAAGGCCGGTGGCAATTTAAAAAGTTAAGTAATTAGGTCAACTCGTCCCGTGTTTAAAAGCAATCGATATGAGAGGGCGAAGTTAACAAAGAACGCCAATAAAACTAAACGCTGTTCTCCGTTCTGGCCGCTCGTTGGCGGCGGCGCGACGATCGATTTTTCTAATTGTTACAGCCAACAGTGCAACTAAACTAGTTTCTAGTTCACCGACAATGCATGCGAGCTTTCTGTCGTGTTCTAAATAAAACAATTATTTAACAAGTTAGTTATAATAAAACAATACACCTTTTGTGGTGATGGAATTATTTTTGGTTATAAAACAACTTGGTGATAATTCATCGACATTTTATTCAATTTTTTTCAAGAAATTTTATAAGTAGAATTAAAATGAATATTTTTTTCATCTTCAGGGTAATTTCCAAATTCCTACTTTCGCTGCAGATTTTTTTAAATAGAACTTTATTAAAAAAATCTGCAGCGAATGGAATATGTATGAAGACAAATTTATACCCTGAATAGACAATTACAGCATCAATACATTAAGATAGCTATTTAAAAAAGTACAAAAAATAACTAAGCTTGTTTCAGCAATTTATTACGACTACTTGTTAGTAAGAAATATGCAATAATTAACATAGGCATAGAAGCGATTAAGTTAGAGTTTTTTTACTTCAGACGGTCGATGTTAAATGTATTGTGACGGTTTATAAACTGCTGCTCTAACGGCTTTGATTTAATTAAGTGCCGCTTCTGCGATAGGACTTTCGATTTTTGAATACTGTGTAACAAACGGTATTAAAATATGGTACAATCCTTCTGCACATCAAACCTTAACATATCAAAATTACACTCTTAAAACTACACTCTTTTGTAACTTTCAAAACAAATTCAAAAAAAATATTATACTTGTATCAAATGTCCGTTTGTCAAAATTATTATTTTAAAAGATAACAGACTAAGTATTATCAGAGTATCAACTAAATTTGAACAATAATTAAATTCAAAACGTTTAAGATATTGGGAAGTTAGAATGTTCTTAACCATTAATGTGGAAAATATCTGAGAAGACAATGCGGGAATTCGGCAGAATGCGTGTGTGAAGGGATCGAGTCTGGAAAGTTATGCAAATATTACATTTCCGCGCGAACGATCCGCCAGAGGGAGTGCCAAATGCAAAATACAATGAACAGGAATATTCGAGATTCTATTACATTGTTGTGTAAATACTAACTCTGCTTGTTAAAAATGTAAAAAAAAAAAAATAAAAACACGTAAATTTAATTTTGAGTAACCAAACTTTTTAGGTTAGGAACAATTCGGTAGATAAGTGATTGACCTCAAACATAAAAATGGCGGCGAACAAAGCCTAATCCGTGTGATTTAATTCAATAAGACAGAAACAAGTGAAGCCTGAATTTAAGTACAAAGTAGGTTAATCAACTAACGAATTACACTTAATTTTTACCGTAAAAACAACTAGTATGACGTAAACGAACATACGGAATAGTTTTTTTTCTACGTTTAGCAATTCTAGTTGAGCAAAGAGTATGTAATGAAACTTTTCAATGAGATTAAGTAATTTCATAAATTACCCGCGCAATGATTACGCGCAACCTAACTGGCCACCAAGAAAACAGTCCGCGCTTTCGACTTTTTTCTTAATAAATGGGCAAATGTCGCAGGCGTACAGCCAGCGCTACGGGCAAGTTTTTAAGTGACATAATACTGTTTATTAAATATTGATGATAAACCTGATATTGCGCATAGTATGAATTGCATTGTATAAAAAAATAAACAGCGTCTGTCTGAAAAGGAATTACAAATGGGTCCCGCAAAGCAAGCATGCGTGCCGGCATGGCGGCAACATCTTGCTCGGATGATTGTATACTTTTTGTTTAATTTTAATCGTAATGTCTTAATGTAGATTAACTTTTTATTTGAAAATAATAACAAGGTATGTAAGATAATCATTTTTCGTTTTATATCTATAGAACATATATACGGAATGCAGTGCAAGCGTTACTGTAACTCAATGAAAAGTCTCAAACACTATTTCCCCTAAAAATGGCTCCTAAAACATCAACTCTACTTTTAATATTAATTACAAATATATATTTTAGCATCAACATTTTATTCATCATCATCTTTTTCATCGTCATTTAAGATCATCTTGAATTAAAAATAAATATTTCATCACATAAATGTTTTTGGCACATTTTTGTTAAAAAAATGTATAAGTGGTAATGTGGCGAAGTATTCGATGCAGGCATAATTTTTTAAAAGCGTTATTTCAAAAGAACTTGCACAGAGTAATAAAATACAATTACCACACACACCAAGTCTCACAAGTTGGTCATATAGAATAAAATCTTGCATATAATAAGTAGGTTCATCCTCTCCGAACCGAAACCGAGGGTAATTTAGCAACTATTTTCGCAAGCGGAATCGCCGTCGGCTTATTAATTCGTGTACGAACAGGGAGGAAATAATTAATGGTTCAAAGCATCATTATTTTTATAGGACGACGCGGCGCGGAGGCAGAGGGGAGATGTCCCCGCGTGCGCCAGCGCAGGCTCCGCCCCTGACTTAATTGCACCAATCTGCGGGACGAACACGCACACACGCATTTCCACGCACCGACGTACGCATTTCCACAACCACACGTAATGGCACATTGCATTAGGCAAATGCATCGCCTTTTGTGTTTCTTAATCGCAATTCATTGTTAAAAGAAACGTAAATAGAATAGGCTAAGCTATAATTCCCGTACACTATATAATTAAGTGTCTAGTTGTAACGAGAATTTCAAAAGAGCAAAAAGCGCAAAGAGTAAATGAAGACAGAGCTAACGAATTATAGAGGACAGAGTATGAAATGCAAAGAAAAAATAGGTTGGTAATGCGAGCCCTCGCAGGTCGCTGGCTACCTACCTTCATGAGACCTATACAAAACGAATGTTTAGTCAATTTTAATTGGTATAGTGATGATTGCTCTTGATATACCTTGTTCATTACTCTGCTCTATGGCCGAGGTAATTGAAGAGGGCTCGTTAATGGAATCAGTATGGACTTAATCAGAGAACAATTTAAATTCTCATACACCTATAACGTGTCAACTACGTTTTTTATATAGTTTTTAAATGTTTCTAAATATCATATTAAGACATTTATATGCAATATAAATATGAAATTCATAATTCGTTATGTGTTGGTTATATGTTTTGTTCGTTATTCGATAAAACGTGCGCCTAATTAGGTGAATTTCGATATTGGGATTTTATAATGTATTCTGATTTAGTATAATAAAATTTGAAATTAAATCGTGAAACGTGTTAGTAAAACAGCATTTTAATACGTGAAATCGATTACCTTTACTAACCAATGAATTGTACAAATATTTCAAAATGCTTTTTCATAGTGTAAATGCTTAATATATCGCGGCTTTGTTACCTGTAGTATCTTCAATTATTTTAAAAACAAATTAACTACGTAAAACCGTAAAGTACTTACTTCTGGCTACGTAAACTGTGTATTCTAAAAATACAATCGTCAAAAGTCGTAATACCAAGATTTTGCATTATTTTAAATATTATGAATAACGGTGATTACATAAAGGTGAAATAAAAACCATCTCTGATATTTTCATAAATTTATTTTCATCGTATCAAATTTTGTTATCATTACTTTCGATTTTTATTCGATTGAATTACCATTACATTTAAGCAAGAAAATAATAATTGTCTGCTGCTAAAAATGAATAAATATGGCAGGCGGGAATTTCAACACGAAATTTTTTATTTAAATTATTATTTAATTCAACAATTTCCTGATATTATTTTTTAAAACATTTACGGTAAATTCTTAAACAAATATCGAATTAAAAAACTCCTTTACTTTTTTGATATATGAAAAAAGCCGTAAAAGTGATCTCAAACGGAGTGAAATAAATAATTTCATCCATATCATCAATCGCGTCACCAAACCATAAATTATAGAGTCGGTGTCAAATCGGTTGCCCTCGCCCTATATCGTGTTACACTCACCTATTACGACAACAGACTGCGTACAATAAAAAAAAGATCGGATCCATGGAATGTAGAAGTCTACGTTTTGTTTTACATTGCTCAAGATCCCCATTTCTAACTTGATTCAAATCACTGAACTTAAATGACAAAATTACTTAAATGAAATGTTACAACCTTATAAAATGTCAACAATACAAATATTTTATAAGTTTTTTTGCTAAATTATCTTCATTATGAGCAAATGTAGTGTTTTTATACAGAACTTAACCCATTAAAATTAACAACAACACAGGAAAAAATATTGTCTACGAATATTCTTGCAAAGAAAATTATATATTCTATATGATAAAGCCTCTTAAAAGACTTACCAATTGCTGGCCTTTTATGCAAATAACATTTGTGATAATACGAATAATAAACCTTCATGTTGATAAAAAATAACATACAAATAATAAGGTAGGTATGGCTTTAGTGAAGAGACCGCAAACACATTCAAAGGACATAAAAAGTTGCAGACCTCACTGTCATCGCACTGGTTTATTGCAGCCTTGATGTTGCCCAAACATATTTAACGATCTCCGATTCACCAATCACATAAACGTATACAACATTGTATCGAGAATCGAAAGTTATGATTGTATTTTAACGTATCTTTGATGAACGCTGACAAGTCAAATAAAAAACAAGCAGAAAATCAATGTTTCACATAATTTTATCGTACGTAATCGCGATGGCCGCTGCCGTGCCGTGTGTCGACAAATGAATTTACCAGATTTAGATATAATCAAAGCGAGAAGAAGCCGCCGCGTGACCCTCGACGTAACACGATAACGAAGCGAGTTTACAAACAGGCCAAAAATCGGTTTAAAGCGGGGACACACATAAAATACACCACGTAACTGCTGCGAACGCGACCGAATCGATTCCCAGTTCCGATTCCGAGAAGTGACACAGTTTCTCGAGTGTCACATCACTACCGACGCACACGGTAATAAATTAGCCGCGGCGCGCGCATGCCAATCTAGCCTTTAAGGACGCACCTATAGACGATGTTTCGTACGATTCCGAACGAGTAGTTAAATTTTAAAGAAGAGCCACCTGTCTCCACGAAAAACTTTATAGCGGCCATTAAATTTAAACCTCAAATGAAAAAACAAAACCATGAGATTATATTTTTTTCTCTTTTACGGTCGAGGCCCATTTTAGATGGTGTTTACCTAAGCTGTCACCTTACAGAATGGCGATTTTGACCGGCCCGGCTGTTGAATTAATCGTGGAGTGCGGGAGAGATATCGTCCGATGCGCGATAAGGGCGGCCGCGCGCTGCCGCAATTTGCTTTAAATACTGACAGGCCCGCTCGCAGAATTGCAGGCCCGTTTCACATATTTAATTGTTACTGCCGCTACTTCTGCTTACTCCTTAAATATATAAGCATCCCCGTGATATATGGTTCTTACAAATTTTGTTTTATTTTTGAACTCATACCGCTAATTAGGGGGTTTTATTAATTTGAACGAACCCAATGCACATTTTAACATGACGACACGGATTTCTAGATCATATAAATGATTCCACTCAGCAACATTAACGTATATTTATATATGATACTGTTTGTTATCCCAAAAATAGAGAAAAAGACCTGTTACACTCGTATAATCCAAATAGGGTGTTCAGAAGTGGAACGACTTACGTCAGAACCCAGTTTTTTGAGAGCTTCAGACCAACGTAACAAGTTGTAAACATTATTGTAATTTTTGTGGTCAAGCCAACCAAACTTTAGCGAACATAACTTCTGTGCAAAAACCAGTCAGGTTGTTCAGATTTAAAGACGCTTGGCTCAAACTTTCATGACTTCAACTTTAATTATAAACGACTTCGGATTTAACATTTAAGAACAAAACTTATTAATAAACGAAATAAATATGTTATGTTAGATTCCATATTGATGTTAGTTATTTTAATTAACTTTTATATTACGTTGCATTAATCTGTGTATTTTACTTGTACTGTAATAATTTTTAGTAAATATTAATAGTAAACTAGCCGCACTGCCCTGTCATAATACAGAGTCATACTAGTGCGGAAGGTAGCTAAACAATTTGCAAGTAATTTTTGCTTTTTATTATTCTGTTTATGTTAATTTTAGAATGTATTTATTTTGTTATAATTGAATATAAATTAGGTTAAGTATTGTGTAAAAAAATCTATAAATAATTTTTTTTTTCATTTTCCATAGTGTCTACATATGTATACAGTATCTTACCATGCGATCCGACAGCGGCGGAGTAGGGGGCGTGCATCTGCTGGTGGTAGTACCGCGCGCGGCTGTGGTGTCCGCCCTCTAGCGGCGAGTGGAAGAAGCCGTCGGCGTTGGCATCGCCCACGTCGCCGGCGGCCGGGCTGCCGTTGACGCGGCCGTCGTACCAGCGCTGTTGTAGCGCACCCGCGCCTGCGCCGGCCCCCGCGCCGCCCTCGCCACTCATGTCCATGACCGCCAAGGCCTCACAAACCATGCATCGCTTTTATAAACACGCACTATGAGTCCACACCGATATCCGCATCGCAACAGTCAATAACTAAATTTCGTCCGCATCCACTCGTAGTACTCCAAACGCCTCTGTAGCTATCGTCGATCCTCGATCCTAAAACACACAAACAAATACTTTAAGTAGGGTATAAAACAAAAGCAGTTACGCCTAACATTTTGACCTCTTAGAAACACAGAATTTCCGTATGAGTTTATGATTTTATTAGACAACACAATTTGCGCAAGATCAAACAAAACATAACGTCAATAGTTAAGCCGGTGTTTTGTCAAAACGTAACAATCAATTAAGATTAAGGTGGTGCGGGTGCGCTATCGATATCGACAGATGGCGGAGATATCGATACGCTCCCAATTTGATTAGGCGATATACCACAAACAACACTCGATACGGCCGCGATAACGGCCAACCGCACATTAAGCGATGTTAGCCAAGCGAGCCGTGATTTTTATTGCCACTAAACTCGACTAAAGATATACGCCGTATCTAGGTATCGAATGTACCCGCAAAGTTACTCGCGCTATCTATCTACAAAGGCTACCGATTCTTTTGTCAATTAAAAACAACCGCATTCATATTAGATAAGTATACGCTTACAAAACTAAAACATTTTTCTTATCAACTGCTTTTAAAGCGTAATGATATTTTTATTAAAAATATGCGTAATTAAAACTGTAACTACACTTTTGGAATAAGAAAAATTACTTAAAAGTAACTCATATGTAATGATTAGCATATACGCATCTTGAATAAGGAATTAACTCTTTACCTCCGACGCATTAAACTCGATTTAAAGAAATACTAACAAGTTGTTTGTATAATAATTTAAACAGAGTTGATAGTCGTTGTATTGTTTGGTAATATTATATCATTAAAATCATTACATAAAAAAATTGACAAGCAAATTTAAGAAATCCAAAACGACACACATCGAACAATCATGTGAATCACCAAGAGAAATAATAAGATATGTATGACGCATATATCTTCACATTAAATGTGAATTTGTTAAATAATGTGAATTCGAATATTTAATACTTCATGTATTCTTAATTCAAAAACAGTTATTGTAATAATTCCGTCATAAACAATGAGCGTTATATGCCACTAACAATATTGCAATTCTTGTCCAAATCATTCTATTGACATTTCATATTTCATTATTTATAATTTGTTTGTAACTCTCAAATAATAGTTACTTAAAGACTTAGTTTAAAGGTGAAGGTAAGACGCCAACTGTTTTCCAAATCTATTTAAACCGTAAATTAAATTCATAAACGACATTAATAATGATGTCAACAACAAACTGTGAACATTCTCTAGGTTTCTTAAAAACGTAAAAAAAAATAAACATAGTCAGTACATAAAATTCCTTGCCGTAGACTTCCACTGTAAGAAACATTTATTATAATCTCTCTGTTTTGTCAAACTGTAAGGATTGAGAATAGAAATGAATACATGTATCACGGGAGTGGAACTCTGAGGTAACCGTATACGTAAATCTACAGTAGGTATATCTACGTTCACTTTTAATCCCGTGATGATAACAGTTTTCATAATTTTTGTTAAGCTGGTGACAAATAGATCTATGCACAATTACAATAGTGGTTAAAAAAAAGACAATGTCGTATAAATTTGTATTTGTAAAAAATATAGTGCAATTTTTTCAATATATTTTTACATTGCAAAGCAATTAACTTAATGAGAGTAAAACAATAGAAAAACAATCATGTTGTAATTTTTTAATCTCTAATTTCAAGTTCTACCCCCCGAGATAGGAGCGTAATCATGTTATTGTTTTTTTTTACTACATCGTTTGTGTTGTGCATTAAAATGCTTAATAATTAAATGTATATAAACTTAATGAACATTTCAAGACAGACAAGTGTTTTATTGATCTTCACGTGGTGGTGTTAATTTTTTATCTGCAATTCCAATATAAATAATAATTACATCCACATTCTTCAACCAAGAACGTCTTAGTTTACCTTTATTTTCGCTGTTAATAACCGTGTTGCCTATAATATTATTTTATTATGCCAACACCGAATATAGTTACACGTTTTTATATAACAGGTCTTATAGGGATTATTTCAATTTATTAAACGAGTATAAACATCTGCAACGTAAATATTTTTAATAGGAAATGTCCGAGTAAATTCAGCTTTTCTTATTATTTAAGCATAGTATTTACAATATTCTCTTTATTGAAATATTTTTTGTAACTCTACATTCCTATACATAGACTAATCTCAAACTTAACAATAATAGAATGGACATTCGAAACACTTTTATCAAATGTCATAAGCAAACAAAAACTACTTCAGATGCAAACGTATTTATTTTAGGAATATTACCAAATGTCTAAATTGTAGATTATATTTTGATAGTCTCTATATATGTAGATGCTTTAAATTTCTATAGTAAATAATAATAATAATTTTAAATTTCTACAGCACCAACTTTCGCCCGCGACTCAGTCCGCGTGGAATTAAAAAAAAAAACAAAAGTGTTCAAACGTGTTCTTCCAGAATATCCTCTACACCTATGCCAAATTCCATCGAAATCCGTTCAGAAGTTTAGGCTACAAACTCTAACAAACATCCATCCATCTAAACTTTCGAATTTATAACTTATGATAGTATGATTATTGCCACGTTACTGCTAAACGCTAATATTAACATAGGATATTAAAAATAGCTGTATTAGCAACTACATTTGTTGCTATTAATTCGTATAGCGATAAGATACGTCAGGGATACGTGCCGATAGCATCGGTAACGTTATCGCCCACTGTCTCGAATTATTATTGGTTATATCATGACTTTAATTGAATTCTAATAGCCAATAAATGTAATCATTTAAATACCTTATTGCTACTAATTAAAACACTTCAATTTGAAAGTATAAAGAATTGTTTACCTAATTACTATTAAGTTAATTGTGATACGCATTTGTAACTTTTCTTTTAAAATTATAGCCCGCAAGTAACGCTGTAAAGATGACTAAATTAATTTAGTTTGAATATTTTCAATATTGTGAAATTTTATTGAAAAATCTATATTAAGATTTTACAGATATTTTGATAAGGAAAGATAAGTTTTATGAACGCATTTGCACGTTAATATTATATCACAGATATCTACAATATTTCTCTATTATTATAACAGATAAGAGATTTTAAAACATTCCTTACTAAGAAAATAAAAGCAAAGAAATATTAACGAATATGTATTTTTTCAAATTCTATGTTCCAAAAGTCCCATTTAACAAACAACAGAAGGACATTTAATCTGAGTTATATAAAAAATACGTATCAACAACGTAAGCATTATTAACAAATCATAGTAATAAACGAAAAAAACGAATTATGATAAGAAATGATTATAAAATAATGAAAATAAGCGCTTAATCCTAGCGATCGAGAACACTTGAATTGAATCTTACCAATGTTTGATAAGATGTGATCTGCTTGCTCGATAATCTGCTATACAGAGCCAGAGTAAGCAGGGACAATAAAAAGATCTATCACAACCGGTAACGCCGCTATCTGGCAATCGACTGAAAAAAGGATTTGCTGATAAAATAAAAAGAAATCGCATATTTATCGCAAATTGTCTTCATTTCGTACGATTTCCTGGTAGTATCAATGATAAGGAATGAGATAAGTCGCAAGGAGTTCGAGAGCCTATTAATAAACTATTTGAACGTCCTCTATCAATTATAAAATTGTTTTTTTACAAATGATTATGTAAAATCATTTCCATTTAGATAACAAAAAATGTTTAACACCTCAGTATTGTGCAACTTTTCGTATTAAAGTGAAGTTGGCTGCATTGTTCATGTTTTAAGATGTTAACATGATTTAAAAAAAAAATCCTACTTACTTTCTATATCTATACTGTTATAATAAAGCGTAAGCACACACTTCTTTGTTGCCTAAGATGTCAGCAATTACAGCATGTTTTTAAATAATTCTTTTTTTAATAAAAAGCTCTACACTTGCGTCACGCTTTAGGCTATATATTTTAACGCCATTGAACTTAGGAGGTAAACATTTTGGATAAAAACCCTAATGTGGGAAAGAAACTATAAGTTGCTGCCAACATCAAGGAAGCAAGATTGTCGTCATGTCATGTCATTTTGACATTTGTTATTGATAATTTAACAAATGTAAACAATAAAATAAAATTTTCGTAATTTCGTGCGGATGAAGTCGCACTGGAACAGCTAGTAGCAAATATTCTTGATATAAGAATACTCATATTGGCCTAGAAACACTAATATTCTGCGCTTAGTATGGTCTTTTTTTTAAATAGACTTAAAAACTTGTGCTTTATTAAAATGTAATAATCTGTTCAATTATTAACACTATGTATTCTAAATTGATTTATTATTATTTGTAAAAATGTTACGTCTTTATTACATTTAAAATACTTGATATAGCCTTCATCATAAATGATTATTGACTATTGCTAAATCTTAAACACAAACTTTAACCAGTTTGAGATCAATATCTCTGTATTCTTTGGAGTTAGATAAAACATTGATAATTATTACATCTGTCTATTTAATCTTGTTATAAAGATTCGATTTTAACAGCGCTTATTATGTAAAAAGCTATATATTAATGCCAGTATTAGTTACATATTTACAAACATTTAAATTCTCCAAATGGCTGCACTATTTTTAATTTCCTAGCCTATATTAAACATCAATAATTTAATAAGTTTAATAGTTTGTGCCTTTACACTTTTTAAAAAACGAATACTTGGAGATTAATCTTGTAAAGAAATCGATCATTTTGTATTTAACAATCATAATCATAAACACGAAAGTGTTTTATTATCTACTAACTTTCGCCCGCGACTCCGTCCGCGTGGAATTAAAAAAAAACAAATGAAAGTATGCGTTCTTGTGTTCATCAGACTATGTTCTACATCTATGCCAAATTTCATCCAAATACGTACAGCCGTTTAGGCTACAAACTACAAACATCTATCCATCTAAACTTTTGAATTTATAATATTAGTATGAATTTTTACGATTTAAAAAATCTATTCTAAAAAATAGCATGAAAATGGCATTAAATAAATTCTCACCTACATCGTGGTATTACTGTTAATTTAAGATACACGACTTTATTTGCTCGAAGTTCATGTAACAGGTTCTAATGCACCAAGTAGGTATCTGATATCGTGATCGATCGCAACACGTAACTTAGAGCATACCTCACATCGTACACATACTTCGTTTACTTATACTGATAATCTTTACTATTATAATAAAGCGTAAACACACACTTCTTTGTTGCTTAAGATGTCAGCAATTACAACATATTTTTGAATAATACTTTAAAATAAAAGGCCCTACACTTACGTCACGCTTTAGGTTATATGTTTTCACGCCATTAAACGTAGGAGGTAAATATTTTGGATAAAAACCCTAATGTGGGAAAGAGACCATAAGTTGCTGCCAACATTAAGGAAGCAAGGTTCTCGTCATTTCATGTCATTTTGACATTTGTAATTGATAATTTGACAAATGTAAACAATATAATAAAATTTTCATAATTATACGCGGATGAAGTCGCACGGGAACAGCTAGTAAATAAGTACCACTACTAGTAAACCAAAGAACCGTCTATCTTCCTAATTATAGTAAAACAACTATGGTCTAGGGTAAGGTGTAACTTATGTACAAATGCAATCCATTCTAAATTGTATTTGTCCTTTATAAATTTATAGTAATATTGTAAAGAGGAAAGATTTGTACTTTTGTATTTTTGTATGTATTGCAATAACTCAAAAACTACTGGGCCGATTTTAAAAATTCTTTCACCGATAGAAAGTTAATTTATCTGTGAGTGACACAGGCTTATTTATTATTTTTTAATATCACGCGGGCGATGTCTTGAACAACAGTTAGTTCACTATAATACTGAACGTATGTAGTTGACCTCAACTCATTTGTTTTTATTCTTCGGCACAGTCAATTGTTTTAAGGGTTATTTTAATATTGATGCTTACAGGGACTGCTACCTTTTTCTATTTGATTGCGTTAAAAGATTTAATCTCCGAGCAGTATCGATTCCAAACTGCAAAGTCAATCCAGCAAATGTAACAGGAAACCGAGCGTGCGTGTGCTCGGAATAAAGGAGCAGACAGTATCTGTTACCATTTGTCATTAAAGTCTAAATTTGCATGCACGCTATCGACGTAGTTGTAAGAACGTTCGCCACTGCAGGCGCCTGTATCAGCATCTAAATCATTGGAATCTCGCCCGTGTGATCGCACGATGCGCAGTAGCACACTCGACATTGTAAATCATTGCTGATTGCCCATAACTCGATATCAGTGATAAGAACTATAATTTTACGCGCGGCTCCGCTCTTTATTTAAATATGTTATAGCGCTTTTTTGTACAATATTTATTGTATTGTAATATTAGCAATATTCGTTGCAGAAATAGTTTTCTTATTTTCGTTCACATGAAAAGATAAATTACAAAATTTTTAGTGTAAACTATCAAAGAACCCATATTGCGTTAAAAGTTATTAGATTTTAAATTCATCACATTTAAGTGAGCGATAGTCATAAAGCAACTCAAAATTTACAAATAACATCAAATCACTTTTAGAGCAGGCGCACACCGTTGACTAAACTATCGCAAAACTGCTGTGCGATTGTCGATTGCTTCGCAGCTCATTCAACTATTTAATTGTAAAACTAAAAATCGAGTAGTGTGGGCACCTCCATATAAGTTCATAGGAATCAAAGCGAGACTAGACAGCTATGCGATAGTTTAGTCAAAGTTGTGCGCGTTCTTACAACAAGTAACAGATAGGCAAACATACAAAGTACGTATATATTTCAATCACACACATAACATAATGACAGGGCTAAGGTGTAAAAAACCTCTTAGCTGTCCGACACCTCCGCCGCAGTATCAAATTACCGTCCTTTACTACGAAAAGTCGCTTTAAAAAGCTTACACAATGTTATAAAAACTTTCTGTATTATTTAGATTGAATAATTAAACTTTAAACAACATAAGTACCTACTTATCTAAGTAATGAACAAAAAGTTACTCATAAAACTTCACAAGTAAAAACATAACCAATTTCTGTTACATTTATTTTGAATCTTATGCAACTTTTTACATCAGTTGTATAAAACACGTTTTAAAACCAAAAAATACAATAATTTATATATTAAGACATGTAAAAATTATTAAAAATTACCAAAATTCCATGTCTATACTAATATAACTATAAAACTTCCGGAGAAAATTAAAATTGGATAAAAACCCTAAGGTGGAAAAGAGACCTTAAGCTACGAGCTGCCAACATCAAGGAAGCAAAGTTGAAATGTTTTGTCATCATGTCATGTCATTTGCTAGTAATAATTTGACAAAAATGTAAACAATAAAATGAATTTTTTCATAATTTTATGCGGATGAAGCCGCACGAGAACATCTAGTTCATTATAAATTAATAGTATCGTATAATAATGGTGATACAATACAAACACGTTGGCTTACACCTTGCACGTTAACTCCTAATAAGATTAGACCAGCTTCCAATTAAGATAATTGATTCCTCTCGGACCTCCGGGCCGTTTAGGCCCAAATCTAAAAAAATGTGTTCGACATTATCTCGACCTACTATCGTGATTCTAACTAAGATAACCTCCGGCGATCTACATTACTATTTTTATGATAGGCCATGTAAAATAAAATATAAATTTAATATGTTATGTATTTGAAAATGGAATGAAATATGTTTTAATAACGATTTTGCTAATATTAAAAATAATAAGTGTGTATGATTCGTTCTTGTTGCGTTAATAATTAAAAATTAAAATGGTAAGAAAATATATTTTTAAATGTGTTAATAATGTGTATTTGTCCAATATGCGACACATAAAATCAAAAATATGTAATCATATATTGAAAGTAATTTTTTTTAATTAAATAAATTCAATTAAGTTATAAATTTTTACATAATTTCGCGATCGAAATCGTTGGCCTCGATATTTAATAATATAATAACAGTTTCTGTGACCAATGGAAATACATTTAAATGTTTATGATGTAGAATTATTTTTTAATGAACTTTAAGTTATTTAAATAATCTAGACTTTAAAACACAGTGTGTGCTAACCCTTACGTTACAAAAGACTTTGTTTTTTTTTTAGTTTTCTCATATAACTCGAGTTACAGAATAGACAGTAATATAAGAGCACCAGACACATTAGCTAGGATTAAAAATGTACCAGACAATAATAAGTCTTGAGGTGTCGAAACGGCGGGGATTAGAATGGTCGCCTAAAACAATGTTGGGCCATGAAAAAAGATCATCCTTAACGCCCAATCACACTGCCTAGAAATTAAAGCGGAATAAAAATGAAACAAAATACTATCGAGTAAGCGAATTATTGTTTAGCATGACAAATGAAGGTTTAATTTCGCTTTTGTTTCGCGACAAGTTCCATCTATTTTGACAGAATTCTAAACGTCACTGTACATGTGTCTTACAATAAATTGAAATAAGATGTATTCATTCTACTATACTGAGGATTTATCGCGGATTTTCATGGAATCGTTTTTGTTTTGTCATCGACAATATTTGTATTAACTACATTTGTGCAACGCCCCTACCATCCGTAAACTAACTTTGTCCTAATTCGTGATAGACTTGCTGTTTATTGTAACGATTGGATTGCGGAGCGGAATTCCAATTTTAATTCCGTTCCGCTTTTATACGTCAGTGTGTTAGGGGCCTAAGCGTTTTAAAGTTAATCTTTGACGGGAGTAACAGAGGCGCGTGTTATTTTTGTATCGCCGACGCGCCACCGATAGGGCTTGATCGATGCCTTTTAAAATGAACACCAGATTGAATAATTTATTGGGACCTGCTTCAGTTTTTTATTGGACAACGTTTAATCCGTCGATTGACGTTTATCGCAGCGTTTAGAAATTCATTTAACAGATAATAGCTGTCTGTGAGACAATATAAATAATTGTTAAGTCTTAAATCAAAAAGCTACCAGTTTATTGTAAAGTTTAGTGAGAGGTCAAAGATTAGATAATTCCAGATATGTCAGAATACATTTATTTATTTATATTTAATCGAGAAACTAGATATAACTTAATACCAGTAAATGTAAATTATTTTACACAAGCTTTCGCCCGTGATTCCGTCCGCGTCGAATTAAATAAACAAAAGAGAGTAGCTTATTTGTTCTTCCAGACTATACTCTACATCTGCACCAAAATTTTATCGAAATCCATTCAGCCGTTTAAGCTACAAACTCTAACAAACATCCATCCATCTAAACTTTCGCATTTATAACATTAAGGATGATATGACTATTACGATTATAATATTAGGAAAGTTCGAAAAGAGTTGGCACTTTTATTACATTAGTTAATTTAATAAAAAAATATTGTTAATCACAACATTGAGTTAGAAAGAAAATGTGCATAGAATGATACATTATATAGGTACATAAAGTAGGTTTTAATTAAGATAACATAAGTTGCATGATGCCATATGTATCTGTATTATTAACACTACAAAGAAATTCTTAAAAAATCATGTAAATAAGTTGATAAACCAATTAGAAATAAGTACATAACAAAGAGTAACACTACGTTTTAATATCCACCGCTATTGATCAAATTACAGACATAAAAGACAATGTATAAAAATGTTTAAATAACATAAAATGTACTTGAAGGTCACATTTACTCGTTAC
Organism: Papilio polytes; assembly: GCF_000836215.1. Lineage (NCBI taxonomy): Eukaryota > Metazoa > Arthropoda > Insecta > Lepidoptera > Papilionidae > Papilio > Papilio polytes. Next base: position 2,629,107 of record NW_013524901.1, read on the forward strand.
CATCCACTGATAAGCTATCAGTGTGATATCAATTCGTGTTTATTACGCACATACGGCACAAATGTAATCGTTGTAAATATATCAATCAATGATAATATGAAACAAATCAAAAGATATCACTCCCCATATCTGTAAGCACTTCAACATATTGATTTATAAATTTAATACTTATTGATAAATATGTGACATTTTATTGTTTAAAATTAATCTTTAAAATTCGAAACATACGAAACATTCGAACTAGGTTTCTAACCTTACTAGTCAATCATATGTCCTTAGATACCCTTACAGGCGTTTCTTCTATACTAATATTATTAACAGGAGAGATAAGTATTTTTGTATATATTGTAATAACTCAAAAACTACTAAGCCGGTTTGAAAAATTCTTTCACCATTATAAAAATTGAGAAGCAAAAGGTTAGCGTTGTACGGACATGTTATGCGACGAGACGATAGGGACATAAAGTAGAAAGTGTTAAGAATGAACGTGGATGGCTACAAAGGAAGAGGAAAACCGAAGAAAGTATGGATGGATTGTGTGAAAGAGGATATGCTTAAGAAAGGAATGGTTTCAGACATGACGGCTGATAGAGATGTATGGAAGAGCAGCACATACTGTGCCGACCCCCCCATAAGGGATAAGGGCAAGTTGATGATGATTTCACACTAATAAATATAGTTTATATGTGAGTAATATAGACTTTTTTTACATTAATGTTAACTATGGATAAGACACAAAATCTAAACCTATAATGCCACCCAGTTAATCCTGGTGCGGATTGTTAATGCTACATAAACATTTTAACAATTAAAAAAAGGGAAAGAATGTTACCCTTCGTAACGTTTTAATTAATAATTTCACAGGTAATTAGATCGGTTAAACTTTTAATTAATAATTCCTAAGTAATTGGCATTACCTAATACGGAAAGAGGACTTAAGCGGCAAACCGATTCTATGTTTTATAATTGCACTCCAATAGACAGGGGAAGGGAAACAAATTATTCTTCTACAGTCCTGTCTTTAAAAAATGCATCAAGTTATTTACTTACAATAGCTTGAAATAAATAACTTTTTTGAATACTTCCTCCGTTTTTAAATATTAAAACATTAAACTGAAATAAATTAAAAGAGAACTCAACTTTAACATATTAAAATAAATATAAGAATGAGTTAAGTTAAGTTAAGTTCAGAAAATACTGATTATTATGTAATAAAAATTATAGTAGTACAAATAACAATTGTAATTATAAATAAGTTGCATATTAAAATATCAGAAAAGTTCTAAATTATATAATACATTTATCTAAATTTCTTAGAAACAATCCGTAGATTATAAATTCTCCGGCAGGTGCTCATAATATCAACCATCGACTCCATAGAGCTCGGCAACAACGATGCAAAATTTTATTTCAATACAACGTCAATAAGTTAAAACAGACATGTCTACAAGGCCACATTTACATTGTCGATGTTAGTGAACTCGATCCGTGAGCTGCTTTAACATTAATCCGATATTATTTGATTTATTAAAATCGTCAGGACAGGATACGGCAAACATATATAAAATCAGCGGAAACCATTTACATAGACGCACACACGCTTATCCTTATCGACGGCTAATCGATGGCCAGCGTTCGCGCATCTTTGCCGCATTCAAATTTCGAACGCGAACTGTCATGGCGGCCAATCGTAACGGCCCAAATTTTGAGCGGTAAAATTCGATTGCAGTGTGTCTCTATTTTTTTAAAGACGATGAAAGGGATGCAAATATGAACTTATACAAGTCGAAACCCATAGTCATACTAAAAACAGAAGCCTCTCGACTTTGACATTGATTTGTTGATCTCGCAAGTTCTTATTCGTAACAAGTTAGAATTCTTAAAAGTAAATACGAGACACATTGCCAGTACGAATACCTTTTGCATATCTAGTTTTATTTGTATAACGTTTCTGAAAAAGTATGTAGTAGGAACTAACGCTTCTGATAATTTTTAGTTTATAAATTATGTAATTTTTTCGCAAAATTTATATAGGCAAAAGTATATTTAATACCACTTTTTTTTCTAACTCACAATTCTATAATATTTTTATAAGTAATTCTTAATATTGAAAAGAATTACAGATTAAACACATATGATATTATCTTTATATTTTTCAAATTTTAAATAAATGTAGGTAAATATTAATGTATCCATATCCTTATTTGATTTAGTAAATAGTTTATATTTGGTATATTTTAGTTAAACTACGGTTGAGAAGTTTTGTATTCAATTCCCACTGTCGTTTTACTATAATATTGTAAGGCTTAAATACCAAAAAAACTGTATTTATTTTAAAAATATGGCACGGAAGTGAGTTGATTATAATTTGGTCATAAAAACCGGTATAAAAAGGTAACCAGAGACCTAAGTTTTTAGAAAATTAATAAACTCTTTTATATATTCAAAACAAATATCAATCCATACATTATCAAGTCAAATATTTTGTCTGTTAAACACGTTTATGTCTTTTATATAGAGTATTCAATGAGGAGAGGAAAATATAATTTACTAGCATTCGTCCGCGACTCCGTCCACTTGTAATTTAAAAAAAAAACAAAAGTAAGTAGCCTATGTGTTCTTCCAGACTATCCTCTACATCTATACCAAATTCCGTTCCGTTCAGCCCAGTCTACAAACTCTAACAAACATCCATTCATCCATCTAAACTTTCGCATTTATCATATTAGTATGATTAAAAAGTTATCTTTATAGGTTAACGAATACCTTTAAATATACATCAAAAAATATCTTTTTATTTCAAACCTTTTACAGTATAATTGCAACAATTTTAATTCATGTTTCAAAAACAATTTTCATTATTGTACATTAAAACGCCAATTCCTTCATGAGAATTATTTTAATAGAAAAAAGGAAGTTGTATTGATTAATTAAAACGATTTTTATTTAAGAATATTTGTTATAATTACTTATAAGAAAATTTGATCTTCCTATAGCTTGTTGGTTACCGTCGGACGTGCAATATTACGACTTGGTCATCATTATTTCTTAATTAAAAACAGATAATGTTAAACATACTTTAAATATAATGTTACCATAATTAACATAAGTCTCCTTTTTAATTTATCAAAGTCTATAAAAATGAGCGTCAACACTTGAATATTTTAAAGAAATTAGCAAAATTTAACGCACTGTAGTTATGTTTTAGTGAATTATTTAATATTTTTTTTGATTTTACTAAAACTAGACTTACTGATACTATAAATAGGTTGTATTCTGCTGAATATCTTAGGAAATTAGTTACTTATATATGAAAATTTAAATTATTTGATTAATATTACAGTAGCTTCAAGTTATGTATCCAAGATAAGATTTTTTTTACCTTTAATGTCCGCGACCGGTACTTATCACTTAGATGTCGATCACTGTCACTTATCACTGTAAACGTAGAGATATATGAACACACTGTAATTGTACGCTCCATTCCGTTCGCGGGTCCATTTTCTCAGATTGTTTGGTGCGAAAATTTGTAAAACCACAAGTCACTGGACGTGTTCGTAAAGTATAAGCGTGTGCAACGGTCAGATGGGAACGGGATAACAATGTTTTGTTTGAGATTATTGTAAATGTGAGTGCGCAGGCGCGGCGAGCCTTGCGGTGCTATCGCGGCACGGGAAGCGGCCTCTTTGGGACGCGACCCGACACTAAACTAGTCGTGTGACGTTTTTGTTGTGAGCGCTCGCTCGGGCGGGTTCGGGCACGCTCGGCGCGGGGCTTCGCAGCCACCGGCCTCCTATTGGCTGGTTTGTTGGCGGGCGGCGGAAAGGGCGGTGCTGTTGCGAACGATGGGAGTGTTCTCTTTTTAAAATTTTCTTTTTCTCTTTTTGGGCGGGTGTCGTACGGTGGTGTGCGTCAGTCTCGCGCGCGCCGCGGCTGATGGATGGCGGCGCGGTGAGGCAGCGGTAGACGTTAACAATGGAAGCATTTTTGTATTTCGTTATGGATGTCCGTCGATGCTAGATCCATTCTGTTATGATTGTAAATATCAATTGCTCATGTATGCTTCGGACGGATGACAATAAAAAAACATTTAATGGACAGCATGTATCATAGAGCTTTGTAAATATACTCGATGGGAACCTTTTAAGATAGTATGAATAAACTTTCTTAATAAATACTTATTGTGGGTCATATTTTGCAATTGAAAGTTTTAATAAAAAGTCTTTTTTATTTCGTATATTATTCGATACGATTGAATATCTCAATAAGTAGCAATAAAAGGGTTATTTTATTGGTAATGTAATTTAGCTGATGTTATTACCGTTATACTGCGAAAGGCTTCCATTAAATTAAGTAATGATTGTTTTGGCACTGTAATAATTTTAATACTTTATTAAAATAAAATAAATATATAGTACTATTGAGAGAAACTGGTGATAACAATAAAATTAAATTATTAACAGTAATTAAAACCCCAATTTCAGCTACTAAATTTCCGAATACACTTTAAATTTACTATTATAAGATCAGTTTATAAAAATTCATGAAATTATTATATTAAAGTTTTGTAATAAAGGATACATGGTGTAGATATTAGATTAACTAGGTACCAACATAATCAAAATATTGATTAGTCGTTTACTATTAGTATTTCTATTTACAAAAACTATATCTTCCATCAGATCTAGTTGCATAATTATTTTAAGACAATTTTCAATATTCAGACCAATATTCAAGCAAAGAAAATGGAAAAAAAAACAGGAAAACTATATATGTCACAAATTGAGGTGGTCAAGGGGGAAGAAGTACATTCCAAACCACTGAAATATTTATTACTAGTTTTTGCCCGCGATTACATCCGCGCGGAAAAAAGGAAGTAGCCTATATGTTATTCCAGACTATCCTCTACATTTATATGCCAAATTTCATCGAAATACGTTTAGCCGTTAAGACTACAAACTCTAACAAACATCCATCCATCCATCTAAACTTTCGCATTTATAATATTAGTATGACTACTTAGTAAAAAGATGGAGATAAAACTTAGGTATGATTTTAACAAGATAAAAACTTTGTTTGACTTGAAACAGTTTAGTAACTTATCACACTTTACACTATTATAGTTTGGATGAATGGATGTATATTTATTACCACATATCTCCAAAACGGCTTAACAAATCTTGATCAAACTTGGAACAGATGTAGAACATAGTCTGGAAGAATACATAGTCTACTTACAATATATCTACACCTATATATGTATATCTATACTAATATAATAAAGCGTAAACACACACTACTTTGTGGCGTAAGATGTCAGCAATCACAGCATATTTTTGAATAACTCTTTCTTTAATAACAAGCCCTACAATCACGTCACGATTTAGGTTTTACATTTTCACGCTATTAAACTTACTTATGTACCATAAAGTGGTTAAAAGCCTTAATGTGGGAAAGTGACCATAAACTACAAGCTTCCAACATCATGGAAGTAAGATTGACATTGTTTGTCATCATGTCATGTCATTTTGACATTTGCAATTGATAATTTGACAAATGTAAACAATATAATGAAATATTCGAAATTTCATGCGGATGAAGCCGCACGGGAACATCTAGTTTTTTAATAAGCGCGGACACAAGTTAGTTTATTAAAACATCTACATCAATATCTTAAGCGTGAAATTGCACTAACTTATGTTAAAATATAAGCACCCAATATTGTCTCTTGTTTTAAAAAGAATGAAAGGTATATGTTTATAAACAAGTCTTTCAACAATGGAAACCCGTGATGTCATGATATCTACATGATTACTTTAAAAAAATCTAGTTTAGATTAATATTAGTAAAATATAGACATCAATTGAGTTAATAAGTTTATTCTATAGCGGTATATAAATAAATATTTATCAAACAAAATTTGCATTTTACAAATTAGGGTAATAGGTCTGTATTCGAAGAGAATTAACTACATTTATAATGACGGACTGTATGCCGATTTAATAATTAACAATTTTAGAATAATTTTGTCGTTTAAAGTTTCAAATTAATATTTAAAAACAATTAATTTATCTATTTATTATAGTCTTACAACACGCATACAATAAATTACAAAAATGTTTAAAAAAAACTATAGTGAGAATTATGTGAATATTAATAATAAATAATAATAATAATAAATTCATTTATTTAACAATTTAACATTGAACTAGTTATTTTAACAATACGTCTAAAAATACTCTTATATTTATCTTTGATATATCTGAAGATAGGCGTGGAAGCATATTCCTAAATACACTACGTGGCATATAGTTACAATGTTAATTCAAATATATTTATTCTGTATGAACCGTGTACAATACAGGCTTCATACAATACTCAACATATAGAACAGGACAGTAAATATACAAGCGTTAGGAGAATAAGTAAATAAGTATTTCCCGGTCCCCACGACACCCACACGTTTTCTAAGCGGGCAGCCAGTCTGAATAACATTTAACCCCTTTGAAATGTAAAAGCATTACGGAATGAAAAAACAGCACTTATGTACCCCGCGACGCAGATAAACCATCTCCCGTACAAAGCGCACAAAGATACAATACCTCTGAAAGGGTTCAAGAACGCACTTTTAAATTAACAACGGAAAACTCTACAACGACTTATGTCACCTACGAAACGCAAACCAAACTCGACCTTGTCGTACTACCGCTATGAATTATGACAAATCAATATTCCTTGAAATCGTGGCGAGATTTAAAATGTCTGATGTAGCGATACTCCTATTTAAAATAGGGCCGTTTACATTTTTCCTTTTCGTGTCATTGTCTCTGCTCGGGAGCGCTTGCGACCGTCACGTTCCAATTTTGAAAAGTGTCGGAACAAAATGGTAGACGCTTTGTGTTGCGCCCTCGCCTCGCTCCTGATTGTGACTGCCTCGAGTTTGGTAATTTAGCAGATGCCTGTTCGCTTTGATATTCCGACGGCAAAGTCCACGTTGAATTATTATTACCTCTGTGAAAATAGAAAAGAAAAGCGCGCAACCATCGGTCCGCTCGGAACATGATTCGTAATTATTCATACCGCATACCGATGTCAAAAATATCATTCCGGCTACGAGTGAAGTCATAGATACAACCTTCCATCGGCGAAGCCGGTAACCCAATTGGAACATCACGGTGCCGTGTTTACAACTCAACAAAAAAAAGCTAATAACAAAGGAGCCGAATTTAAATTCCAATCGAACTTTGACACATGTCTGCCACCATAAACAATGGAAATTCAAATCATCGTCGTTCGACAGCCGCCGACCTAATGCGATTGTGGCGTGCGCTCCGTACTCTATGGCTCTTCATCTATAAATAGGAGTCTTTTCTTTCGCTTTTTCTTCACAAAATCTGAGTCGAGATGGTGCGATAAGCTATCTCGTGTTAGATGGTCTCAATATCCCCAGATGGCCTTGCTCTCGAGTAATCTCTCGCTGCGGTTATTTTTGTCAGTTTTTGCCGTGTCTCCTTTGAGTCGTCGCTTTGTAGTCTAATAAGGACATTATTTTGACGTGGATCACGGCGTCGTCATAATGTAAACACTGATTGAGTACAGATAAGTAAAACAATCGGCGTGACATGAATGTGATTTTTTGTGATGCGATTCCTACAGAATTCAAGCATCGGAATCGAAATTCGAAATACGTACTTGCAGCTGCTTCACTGAGCCACTAAAAAAAACTTAAACAAAGGGATCACCTTAATTATTGTTACTTTACCACATGTTACTAATATAATAAATGCAAATATTTAAATGGAAGGATGTTTGTTAGAGTTTGCCGCCTAAACGGTTGGACAGATTTCTATAAAATTTGATTTAAATGTAGAGCGTAAGCTGGAAGAACACATAGGGTGCTGTTGTTTTTTTTTTTATTCCAAGCGAACGGAGTCGCAGGCGAAAGCTATTAGCTTAGAATTTCTACTGTTTAAGAAAAATGAGTAGAGTAATATTAAAGTCAACTAAAATTAAGTAACAACTCGTTGTTGCTACTAATTGATGTCGAGTTATTCGGCAGGTGGTTAAACCAAGGCCGTATTTATAGATGTACATTTTAATGGTGGGGTTCAATGTTAAACAGATTCGATTGAACGCCGTAGCCTTAAAACATTACGTTGGTTTTAAAAAGAACATGTTCACGTAATAAAATTAAATAATAAAATAACTAATAATATTGTTCCGGTAACGGTGAAAATACTCAATAAAACTCTGACATTTCTTATATAAAAGACGATATTTTTCCGCTAAAAACATCATAATTTTTATAAGGTTTAAAAGGGTTTTATGATTTTAATGCTTAAATGATTATGGCCGAGTTAACTTCGTTTACTTTGTATATGGTCTTAATGCGATTCCACGATAATATGACGAGGCCAAGACGACCAATTTCGGAGTCTTCTGCCAGTACCATATTATTTTATGTTCATTTGATTAATTATATTATTTACCTGATAGCGGTATCATAAATATTTACGTTAAGTTTTAAAATATTAACTTTCTTTCAACAACGTTCACTTTAGTGTAAATACGTGAATTTAAAAATCAATCCAGTTAAGGGGTTTATTTATTTTTTTACTACACCATTAACGTTTTTTTGTTTGTAAGATAATCTAAAATCATTGTAAGATAATGAAATTGGTTAAATAAGATTATAAAAGTTCCATAAATTGTACGGTAACTATTACCATATTAAGCAGCTACTAAATTAATTAAAAAAATCGCATATTCATTAGACTAAAATGTATAAATAAATACATACATATAATAAAATTACTTATTAACGTGGAGTTTTGTTTTAGTACAAATAAAAGTTTTAATATCCAAACAAAAGGTAAATAAACCCGTCTGGGAATAATAAAATTAATAAATTCATCACAGCTAACAGTTTTATAATTCAAACGAAGCAGTTTATATGAAATAAAACGTTGATAATGTTTACGTCTGCAAGGTAATAAGTTCAGAGAACCCTCGAGTCAGCCGTGACAAGCGTGACGCTGCGATGTAACAAAAAAATCGAGTCCAGCCGAGACGATCTCATACGTATACCTTATCAGTGCAAGTTAGCAAACAAAACATCGCAGCCGGCAATAAGCATAAAACAAAATCGTTCCGACCCCACACACTCCGTCGCCGGAACACTTGGAAAAATCCCTATGGATTTTCCGAGCTGGAGGGAGGTGCGAGGGAGGGGGCGACGGGGAAGGAACGTAAAAGAGAAAAGCTGCGAGTTTTTATCTCGGCGCCATAAATTTTATTCGTAGCGTGATTTAGTGCGCAGATTGCCCCCCGCGCGCCCCGCCGCCCCGCGCCTACGCTTCGCCGGGGTAAGGCTGCTAGTCATTGTCAAAATTATTGCACCCCTATCTACTGAAGGTTTAAATATATGTCCCCGACACATAGCCCAGCCTACAACCCCTTTTTCAGAGCTAAATACACTAAGGCGGTTTTTATATCCTAGGTTAAAGAAAGACATGACCTTTAATATTTCAATTTGGTTTCTACAAGCCAAGTAATTTGTACATTTCTTGACATAGACATTTACTAGGAAACTCGGAATTTTTGTTTTTGCAACATTAAACCGTTCATTTTCGGATTAATTTTTTATTACTATTAGAGTATAGTAATTTTATTACAACCATCGTCTCATACTATCTGTATTGAAACTAAAGACTTTTGCTTAGTCAAACATTTTCCAACCATTAAAACATGAAATAGAGTATCACGTAATACCTCTTCATTGTGAAGACAAAGAATCCTTTTGTTACGTTGCGCAACCCGCTTTCATAGTTCTTAATAGCATTTCAATTTCCATTTCAATAATTAACAATGCATCCACTTGCACCTTACAAAGCGCTAGCAAGCCTGCCCGGATTAATGCAACGCCAGCCCAGTGGCGCCTCCTAACAACTCCAACAAAAAAAGATACACTCTCTAATCTCCCTTTATTTTTGCATTCGAAGTAAATCTTCGTTATTTGTCAATACCGAGCCACAAAGGCGCCCAAATACCCGTACTATAGCCGAGAAAGCATAATACACACCTCATAATAGTGGAACAATTCCGAAACTTGTTAAAATCATAATGCCCCCTTTGTACGCCTCTTGACAGTTCACTTTGTTTATTTTTTCTATCCGAGGCTTTGGCACGGCTTCGTATTTCGGCCAGTGCGTATTTCGCCGTGAAAATGACATATTTCTTTTTTGGGCGCGAGTTCTGGCAAATCTCGCGATCGCTATCTCTCGGACGTATTTTATGTAAACAAGACAAATTTCGTGGCATCGATGTAAATGGCTGGCGCAGATGCGCGGGTGTTATTTTTATTGTCTATGAGCGAGGCGAGGAGGCTGCGCTATTCGCATTCGCATTTGATCCGGGACTCTCCGCACTGTGTCTTATCTCGGATCTGGTTTTATGAAACCCTAAATTTACGACTGCGGTCGAGGGGTGGGAGCCGCATTAAGCCGACTCTCGACGCTTGCTGTTAGACACTTTTGTCACTGGCAATTCATGGCGAGGCACGTCCGTTAACATTTTTGCCCATTTGAATTTCTGCGCGGAACGCAATTGTTAGCTTTGTACCTATTCATCTAACTTACACTTTAAATCACACTTTAAATCTGTTATTACACAGGAAAATCAACTAAGAATAACTACAATTTTTGCCTCAGTAGAGTAAAACTGAAATTACTTTTCAAATCATATTTTTTTGTCACAAAGCACATTCTAGCGTAATAGAAAACCTTTATTTAACTGACTGCACAGATTAAAACTATCTTTCATCACTGTTTTATTATTAAAATAAATACAAATAATTTTTTCAAATCGAGTTATACCCGAACATGAGTGTTGATTTTTTTGTTCGGAAATGTAATTAGAAGAGGCGTTATCTAATTCTTAATTGCAAACGCTGGCAGCCAACGCCGGCCGGCACCGGGTTAGTCCAGATACAGGCAGATCCTCAATAAATTACGCGAATAAATCCCGGGAAAGAAAAATTGCCCTCTGGAGCACATAATTCTTGCCTTGTCACAAGCCCTCCTTATCTGTAGCCAATACTGGATTACAATGCGATTTTTATTTCATACCGTACCCGCTTATATATCTCCTCTTGGTATATGGATTTGAATACTTTTTATATGCATTATGTATTCAAATAAGTGTCAATTAGAAGTTATAATTAGACAAAAATATCTAGGTATACAAAGGCAAGCGAATGAGGAGTTTTATTTGAATAATTGCCATCTTATAGATGGATGTTTGTTTGAGTTTGTAATGTAAACAGCTGAATGGATCTTAATGAAATTTGGCATATACGTAGATGCTAGTCTGAAAGAATACATAGGCTACTCACTTTTGTTTTTTTTTTAATTATACGCAGACGTCGCGGGGGAAAGCTAATTATCAATATTATAAAACCGAATTTTATTCATATTAACAAATTAAAGAACATGTCAAAACGTTCTTTATTAAACATCGAAATAACTTTCCTTGTATAATTATCTAAGTATTTTAGTTATATTAAAAACTTATACGATATGTTGTACAAATTTACAAAACTTTTGGTTTCAACAATAATCGATATTGCTTCGGTAGTAAACTTTGATTACTCATTCTGTGTACATACATCCTAACAATATCTTCTAATGGACAATGACAAATGTATCCCTTTGTCATGGGATAGAGACGTAACCATTTTACGACAACAATTGAACAAATTCACGGGAATATCGATGAAAAAAACTTCCATAGCCCGGTGAAATATTTTGACAACATAATGAATAGGCGGGTTTGGGCAAAACTGCGGGCTAATGATTCCTTAATAGATTAAACACCGAAATATAAACGATAAAAGAATATTATAACTGCACTTATAGTCAAATGAAAACTAAATAACTATCCTTAGTGTAGATTTAGTTTGAGAAAATTAAATTGGTTAATTTTTTAATCATGAAACGAATATTTATGCGAAAACTACAAGTTGTTAATTGGTCTCTTGGTGTCTCCCTTAGTGACTAATTAACAATTAATTAATGACTTTGAGCGCGATAGTAAAACAGATAATAATAAATTAAGAGTAAATAAATAAATAAAACGATAGAATTTATTTATTTAAGAGAAATTTAAAATATCAGTTTTCGTTTTCGCTCTGTTTTTGACCGACTTACAAAAAGAAGGAGCTGCTCAATTCGTCTGTATGTCTTTTTTTTTTCTTAAATTATTCTGAAACAATTAATTGAACAAAATAAAATACTTCACATTGAAATTGGCACCTTTACAAAATAATACAATTAATTTGAGCTAAGTTATGTTGTACGGCTCGGAATTTCTCAGGCCTTATAAGCACATAATGTCAACCCTATTACTGCCAATGCGGTGCAAATATCTGCTTTACTTTAGTTTCACACGTGGACATTGTTAACAGAGCAGCAAATAGTGCAGTTAGTACTCTGAACATGGCAACGTTTGAAATTATTTTAAATAAGTACTGTAATTTTAGAGGATAAAAGTCATCATGCTGATCCTTCGGAATCAACATCCACGCCGCTAGTTACTCTGTCCTGTTTTACAGCGGACTTCTAGTAACAGCGTTGCGTGTTCCAAAGATAGATGTACTGTTATAGTTCACTGCTCTGCCTCACTGTTCTACCCTCGTGTGAAATTAGTGTTACTTGCAATCGCTACCAGTAGTGAAATGTTTGATCATTATCACAACCTGTGATAGTTACCGTTACGTTATTTCGTAATCCATTATACGAATAAAACTAGTTCATGTTATTTTTGCATATTGTTATTAATTTATAATTTACCTCAACCTGAAATTCAATTTGCAAAGGATATATTTTCTTATTAATAATGAATTATTTAGTTATGCCCAGACAGACCAAGCCTCTCGACCACAACGCTTATTAGTAGTGGTTTATATTTTCGCATTTTTGCTTATCTTTATGTATTCGTATTGTTTTTTTTCTTTCTTAGTATGTAATGCCTAAAGTTGGTTCCAGCATTGAATACCATTATCACAGGTCGACAAAAAAATCGCCTGTCCAATCCTTAGAATGACCGCAAAAGTCATGAAGAGTATATTGTCATTTTGATGCGGTATTGCTGTGGTGTACAATATTATAACAAAGTTGCCATTAATTGCATAACAAATACGGCGAAATGCACGGATTTATTGGCTTCTTTTGTCACCAGTGTGGCACAGCAACAGGGCAACACTGGTCAACAATACGTTTTATTTATTTGGGCTCCCGTGCTGTTTATTTGTTGACTACTTCGATACTTTTACAACAATACTTGGGTAAAGAAAAAAAACAATTGCCCATCTATTAAAATATCGGTAAGTTATTGACTGCTGTTTGGCTACTATTTTGTTTGCGATGTGTTTATTTGTGAAAATATTGACACTACCTTATCAATTAATCGACAATTTAGCAAATTACAATAACACATTTCCGTGCATTTTAAATTTATATTTCTCTATCTAACACTTATCAGTTCTAAACTAAATATTTGTTATGTAATTCTACATATCATGTGACCTAACTCTTAACTTCTAGAAAAAGATCTACATGTTTTAGATGTTTTCCTTACAATTTAATATTACAATATTATTATGCATGGGCAAAATAGCTTTGGGTCTGCGCAAGCGCAGTAACTAAGTAAAATGATATAGGCCTCCTGTCAGTGGTGTAAACTTGGAAGGGATTAAGTTTTTATATCCTGTGCATCGTACCGCTCATTGTTTTCTAAACACTTGAAATTGTTTCGTTCGCAAGACGAACAATTGCGTTAAAAATTTAACAAAAGCACTTAATTGAATTTTACGGTTTGTCAAATCAAGTAAAACGTTATATTCGGATTATAATTCTTTGTAATGTTTTTATCTTTTTTATATAATAATAATTTATTTATTGATTTGACTCAAGTTTTTCTAATTTTTATTCATCTCCGTGTTCTTTCACATTCCTAAAAAAAACCTAAGATAAGAACAGAATAAGGATGTTTCGACAGTTTAAAAACATACATCAAATTATATATTAAATCAAATATCTTAATTGATCTACAGATAAGATCTGTAAAATGTATATCACAGTAATCGGGCACAGTCGCGTTTTCCGACGCCCTTCTCGCACGCTCTATTAACATTCGGCAATTAACATTGGACACGGATTGCGTTGTTTCCAAACAAGGCCGTACAATGCCGCAGAACGACATATTTATTGCAATACGAGATAATTTAACGATGTGAACTCATCCCTTGGTAATGATAATTCGGTCAAAGTTTAATACGTTTACAAAGATTACGCGTTGCGAAATCGTTCGGGCGGTACGTTGTACGGCTATTTCAATTTTATGATCGAATGAATTGTGTGAACACTTCGGGACTTACGCACGCACAAATTATATTACAGTTAAGGTATTGAACTTTAGAAACCAATAAATGGATTTTTTTTTAATTTACTTATCGATATTTTTAAAGCGATTTATTTTCAATCCCCTTTATTGTACTCAGTATTATAAATGAGATAGTTTGTATGGATGGATGTTTGCTACTACATGTTTCCAAAATTGTTTAACGCATTTGAGTTGAAAATTTACACAGATACAGTCATATATTCATAATTTGGAAGTTCTTCCAGTCAGTTCTAACTAGGTACTAAGTTTTTTTAATCCCGCACAGACGCTGTCACGGGTAAAAAGATAGTCTTACATAATATAACAAAACAACACCAGCGATCCATTAAATGAAAGTTAAGTTATAGATTTCTATCAAAATAAGCTTATTACGAAACTACCACAGATATGCAAGTCTTTCTATACTCTTTTCAAATTAATAATATTCTGTGCCATTTAAACTGTTGTTTATTTGCAAAGCCATCCTTTCCATAAAGTCATTTGCTTCCAATTCGCCTAAACGTACGCACAACCAAAATATTTATTACTCTAACACAGAGATTTAGCTACACATCATTACTGTTTCGATACGGTATTAACTAAGGGGAGGTTGGGTACGCAAATCAGCTCACGCCTATTGAGGAGACAAATTGACCACAATTGAATGCATATAAGGGACAATGAAATCGACTTCTGCATGCAAAAACTGTATACGATTGCACCTGAATAATTTATATGGGAAATATTGATTTTTATAGGGACGGAAATAGATAAGTATAACGGCTTTAGCTAGCACGATATCAGATACTACTACTCGAGATCTTGTGTGGGCGGTCATTAGTAAAGTCGGATTCAAGGAACACACTCACAATACTTCTCAGTCAGCATGTCATCGATTTACAAAGCTCAGATAGTTCAAACAATATTCTCGCAACGATCCCTATTTTTAGAATGAGTCAAGTCAAGTCGCAATAATGACTTAAATTCAAATTAATTTCTTCTTCCGATTGCGACAAGTATATGTTTTTATGTAGATGTTTCGGCGGTGGAGACTTCCGTAAATACAATTTACAACATCCGCCATTCGTAGAAACAGGGTATGTAGTTCTCGAACATAGTTATCTGCGATGAAACAAGACCGCATTACGTTTTACCAGTAATGCTTCTGAATTGGTACATTAAAAGCGATCATTGCTACTTTCTAGTTAAAATATGTGAGAACATATTCAACAGCTACTAATAAACTGGTGAGAATTCAATTAACCGATCATAAAGGAATCGCGTTTGATATAATCTAAACTTACGCACAGTTTTACTGAGCGATAAACATCTAACGATAACAAACCGAAGATATTCAGTAAACGACACGAAATATAAAATAGGTATACATTAATAATCACTTAACTGATATCAAATTTCATTTGATATTCCGAAGTATTTCGACATGTTATCAATAGAAACAACTCTACCGAACCTTGTATTGAAGTTTTGATAAGTGTAATCATTTCCGTTAAAATACCATAATTAAAATGACGCCTTCATAGTTTCAAATTCACATAAAATACAGAGTAAAGCGAAATTATGATTGAACAGGAATTTTAAATAAATTCACAGATTAAAGTAATAAACATTTAAATCACATAACTTATTCCACTTAAGTTTATTAAGATTAAGGTGTTGCAATTGTAATTTTGTCATCGAACTTACAATGCAGACAATTTTGACGTTGTTTGTCTTTATTATTGATTTCAAAAAACAACATTGTTATCATTCGTACGAAAATTAGGATATAAATCTACGGCTATCTTGTTCACCTTTGCTACAAGGACTTTGAATACGATAAATTAATAAAACGATTAGAACATCCTTGTAATTTGATTACCGACAGTGAAGTAGACATTACTTCAATTCAAACTGTGATTCTATTTTCGTAACACTGTCCTTATTATTTAAATAAAGAATAACAGAGACAAAAGACTCGAGGTAAAGATTGCAAATTTGAGAGTACGATAGGAAACTTCATCAAGAACTAAATCAAAAACAAGAAAACATCGTATTAAAATTACACCTGTACTAAATATATTTGGAAATATCTACTACTTTAATGTTATTTTCGGCAATATTATCGTTAAGCGTATAATCGTGTATTTGAAAAGCCGTGAATTCTTGATAGCATTGATAGCCGCCATCACAATTGGAAACCAAAGATATATTTAGTAATCGACTTCCTTTGCTACCGATAACGGCCTTCATACTATCTAATATGAATTCTCGTCTTATCAATATTATGATATTTTTTTTATTTTTATTTTTATTAAACTAATACAGTAATATCCGCATGTAATGGAAATAACATTTCCGTCTGAGATTTAAATAGGACGGAGAAATGCATAAAAAAGAGGCAAACAATATAGTAGGCATAACAAGATTTTAACATTGAAAACTATTTATAACACGCTATTAGACATTGAGAATAAATACAGAGACGTAACAATTGCATGCATACAGTTACCATACTCTAAATACACTAAGGGTTTCCATATAGGAACATTCGGTACCAAATGCTTGAAAAGATTGGGAAGCCGCCGGCTGCATTTTAGCGGCGACTACTGTCCATGTATGACTAACGTCAGTAGAAACTGTAGGTATCTGGTTTAAGCTACGCATGGTAGTCCTAGTAGAGTGGACAAGGCATGTGTCGCTGTGCAGGCAGGTAAATACATCAAAATTAATTAAGGGGGCGACGGGGACCGCCCGTGCGCTACCGTCGCCGCGGGGCGCGTGACGACTTCATGCCCGCTTCCCGGAACCCACCGCGCCGGGACTTGCTGGACATACTCATAGCCTACCTGCACACTATTTTATATTAACTCTATAAATAGTAAATAAATTATTATAATTGTCTATCACAACAATATTTGTTTTTGCTATGACAATAATTCTGACGAACATATTCTGCGTAGATAGGTTGGAAGGAACCGGGAATAAAATCATTGTAAATCAGGGAATTATTAACAGGGAACTAATTTATCAATTGATAAATAAAAAGGTGAATTGGGGAATGATCTGAATGTCTCTTTCTGTTTACATCATTTCCTCTCTCCTGAGATTCGACACCTCTCTTCTTAACCAGCCCTCGTATGGTTCATCGTTCATAGTAGTCTCTAGGGCTGTGCAATAATCAATCCAGAGCATAAGATGGCGCCCTAAGGATGTCACTAGTCTAATTTCTATCATATAAGTCTAGTAATCAGCACATAAAACAGAAAAATTAAGTAAACAAAGCAAAAGGTTTGATCATGTTCGAGGTCATCGCACCGCTTAGATCCGTACGTGCCTAATTTGTATCTAGGACATAGTGCATACGTCGGTACTAATGACGTAATTTGCATTCGATTGAGACAGTAGTCGAGGAATACGGAGGATTCTCCAACTCACTTAGATTGTCTGGACTGTGCCCTACTGTGTAGGGGTGTGCGTATACCTATCGTTAGAATCGGATTGAATAGTTAATTCGATTTGGAGCGAAACTTCGAATTTTCACATTTTATCTCTATAGTTTTTTATCTATTGTCAGAATGCCAGAATTTTGAGCTAACATTAAGTTAGTGGACTCTTTTATTAATTTACATTACATTTTACTAAGCTTTATGTATAGTCTCTTGAATCAGTATTTGATATTCAAGGAACTCTATCACTGATTTCTATAAATAAATATTGATATAATCGGTTACAAAGAAGATCCATAAAAACAATTAGAAAATTATTGTTAAGCAAAATGTTTGCAATAAATATAAATAATGTGACAATGATGCGCAAACTGTTCGTCTGTCCCTACCTGTGCAAGCCACAATGGAACCCCAGCGCCCTCTATGAGTTATTACGCGCCCCTTTAAAGATATTTCATCGATTTTATTGTGGCTCCAGTGTCAACCCCGTCTCGACGTCACATATAAAAGCTGTAGTATTTTTTGCGCAAACCTCTTGTTTCACGCCGTGTTATTTAACATAATTTTAATAGGCACTCTGTAGACCGTTTTAAACTCTGCATGAAATCGATGAGAATTTAAACTTTTTGTACATTAAAAAAAAGTATTTTTACGACATTCCTATTGACGAAATAAGAACGCATTCTTTAAATTACCTTTCTAGGTTTAATTAAGGTTTACTTTATACTCTGTTTATGATATAGTTTTAAATCAAATCTAACCTACAAAAGCGTGTAACGACTTAATAAAAATATTCTTTGTCCGCGTCGGGTCACAAGAGGCTGTATAGAGGCCTTCAATAGTATCAGCTAACCCGTGCTCACCTGGCTAACAATATTCTCCCACAGAGTAAAAAAACATCTTATAAAGAGATAAATTATTGCATTATGGCTTTTTGAAAGAGTCCACTGCTGCTGAG
This sequence comes from Papilio polytes, assembly GCF_000836215.1. NCBI lineage: Eukaryota > Metazoa > Arthropoda > Insecta > Lepidoptera > Papilionidae > Papilio > Papilio polytes. Next base: position 2,647,953 of record NW_013524901.1, read on the forward strand.
AAATGACAATATTATTAAAAAGTACGCATCCTTGTCACACTATCTTTTTGTATCCGATATATTGTCGCTATAATAAATGCAGCTCCTTTATAGCGGGCCCATTGTGTCCCCCGCCTTTGTGGACATTATTAAATATATTTTAAAGAGTTTTATTAATGGTGGGCGTCGTAAAGAGAATGTATGATTTATTTTTTCGACGCGTGTGCTCGACGATCATTTGATATCCTTCAATCATTTGAATGAATTGTGTCTAACAGAGATTTGGAGAAATTTATTGTTTTAATCTCATACTAAATTTATAAGACTTGTTCTAAAATTTATTTAACTTACTATTACTTCATATGTTTTTAAGTAAATTAATACAAATTAAAAACTTTGAACATGAAATTACAAAAATTAACTGAATTGTTGAAAATAATTACTCTAGATAGAACATGGAAACCAAATTCTATTTTCAACATATTCAACTACTAGCTGTTGCCCGCATCTTCGTCCACGTGAAATTTAAAAATATAGCCTATGTTACTCAGCGATAACGTAGCTCTAGAATGGTGAAAGAATTTTTGAAATCAACCAAGTACTTTTTTATTTATTTCAATACATACAAAAATCCAAAAATACAAATCTTTCTTCTTCATAATATTATTATAGTTAGGTAAAAAAGTTAGATTATTGGATTAAATTCCCACACACCTGTAAACAACATGCAAAAAAACATCAAAACGTCAAAATTGTTTTGTAACATGACTCTCAACTGTCCTATAGACGTGAGAGTTTTATAAAAATTATTATTCTTGTATCTATACGGTTGTACAGGTACTTGATTTTTTTTTCGGACATGTTAAGGTCCTTTGTACTTACAGACCTTTCATTTGACATGCAAATTCGTTTAATGTACGGTGTCGATTTACTTTAAAGGTCTCCAAATTATACAAAAAGAAGGTAATCACTTAGTTTATACAATTACGTATTTTAAAGCAAATTCAGCAGCAAATGTAAGCGCTATTAGAAGACAATTTTTATGCTAATTGGGCCATGTTTTCAAGGTTATCAAAATTTCGTAAACAGCCTTTAAGGTTACCTAAGGATATTAAATGAATAAGAGAAATAGTTCATTTTTTTTATTAATACATCAGCCAATCTAGTTATTAAACGCAAATATTAAAAACGACACTTTCCTCTTCATTTAAACCATGTTGGATAGAAGTTTGTGTCGAAAATATGCACTATAGATGCAATCTAATAAGATATCGCAAATCTTGATACATGACTAATTTTATTTAAATATCATAAACGAAAACATAAATGACTGGCAACTAATGTTTTCTTTCTTATCTCTTAACCGTATAAAGTTACATATTTACATAGATTATATAAAATAGCTACAGGTAAGTGTAATTTGTTTAATTGGAAGCAAGTATCACTTAAGTTAGAGCTTCCTTTTAATGTTTCTAATCAATTGTAGGAACGCGGCGGTCGGTGGCGGCACGTACGGGTCATTTGTAAAGCGCCACGTGGTACCGATGTGGGATTTATTGAGCCACAGACTTGAGCATGCGGTAACCGATTTATTACATGCACTTAGTACCAACTAACATGTCTTATGATACTAGACACTTTGAACATTTGTACATTTAATTTAATTTAAATATTATTCTGTTGTAGATATCTACTTCTGTGCCAAATTTAATCGAGATCCATTCAGCCATTTAAGCTACAAACTCTAACAAACATCCATCCATCTAAACTTTCGCATTTATAATATTAGAAAGAATATTTTACGAAGTAACAGTTTTTCCAATCCGAAGTTCAATTGTTTTCTATATCCTTATAGGATTCACATATATTATCCAATAAGAATTTAAAATGTTCATTCTGGATTTTAAGTCGTATGTCGAACTACAAAATGGACAATCTGTTAACAAAATCTTTTTTAAACTAACTTTATAGCTCAGAAAATTAAAGAAAACGCTTCGATTTAGCTGTCAAATCAAATGAAATAAATTCTGTTCGACCAACATCACAGGTACGACAATCCTCGTCATTTTTTAACGACGTATTAACGATGATATAATTTGTGATCAACGATGGTGGTCCACCGGGCGGTCGCGGTAGCACGTGCCCCAGTTTACCTACTTACCGCCACTCGACAGCACTTCCGGAACAAAGCACGAGAGCGACCTCTATAGGGCAAGTGGAACCACAGCTGCGTACGCACGCGCTCTTCATAACGAACAGCATTGTTTCAGTCGAGTGTCGCATACTGGTGGTCTCGACTTAACCATTTTGATCGCCCCTTCACTCTTTTCCTGTGTTTTTACATGTTTATTGTTTACCTTACTAGCACAATACATTTAAAGTGCCGGCAGCCATTTCTAGTGCCTGACGCTTTAAATGCAAAAGCATTTGCAAGTTTATTTAAACCATTTACTATACACCTTTTCTTATTAGATCTTGTAAATGGCTTCACGCACCCTTTTGACCAACTTTTTGACATCGAAATATCTTGTAACAGTGTTAGATAACGCGTTAGACGTTAATCGCTGGAGTGGATACCATTATTCAGAACATAGTGTTACTCAAAAGTTGTCCCAATAAACGTTGACACGCAACAATATTAAACGACTATGTTTAACAAAGAATCGAGCATATAAAGTTATTTTAACTGCAATAAATATATGAATATATGTTATACAGGCTGATTCTTAACGGACGGATCAAGGACTTTATGGAGTTAGAGGACCTCAATGGCTATCTTTTAAGCGCAAAGTATGCTGCCCGATTTTCTATTGTTTTAAAGTTAATGATTTTTTGTGAAAAAATCATAAAAATCAGACTTGTGCCTAAGATTTGTCCGTACGTCCAAATTAATGTGTTTACAATGGTCATTTTCTATTGAACCAGTCAAATAATTGAGCTTTATCTTTATCAAATAACTGAGCTTATCGTTATCCCCTTTTTCAAAATCATTGAAAATTTTCTTTCGAGAATTTAATCACCTATCCGTTAAGAATCATCCTGTACATCCTTGCGGTAAGAACTTTCCTTGCAAATTTGTAAGCAGCAGTTTAAAAAGGAGGCGTGATAACCTAAAGGAAAAGTGTAATTGCGGGGTAAAGCAGTGTAAACAGCAAGATCGTTTGATGTCGCGCACAAAGGTGGGCCAACGAGGGGGGCAGTGGGGTGTGCAGGGGACAAAGATGGTATCAACGTCGGTACTGCCACAAACAGATAACGAGCATGTGCGGACCGAATTTTAATATACAATAAAGTCCATTTTATGTTTACGCTCGAATGATGATTGCCAAATTGAATGGTAACAAGGGAAATTTATTTCTGACCAGTTTTACCTACTCAAATGTACAAAATATACACGTACATGATTGGTTTAACATACCTAATAGTATACTTAGGTATTTTAAATTTTTTTACGGATCTTATTGATTAAAAGTCTAACTTGAGTTTGAGACGAATTTAATGTTAGAATGCGAACCAAATCTATTTTTCCAGTTCATTTAATAAATAGTACTATAGGAAGATGAACAAAACAGACAATACAATGTCCAATTAAGTCGAATCAAATTAAAATAAATATTTATGTCCGGAAAAAAAAACGATGTTGTCGATGGAAGCTATCCAAAAATTGTTTTCCCTTATGATCATCATACAAAAATTACCACAGATAATGTGTTTTCGTAATGTTATATATGTATTTGTTATCCACTTCCACATATTACGAAATATAAGGTGTTTTTCAAGTGCATATTGTGGGTACGTTATCAAGTTTTCCGTGAAAAATGCGAACGGCGCGGGTCGATACGGAGCCGTCCCCCGCGCCCCGCAGGTGCGACGAGATAATCCAAGATGGCCGCCGAGATAGGACGTGACGTCACAGCCTCCCCGCAGCCCGCGACACCGCGCGCATCCTCAGAACCTCTCGCCACCCTCCTTAGATCCTTTCAGAAATCCCTCCAGTAACGTCCGCAAATTAATACTTCAACAGAGAATAAATTTTCGTTATGAGGATCTTGAAGAATGTATGGAATACAAAGTAATTATACTGTTTCTTTTTAATTTTAATGAATTATCCTTAATACAACTAACAACTAACTAAAACCTACAATATCAGATCTTGATATAATTTCGGTCTAAATGGAATAAATGTTACTTACGATTTAAAAACCCCATACTTAAATTGTTTACCTAAAAACTAAAAATATTACTGAAGATGATCTTATTTTGCAGACGTTACATTGCGGGGTGGAAGGCACTATGTGCTGTGAGCTATGTAAGGGGTTATCTCCTCAGTTGCTGCTCTATCTAAATCTGTATTATCGCAACACGCCGCCGAATTATTATTATTACTTGTACAAACTGTACTCGACTGTACCTGTCCAGCCCTCCTTGCAATCACTTTATTCATTCTATTCTCATTCTGTTAATACCGTTACACTTGTAATTCATTTTATTTTAGACTATTTTGTCAAAGACATGAATAAATATACAAATTTATCTACTAGTCTTACTTCTTACTGATATTATAAATGCGAAAGTTTAGATGGATGGATATTTGTTAGAGTTTGTAGCCTACTGCTGAACGGATCTTGACGAAATTTGGTAGAGATAAGGAGGATAGTCTGAAAGAACACATAGGCTACTTACTTTCGTTTTTTGAATCCACGCAGACGGAGTCGCGGGCAACAGTTATTAAAAAAAACATTAAAAAAAGATGTTACAAGAACCGTGTAGTACATAATTACTCTAAGTGTATTACATTTGGAATCTGTTGTGATGTCAAAGAGATTTTGCACTTAGATTACAATATACGATTTGATATTTCAGTCTTTTTCAGAGTAACAAAACGTCGCACTATAATTAATTTTGACGTCATTTTAGATTGGTTTGTCGAATATAAGGTTATTCAGATTATTTAAATATAAGGTAATTTTTGTCTTGGACACCTATACTTACGGACTGCTTACATAACCATTAAAGAACTATGAGTTGAAGATTGTATTTATTAAATGAATTATGCAATCATTATAATATTACGTATAATTGAAACATTAACATCACAAAGAACAATTCTGACAAAGCAGTCGAGGACCTATTCTGAGTAACGGACGCCGCTCTCACTCTTGACTGAGGTGAGGAGGTAACGCTACTTTCACACGAAGACAAAGTGATGCAATGCAGTAAAGAAGTGCAGTACTACTATTATCGTGTGGCCACACTGACCCACACAATTCTTTTTTTTTTTCAAAGAGTGTTTAAAAAAGAAATATGTTTTGGACAAATGTATCGATAGTGTGAGCGCACAAAGTCCAATAAATGTGCGTAACTACTGCTCTACCTCGGTCTTCTGCCCTCGTGTAAAACTACCATAACGTAGAGTACGACCTGCCCTATCACCTTCATCAGAATGAAAGCCACTTCGATTTACGTAATAATTGAACAGTTGAACAGGTCGCACTTCTATGTATCCTTTATTGTACAATATGAGCCCTTGCATGCATTTTTATAACTCTTGTGCGTTTTCAAAGGTGTGTGTAACCTGCCTTATCTGCATCTAAAGAACGGATGTCTGTTGGTATGGATTTTCGTCATTAAGTTGTGTTGTTTACCAAAGTGGCTAATCCCTTAATATATCCGCTATCGAGTTTTTAAATATTCTTGACTATTGGAAGGTATACTTTTTACCAGTTAGTCCCTTAATTTTATAAATATTCGTATTATTTGTAACATTATTTTAAGTACAAATTTTGGTTATAATTAAATTAAGTTAAAATAAATGCAAATATATAGAATAAACAATTTATTCGGTTTGATTTAATGCGAACTAAAACACAGAGTTATTTATAAATTAGTCATTCATTCAATTATATTTCATACATTCACACGGCATATGTACATCGCGGTAAGGGTGTGCTCACACGCGCGGCTCGCGTCGCGGCGGAAACGACGTCTAACCGGATATTGTATCGCGGCTTCATCTCCGGCGAGCTTCCCATTCCGGCCGCGCCGCCCCCCAGCCCCTCGCGCCTCGCCTAATTACTCCTTCGTATACATTTCCTTATCAATACATAGTTATTTCAACATATTTTCTCATTTATAAATCCTCACTCGTTCTATAACACCTAGACGGATTTATTCCCATTGATATCCATATAAAAATTCATAAATAATGCTGTTCAATGTTACATCTAAAGAATAAACACCTGTTCTGTTTAGTTTTATTGTTAAGTCTCTTAATAACATAATTAACAAAGCGCGAAGTATTGCCAGCAACAGCGAGAACAAGCCACAACACACCAAACAAATGTGCAAGTCGATAAATCTCAACGAATTGATTCGACCCCGCGTGAACCGAAGACAGGGGGCAATTAAAAGCGCAATATTTGCGTAATGTTTGTCGACAGCGCCATCTGGCGATTCTAACGCCAGCCAATTTACTTGTAAAGAGAGTTTGATTTAATGTAAACACGACGAAAGAATGCTCAACTTTGCCACACTGGCGTTAGGGTATGGCGCGGATGGGCCACCGCCCAGGGCGCTTGACAGAATGTCGTGCGACTGGTCTGCGAATTACTCACACCATTCTTAACAACCCTACCTCATAGTGTTAGGAATAAAATTAGTACCGTGCTATAAAATTGGCGCAACTCTAGATTATCGGTATAAACGTCACGTCCCTAGCTGACAGCTGTCAATGTCACTAGAAGTATGGATAGATTTGGCGCGCATCCTAAGTCTTGACGAAAAGTATTGCTCTGAGTTAAAAGCGACAGTATCAATTAAATAAGTTGTCTAATAATAGTTATAGTAAAAATAGGACGTTATAGAAATCACGCCCAGGGCCAGAATCGGCACTGACCACGGGTCAATTTTAAAAGGAATATATTTTTCAGTACGAAAACGTAAGTAGTGTAAGCACAAGCACAACCACTAAGATTTTGTTCTAGAGTGTAGTTAGGTTCTATATAAGTTTATTAGCAAATTAAAATTTAACACAAGGCTTCATAACTCTAGAAATCTTTGAAATTATTTTAACATCTCTACTTATAGGGTCCTATTTTCTGTAAAGCAACAGTATAAGTTAAGTAAAGGTAGACATCTGTTAACAATTAAAGGCTACAAGTAGCGAGACGCCTCATTATTTACAATCAAATAATTACACGTCTATTTATAAATGTAATTAATTATTGTGACTTATTAATACGAACTGTATTCATAGTCATTCAATATTTATAGATAGGACGGTTTCGTATTTCAAAGGCGTGTAGCGAGACATTATTTTGATAATAAATGATCATCATATTATCTTCAATAAACAAACGAAGCTCCGACTAAATAAAGCGGGCAATTAATATTACTTGACGTCTAACAAATATTTTTATTCATAGATAATCTGTTTTCATTTTCGGGCTTATTGTTTGCAAGACCTCACATAACAGCGCATCGTGTGAGGTCTTAATTTTTCTGCTTTCCCTATTTTCTTACCAGATTTAATTTTAATCATAACCAACACATTCATCTTACTACTGTTATGAAGTAGCTCTCGCCCGCGACTCCGTCCGCGTGAAAATAAAAAAAAAAGTTAATAGCCTATGTGTTCTTCCAGACTATCATCTGCGTCTATGCCAAATCTTATCCATATCCGTTCTGCCGTTTAGGCTACAAACTCTCAAGCATTTGTTTGGATGAGGCTACTGTATATTTGGACGAAGTCGAGGGTATAAACTAGCAACAAGCAATTGTTTTACGCTCTCTTCTATAAATAATGTACTTACTTTCAGAATCTATACTATTATAATAAAGCGTAAACACACACTTCTTTGTTGCCAAGATGTCAGCAATTACAGCATATCTTTGAAAAATTATTTTTTTAATTAAAAGCCCTACACTTACGTCACGTTTTAGGCTATATATTTTCACGCCATTAAACTTAGGGGGTAAATATTTTGGATAAAAGCCCTAATGTAGGAAAGAGGCCATAAGCTACGAGCTGCCAACATCAAGGAACCAAGGTTGTCATTTCTTCATTTGAATTTTAACATTTCACAAATATAAACAACAAAAAAATACATTCATAATTTCACGCGGATGAAGCCGCACGGGAACAGCTAGTTCTATAATAACCACATAATAATAAAGCACACATTTATCCGACTAATTATTAACTAGAGTTGATAAAGAAGATTTAAGATATCTATTTTTTATCATTTTCACAACCGCACGTGGCGGGAACTGGCTAGGAAAACCACATTAGCATGTGTATTACGGAAAAACACATTACCTTATCGTACATCCAGTGGACGACTCGGTTCGGATGTATCGTCCCCAAATCTGATTTAGTGGCGTCTCCCGTTACATCAAGCCCTCTATTACAACCCCCTGTACCCCCACATAGCTATAAATAATTAATATTAATGAACATTTATAATTAATGTAAGATATGATACATTGGATTAAGTAATAAAATTGGTAAAAAATTATCTACGTCATACATCTAAATCTATACTAATATTATAGAGAGGAAAGAATTGTATTTTTGTATGTATTGAAAAAATGATTTCAAATATTATTTCACCATTAAAAAGCTACGTTATCAGTGAGTAACATGGACTATATTTTTTACTTAAAACTTTAGAGAACCACATTTATAAATGCCACGTCAGAATAGCTAAAGGCCGCTGATACCGTATGCCTTGTTGTTGCAGGTAACTGTTTGGAGCAAAAATGACTTCTCTCCAAAACCTACTATCAAAAATTATAACTTAGAAGATCGCGGGCAGCCACCGCAATATACAATGCATACAAGATGCTCAGAAAATGCTTAATACCTTTAAACATAGCTTAGAGCAGCAACAGATATAGACAGATACATTATAAACAAAAATAACACTTTATGCTAATAAATGTAAATTAGATTAATTCGGTCAATATTTTTTCCACTCGATCCAGCATCCCGTTCAGTGATTCAAACGCAATTACATCTGTTATTTAAAACTAAACTATCGGCGGGTCGGAGGCACCCTCGCGATACCCCAGGGCTCATTTAACCCCCTCGATCATAAACGGACAATAACCACCCGCTGTGGGGTGGCCGCGAGAAACTGATTGCCGTCATTTAAATGGCAGGCGCTTACTTTTAAACACTATTGTTTCTTTTCATTCGATAAAACTTCTTGCAACAACAAAACCTTATTACCTTATTAGTAATTAAAGTTAACTTAAGTTTTAGCCACTTTATACATATAATTTTAATTACTGTATTAAAAAATACTACCTTATTTGATAGTTAGGGAAAAAATAACCAAAGTCTACGCAACTACACACTTTTAGAATAAATCAATCAAACTTTATGAACAAAGATCATAACTCGCTAACAAAAAACTCAAGAAAAACTTAAATTACACTTTTTTTCCGCATTAAGAGTGCGAAAAATCTTCTTGACGTGCTACAAAATTGATGGGCGTCGGAAAAGAAAAGTGGCAACTCGAAATCCGGCAAACTTTTCACGTCAGCCGAGTTTCACTTAGAGAAGTTTCTACATCCATTTAGAAGTTGTTCCTATACGACAGACTGACAAATTTTAATGAAGCCAAGAGGGCCGCTAATGTCTGCGAGCTGCCTAATGGGAAAACTTCGAACGTCAGTCCCGTCGGCCTCGGTTCGTAAGCTGACATTCTTACTATAGTATTATTAAATAAAGGCCGTTTTTAATATTCCTTAAATTTAGCCTTTAATTTATTATCTTATTGAAAGCATTTTACGACAAGGCTGCATCTCATTTTTAGGAGATTTTTGCAATCAAAAGATTATAAAAATATCATAGTATCTCGAATACTTTTGATCATAGAATCACAGAATTTTAGACCAAATCGCATAGCGTATTTTTTTTTTACTTTTATCGACTTACAATTTGTAATGGCTAGTCATTTAGCGTTGAATAAAATAAAATTTAACATTTCATAAAGTTTCTCAGGGTACAATAAATAAAGTTGTAACACAAGACCCCTGGGCAAACAATAAAAAGCGCAATCATTCTGTCGTGTGTCAAACTCTTTCACAGAATAAAATGCTCGGTGTAGGTTACATTATAAATTTCAACATGATCGTTTGGTGACCAGCAAAGTCATTGGGGTAGCGATGGCGATTTAAACGTCTAACCCCCGCCAGAGGGCGGCGCGGCGCGGGACTCATCCATCATACGCTTTACATATGTTTGAATAAAGCTCGTGGGAAAAGGATTTCCTCTCAGAAGTCAATGCGGTGCTCAATACTGTAGGGTGACCAGGATTTTATAAGAATCAAATTATTAAAGATACGAACAATGATAATAATAACGAATGAGCCGTTCCCGGTTTTGAAAGTTTTAGCTAATTTAAAGGATTTGATAGAAATACTGTATTTTTTTTATTCTATGTGTCACAATCCTAGTAATCATGATGCACCTATGTTCTGTATATGGACGCCCCATATTTTGAAAATTTAAATACCAGAATAATTAAAATGTTTTCCTTCAACAAATTTACCTAAGGCACTTACCATTATTTGGGAGTCTTTGCTTTCTGTACTAAACTAAGAATATGGTTGTTACAATTGCAGATATTTCTGATAAAAACTTTATAGCGTGGTGATCCTACATTACAAATAGTGGATTAGGGCAGTTTGGCAAACAAGGCGTCGCCAGCGTGTGCCGTCGCCCTGCGCCTAACGCTGTATTAATGTCTATTAGAGGCCGCGCATTGTTCTGCTGAGAGACGATACATTCAGATTTATTCTGCTAATGCGACGTGCTAAGCCAAAGCCATCTATGTTAAGGCGTTAATGTATAAACAGAATTAAACTCAAGGACTAGGATCCAGAGTTCTCGACTATAAGTTCACAATTTTATCGCTGAATTCAAGTTTTAAATTTCGTTGACAAACATTGTATTAATCGTTATTTAACTAATTACACTTACTTCGATATTACAAAATTGAGCTTGTTCGTGTTAACTACCGATGTTTCTCTATCTTAGTCTTCTATTGATTTGAAATAAAATTCTATGTAAACAGAAATGACATTTATTTTTAGAAAGGTTATAAGTAAATTCTTAGATAACTGTTTTCAAGGGAAACACAATCTCAAGTGTAATGTGTTTCCGATTGGATGTAAGGAAGAGAATTGATTCAAGATAGAGGAAAACGTCAATATCTTAACTTCGCCTAGTCTTTTAGTTACACAATCTAACCTACCCAACTTCCCATGACTGATAAAAGTTTTTTTTTGAAAATATGAAGGCCAAAATCAAAAACAAACACGTTATTGTCATCCATACTCATATGTGACATTCGCATCGTATATCTTATTACAGACCGCGCGATTCCACAAAGCGATCTCATTACCGCCGTTTCACTTTACACTTCCTGCCCATTCGTGTGCAATCTGTAGTGAGCAAATCCGTTAATCTTATTTGGAGGGTAGACAGGCACGTGGCGCCACGTGGCGCGCAATCGAACTAATCTCGGCGCCGTACGCGTCGGCGGGAAAGCGCGTGCGCCGTCGCGATAACGCCTAGGAACGCCATTCATTCCCGCTCTTTTGTCGCAAACAATTGCTTAGATATTTATAATATTTTGCTACAACCTGCCACCCTCGCTACTGTATTCGTCAGAACTTAACCTTATAATCGCAATGAGCTTAGCGCTTAAGCAGAAATTGTATTTCAATGTACGTCACTGCTATTCTTATATTAGATATATACTTTTCCCTCCTTAATTACTGAATCAAGTTCTTTCAAGATTATGTACATAGAAGCAATGTTTAAGATTAAGGACAAGGTATTGTAATATTGATATGGTCATTTGAACCATACGTATTATTCCCTATCTTTATCGTTTTCCGTTTATGTGTGGTCACGGTGAAATTAAGTTAGCAAAGCACCGTCCACGTAGCATCTCTCGTCGTGTTCTAAGAAGCACTCTTAGCAATAGCAGATCTTTAATATATCCGAATACTTTATATCAAACTAAAATGAGACATGCTTACTTCATAGTTCATTTTTTAACCCTCTAATTGCCTCAGATAATTCGTCTTTAACAAAATTGTCATTTTTAAAACATCGATGTAAAAAATCTCTGGCAAAAATTAAACTTATATCACCATAGCTGGCAATACTGAATCATTGTCTATGTCTAATGTCACTGTCAATCGATTGAAAAAAAAACTTCAATGCTCGATGTCAATGTCAGTAAAATACAAGCAGTGATAAAAGTAGAATTGTAAAAGTTAACAAAATATTTACTAACATTAGCGTTTACAAAGTGAACGATTTAATCCCGTTACGTTGATAAATTGCCCAATTCTTATTTTGATAGATTCTCAATTGATCTACAATGGTTGAAGAAGACGAATACTCTTGTGTAAACAGATCGCAATTAAAAATTAAGGATAATTCTGGAATTAAAAAGAAAAAGAAGAAGAAGTATAATAAAGAAACGGAAAAGGCTATTGAGAATGAAGTAAAGGAACAAATAAAACAACAAAAAAGCACTAACGAAAAGACAAAAGCTGAGCTTGCTTTCTTAAAGATGCAAGATAAAATGGTAAGATAGTTTCTATGGTTTTACTAGATTGCTCTTTCTAAAGAACATTTTTCAATATCCAAATCAAACCAACCTATATCAATTAACTTGTTTTGGATGTTTTTTCAGAAAAAACAAAGGATTCAACAAAAAGCGGAGATGACTCACAAACAAAGGGTAGAGAAGTTTAACCAACATTTGGACAGCTTGACGGAGCACTTTGATATTCCTAAAGTGTCCTGGACCAAATAGTTACACACATTGTTCAATATTTGTATATTAAAGCATAATTAAACATAAATCTCACACTATTGGCTTACCATATACTGAAATGGTGTACTGTAGGAAACATTGGGCTATGAATTTAAATAGCCAATTATCATATAACATGGAATAAATATATTTAAAAATAAGAGTGTAATTTTTCGTTCCCTATTCTTCAAACTTATTTTGGAAATACTTGAATGTCTTGCTATCAAAAATAGATAACTTCACATATTTTTCAGTTTCCTACTAAAATAATTTTTAAGTAAAGTTAACCTGCAACTTGATTGCACTAAAATTGAAAACTTTAGGGGCTTTTTCCTCATCATCCAAATTATTTCACATAAATAAAACAAAAATCATCTTTAAATTGTATATTTCTTAAAATAAAAAAAGGAATTGTGATTAACAAAATATCTTACTGGACGGATTACTCAGTTTGTATATTAAAGTTACTGTAATATACATAGTACACAATTATGAGTAAAATTTTATTTAAACATGAACTCTGTAACAATTCAAAGCTGCTATTACAATTCTTAAAACAGTAAAAAGTTTAGTTCTTAATATTTACAATATAAAAAACATAGTCATGATTAAAATGCACTAATATAAAATAAGTCTTAAAAAAAGTCTCATAAACCTAGATATTGTACTAATAGTAAAGATTTGTCTTTCGTGTGGACGGTTTGTGTAAATTAGAATTAAATAAAATACAGAATAAAAGCATAATCAGCAGCATATGTATAAAATATAAAAAAATACAAACATTATTTACTTAAAGTATATAGTACGTTTATTTGTCTATTTTTTACTTGACTGGGGTCAATTATTTCTTAAAAACTCTCTATGAAAAAAGCTGTTGTAGTAAAAGTATGCTTGATTTAATGTCAGTCTTCATTACACATTTAAAATATATGATATACAAAGACTACAAGAAATGCCAATATCAAACAGATTTGTAATTTAGTAGTGCAGATAAATTGTTCAAACATATATATTTAATCTTAACCTAAAAGGCACTATATCTTAGAATTAAAAATGTGCTTACTATTATTGAGAGTCTACTGTTCCTAGTAAAAGTTACTTGCAAAGATTTGCATTTTTAGTTTACAGAAGTCTTTGTATCACCATTTGATTTATTAAGATAAACAAAATATTCTTCAATAACGTTAAAGGAATCGAAAATATTTTTTTATATGGACAAAGATCAATGGAAAATTGATTTTTATTCAAACATTAAATATTAGTTTGAAGTTAGTGGCGAAATAAAATTAAAAAAGCTTTCGTCCTAAAACATTGTTAAACTTACATATCAAATACACATTTTAAAAAACTTTATTACAAAGTGATAAAGTAACCATGAATATAAACAAACTAGTTACTTGCAACACTGACACACCATTATTCTTCCAAAAAGAATAGCTGAATGTGAATATTTTGATATAATTTTCTTTAGTTGCCCATGGGTCACTGCCATCGTCAAAATGCATAGGACATTGGTCTCGTTCTCGTTCGTATTCTTCCATCTCTATAGCGACAGCTGCGCCCTCCGTATAGTTCCATGACGTCACATCTTGTTTTAAATCGCAATATGGACCCAACGCTTGAGACATTAGAACCCTAAAATTGATAAAGTATGTATTTACTTACATAGTATTTTTTTTAAGCAACTACACTTCAGGGACACTACGTCTGGATAAAGTTCCGTTCAGACAAACCTAAACTAATTATGATTTTCACATATTTTCATAGTTTGTTCTTAACAAGATTTAATTGAAATAAGCTTAATTTTATTTGCGATAAAATATCGGGTCTGTTGTATGTACCAGTCTGTGTGAATGGCCCCTTAAATAACAGCTAGCATTTAGAGTTATGTTGAGGTCATTAGGAAAAAACATTACCTGTTTAAATCAGCTCTCTGATAGACCCAGCAACGGTATTTGGAGAATGGATCTAATTCATCATAAGTAATTAAATAGGATTTCAAATTCTCCTTCCAATATCCGATACATTTCATCTTGTAATCTGGATCACTGTATATATCAACCGGCCTACCCAAATGATCCACAGACAGACAATAATTCTCCTTTATTTGTATCGTTTTTTGATCAGTGTCGCAAACTGAGAAATCACTTATATTGATTTTACAGTAAAGATTTGGACGAGGACTTAAAGTTACACCTCCAAGTATCCTTGTTTCAAATCTAACATCTCCTTTTTGGGTAAAATTAAATTTCCCAGCGACGGGACATCGAATGGGTGACGGATCTTTCTTAAGGAATATATCATATCGCCATTGCTGTTTGTTAGGGAATTGTACCCATGAGCAAACAGTATGGAAGTTACTTTGAATCATCGCTAAGCCTTTACGGAATCTGAAAATTTTAATACCATTGTTATTAAAAAAAAAAATCATTATTGTATCTTTTAAATGAGTGAATCTCACCTTATAACATTATGATGCTGAGGCATGAAGTCAAAACAAACGTAATCCTTTTGACAACCATCTACTGAAAGACGCGCCATCATGACCCTACTATCTCGTTGTTCCCTTTAAATTAAAAAAAAAAAATTAAATATCTGTAACTTTGATATGTTTTTTGATTGTTATTTAGTATAATATTTAAATACCTGCAAACATAAATAGTCCGTCTGAAACGTCCCTCATCTGGATAATATGTTTCGATGATATGTGTTTCGTTGATAAATACATCAGCATCAATGTTAGCTGTATTAATCCAGTCTCCAGAGAAGTTTTGTGGTAAACGACAACCAGGTTCAACCACTTCAGCCTGAAAATAATTGTATTTTATAGCTTTTATATTATTGTACCTTAATTTCTATCCATGCAATCATTGCTTTAGCCTTAAATCTATTAAGTTTTGATTTACTTTAACTGGTGTAATGCGATATCTTTCTGGAGATTTCTCGACGGTCTTCAATGTGCTACACTGTGGTGTTATAGAAGCACCAATGTACAGATCGTCATCTCTGTTCTTAAGAAAACAACGGTATCGTTCATCTTTACGTGATTCCTTCGTGTTCGCAACAGCAAAGAAATGGTTTTTGTCCACAAACCAATGACCTGGAATTACACAATAATGTGAATTTATTATATCATCATCATCACCAGGTCAATATATGTCTCCACCAAGGGGCTTGGAGCCTACTTTAAGTTAGGGTTACTAACCATAGTCAAATTCATAGTATGTTAAGAAAAAAAATAATATATAAAATTACTCTATTAAAGAACTACTAAAGTCAAATATTATGTTTTGTTGTAAACTGAAGGAAATGTTGAATTTTAGATATCAAAAACTTACCCAAACAGCTATATTCAACAACACCATCAAAAGTGCCAGACATTCCCGAACATTTCCTATAAGTGATGTTGAATTTCTGATTGGTGATCAAAAACTGTGTGCCTGCAGTTTGACATGACTTAATCTGTGCATCCGGGTGGTTGCACTCTCCGGTGAAACGAAATCGGTTCTGATAAGCAAACTGCCAAACTCCTTCGAGTGATGAACGACAATTTACCTAAAGAAAAAACAAGACTTATGTTTCATTCTTAATGTGTTTTAGAACTATTGTCGTAATTATTCTTTCATATAGTTGCCAGGAATAACTAGTTAGTAACAAGATAGTAGAACAGAAATGCAATGAGTTATACTTACTGGGACTGAATTTTCAGAGAATAAGGTTATAAACTGTTGATCAGGGATCAAACTGCGGCACACTCTCTCAACAGTAGGCTCCTCAGGAGCTACATCTACACAAGGAGTTTCAATCTTTTCTAGAACATTTACCGTGCGGGCTATCAATTTCACGCAGTAGTAACAATTTGTGTACTTGAATACCATTGTATAGTTAACATGGTAATCTGCCTTTATGTTTACACATACACCCCTGTAATAAATAATAACAGTGTATTCAAAATCAATATAAATCGCTACTAAACATTGTGAAATAATAAATTTTAAAAGCAAAAACCTGTTCTTATAAATTAATTTTACCTTCCTGTCATTTCGCTAGCATTGATATCAGTAATAGTTTGTTGTCCATTTTCGTAAGAAAACCATGTGTTTCTCAATACTATTGGAATTGTACATTCCGATGAGACCGGACCAACTGAAATTAAAAACAAAACGTTATGGGCGTCACCTTGCAACTTGTACCTTTAATAAAACAATAACTTACTATTGGTTATTACTATAAACGTAATAAACACAGTTAAGTAAGTAACAAACATTGTCGCGTATTTTTACTGATATCAAGGCATTACAAATTTAATCAGAAAATTAATAAAAGACGTAAAAACGAGGATAAACTCTAACTTAAATGTTAACTGTCAATTTGACAAAAGACTTAACTTGACAATCAAGCTACTTCCGTCATAGATAACCATAACTTAGATGAAGTTTGAAGCAACACAGATTTTCTATGGCAACATTAATACTAAAATGACATTTGAAAGCTCTTGACTTTGACATTGACTTTGATTTAAAAATAATACAATTTGGCAAAATTGTTTACCATTGATGCTGTTTTAATCGGTTAAAGTTAAAAATCAAAATACAGAAATAAGAACACAATAGTGAGTTAAACCTTTTAGTACATATTTTAAGTTTATCATAACTTTGGCATGTTTGAGAAAGACGTTCATGTAATATGTGAATAACCAAAATTTTCATTTTACAGCCATGGGTCGCCGTAAATCGAAAAGAAAGCCACCACCGAAACGAAAAGCTATAGAACCACTAGATCAGCAGTTTAACTGTCCATTTTGCAATCATGAAAAGTCCTGTGAAGTTAAAATGTAAGCGATGTTCTAGTGCAACGAACAAAAACTTGATTTAAACAGTTCTTCAAAGATGTCTTTTTGTCCTTTTTTAGGGATCGAGCGAGAAATACAGCTAGAATACAATGTCGGGTGTGCTTGGAAGACTTTCAGACAACAACAAATGTTTTGTCTGAACCAATTGATGTCTACAATGATTGGGTAGATGCTTGTGAAAACGCTAATTAATTTTAAGAAAATAAATTAATCTTTCTTTTGTATGTTTTTATGTTAACACTTATATTTCTAATGTAGTTGGAGGAAGACCAAGAAAGTATGGATGGATTGTGTGGAAGAGAATATGCTTAAGAAGGGGAGGATTCCGATATGACGGCTGATAGAGATGTATGGGAGAGCAGCACATACTGTGCAGACCCTTTGTAAGGGATAAGGCCAAGATCATGATGATGGATTATATTTCTAATCTATATCTATTCATTGTTACCCTTAAGTCACTTTCTTGCATTCAAATGAAAAGATTATATTTTAATTACTGTAGGTGTACTGTAGGTGTCTTAGTCTACATCCAAAATTGTTATTCCCTTATACTGATTACTCTAGGAACATATTTTGTCATATTTCTTGTAAACAAAGCCATGTTTGTGCCAAAACATTTTTACATCATAACAAAAATATTGGAGCAAACAAAAATCATGATTTTATAGAAACTTGTAAATAACAATTCATAACATATGTTAAAAGTTGATTGAAAATATACTGACTTTATTATGAAACTACTTCTTTATTCTTGTCTTTTGTAATTGTAATTATTGGTGATTTCATGTAGGAAGCCAAAATCAACTTTAGGTCACCACAGAAAGTAAACATTATTTTAGAATAAATGGGAGAAATAAACACAGACATTAACTTGTTAATAGATTTATTTCCAATAGGTAAATGTTATTGCTTAGGCAAGACAAATCATTTTTGGCAGAAAAACAGTAGAGTTTAGTAAAGCATAAAGGACTTATTTAAGTATATAATTTCAAACATTTTAACACTACATCTAGGGTTTAAATTGACAAACATTTTTTATAAAGTGAAAAGAAGCATTAGAACAAGGAAGTTAATGATAATTTTAGGGAAATACTGAAGTGAAATTTTTATCCACAAATATACATAGAAAAATATCAAGGGAATTTTAATTAAAAACCTAATAAAAGCCATTAATGACTGTCTGCCAATCACATAATATAGTTTTTTATATTTATACATTGTCACACTCAGAAAGATATAATTTTAACTGGCAACACTACATTTCTACTGTCAAATAAGCATATAAGCTACACACTCTTTGATTTTTAATAAAACATCTTTTTTATTACATGATTGCATAAATGGAATGTACATCCTAACATCACAAAAAATCAAATCCAACGCAACAACTAAAGGTGAAATTCCACTGCTCTAACACTTGTATTTTTTGTCACTATTTTGTCATAAAGAATGAGCGAGATGGCTAATTATTTTATAGAAGTGTTTGATCAGTGGAACCCACTGTAACAATACATTAAACATTTCATGTTGTTTGAACATTTAATTTCAATGTACTTATATTAACTGACAAGAGAAATAATATTTGAAACTAAAATATAGCTTAAAACACTGGATAAATTTCAAATAGTGCAGACACTTTTAGGCTTTATTTGGCCATTTTTTCAAACATGTCGCAAAAGATTCATAATTAACTACAGTGAATTAAGAGTATGAATTAATGTGTACCACCACAATCGCAATTCCTTGATAATTATTTAAGCCTACTTAAGGAAATTTTAAATATAAATATCTGAAATTCTACTTCAACAATCCAATTTGAATAAATTTTACTATAATCTATGTGCTAGTGATATTCAAAGACAAAAAGTACGCACATCTAAAGCTTTATAATTTGTAATTGTACTTGAACATTACTATAAGAATCGAGATATATTAAATTTAACCACACCTAATGTGTAAATGCATTAATTATTTGCATTAATTTAATAAACTGTCTACATTGACACCATTTCCTTACACCTAATATAAACATACAATTTCACTCCCCAATCATTCATATAAAAAACATATTTTTGTCTTTGTCACTAAATGAAAAAACTATGTTTTTCATATGTTTCGGTAGTGAAAATCTACAATACATAACATAATATTCAAATACGTCTATCTAAACAAAAAAGACAGCATCAAGCTGTATCACAAATCAGTAAAAAAAGTAAATAAATATTACTCTTGCTAAATTATAATACAATATATTGAGCTATTGTCTATTCTTACAACCCTGGGATTTTTTCAGCCATGTCATTGAAAGTAAATACTACATATTTATCTATGTACACACTATGGAAGATTTACTATGAAATGATAACGGAAGGATATGACACGGCTGATAGTTGCATACCACCGCCCCGTGCATAAGCTGTGTAGGTTTATTAGGGTGTACTAGCTCACAATTAATACACAAATATAATGTGCAACTCTAAAACTTTATACAGGGATGCAACAAATTACAATTAAACATTTCACAGAGAATATTGTAAGAATAACACTAATACTGATTGTATTTAAAATTTACCCATATCAACGAAAGAATCATACTGTATTTCATAACTGTCATCCGCAGAGTCCAATTCATCTGTAACCATATCACTTTTGGATGTTAAAATTTTCACTTCAGCATTTTCGTCACATACTGCTGTACTATCCGAGCTGTCACTATCAATGTATTCCAGTAATAAGTTAGTTTTGCCATTTTCTGTGCAGACCTCGGACAGCTCAAATGTACTGAGCGATGACTCGTCAATGTTGATGGCGTCAAATGAATGAGAAAGCAAAGCATCACTATACTTCACAGCGGCCTCATGAGATGATGCATCCGTAAAACGACCGGAGTCACCCAATTCAGATACATTAAGCGATGTGTCATCAATAGCTTGAATCGGTTTTCCATTATCCGGATGTATAGAGGGTGTTTCAAGTTGATGATCACTGACTATATTCTCTTTAGATGAAATTGTGTCATCCGATAAATCGGCCTCCACATTCAATGTCACTGAATAATCATTTTCATCTTTTTCTCCCGGTTGTAAATCATCAACACATTTGGTTGAATCATCGCTATCTGATAGAAGTAACTCCAGACTGCGATCGAGTATCGCAGTGTCAGCACAAGACATATCATCTTCAAAGACGATTTCGACACTTCGTATTCTCATAAGTGGCATCTTCGATGGTGATATTTCATTACCCTTCACAGTTCTTGATCTTTTTTGATTTGAATCCAAAGACTCTACGCTTTCGCTGACTTCGTCGTAATCGATTTCGTAGCTCCTGAGATCTGATATACAGGGTGTGGACTCTGTGACCTTGGCGCTGTGAGGTCTGTGTGAGGTGTGTGCATTGTGAGGTTCGTGCGAGGTGGAGGGCGAGGGCGTGCGTGTGGTATGCGCGTGTGTTCCCTAAGGTTGCAACAATTCTTATTGTATGGTGGTGCCGAGGTCCAGGCCGCCCTCCTCCTGCATCTTGGTGAGGAACTTGAACACTCTCGAGTCCTCGTCCGTCTGCTTCACCATATCGACTAGAGCCAGCAACTTCTTGATCCCGATGAATATTCTGTGAAATAATTTCAGTAAAATTATAAATAGTTCGCTAAAAACTAGTTTTCGTCCACGACTCTGTCTGCTAATTATTATGACTATAAATAGATGTTAGAGGAATCTATTCCAAATTTTATCGAAATCTATATAAACAACAGTTTGTAGCCTAAACGGATAATCGTTTAGGGTACAAACTATAAAAAAACAATTATCCATCCATCCATCCATCTAAACTATCGCATATGAAATATTAGTATAAAGTACATTAAATATGTAAATAACTGACTTGGCTCCCCTGAGATCTGATTGTATCCTGGCAAGGTCCCGCTTGGAGAAGGCGTCGCTCTCCTCCAGCACCGCCATCACGTGCTCGGGCTGCGACAGGTTGGGCACGTGCAGCACGCCAGTGAACGCCGACAGCACTTCCATGTCCTCCAGGACTTGTCTGAAAATTACATACATTACTATTGTTAACAAAAAATCAGTACAGGATTGGCACAGCACTACATTATTGGCATTGACGTCCCGTCCCTATCTGAGAGCTGTCAATGTCATTGACGTATTAGAATAACGCGCCATACTGGCGATTAGTATTTATGTATTCACGTAAAAACTACTAAGCCGATTTCAAAAATTTCAAAATTCACCATTAGATAGGTAATTTATCTGTAACTAACATAGGATATATTTTTTAATTTCACGCTGGCAAAGTCGCGAGAGTTTCTAAATCGGCCCAGTAGTTTTTGAGTTATTCCAATACATACAAAATTACTCTTTATAATATTAGTATAGATGTTCGATATCCCTTGCGCAGTAGCCTACCTTCGGCTGCTGGTGCAGAGTATGAGGAGCTTGCGTCCTTTGGGCGGCTGCTTCTTCAGCAGCACGAGGAGTGCCTGCAGCGTCAGGTTGGAGTATCTTGGGCCGATGGGGCCGTAGTCCAGCAGCCGCTCGATGTTGTCCACCAGGATACACGAGAGGCTGGAGCGGTACGCATCATCGAAGTACTGGAACAAGACAACTTGTTAAAATAATCGATATCAGAGTAACGGCATCAATACATCTTTGGTGTATATGTCCCATCCCTATGACATCTGTCAAGGTCAATCAGAATCATATATATCTCTTCCCTACTAATATAATAAAGCGTACAAACCCTATTTCGTGGCGTAATATGTCAGCAATCACAGCATATTTTTGAATAATTCTATCTTTAACAAAAAGCACTACACTCACGACACGCTTTGAGCTATATATCTTCACGCTATTAAACTTGAGGAGTAAATAGGTTTGATAAAGCCGTCATGCGGGAAAGGGATAAAACTACAAGTTTACAACATAAAAAAGCAAGATTGTCACGGTAATAATAATCCAATATCGAAGACCTTCATGTCATTTGTGTATTTGAATTTTGTCATTTGCAATTGGAAATTCCACAAATGTGAACGATAAAATAAAATTTTCATAATTTCATGCGGATAAAGCCGCACGGGAACAGCTCGTCAGAGACACAGTCTTGGCGATACGCCGTAGACTATATATTGAGTATTACATTGTTACAATTATGATCTAAAAATAGACTAGATTTGTGTCTGAAATTAATCGAGGCAATGTCTACACCATTTTAAGACAGTTTCCAGTGATCACATACCTTGCGTATCTGCAGACACTTGGCGGTCTCGGTGAAGCCCACCATGTCCTCGGGCGAGCAGACCTTCACGAAGGGGAAGTCGGAGCGCTTGGCCAGCTCCGCCGCCAGCGCTGTCTTGCCGCTGTTCGGCGGGCCTTCCAGCAGCACTGACACTAGACCTAGAAAATACATTTTATTAAAAAAGATGTTCCCATACCTATTCATGAAACTATAAAATTCTCAATTACTAATGTCAAAATTCAAATGCATAAAATAAAAAGAAAGCCTTTGACATTGGTTAACATTTACGGTTGCCATAGCAACATTGCTTCTTTGAAGTTGTCAGCTTGTAATTTATGGTCCCTTTCCCACATGAAGGTATTTTCAATTTATTTACCCCTAAGCTTAATAGCGTGAAAACATAGCCTAAAAATAGCCTAAAGCGTGTCGTAAATGTAGGGCTTTCGATTAAAGAAAGAATTATGCAAAAATGTACTGTGATGACTGACATCCTACGCCACGCAGTAGTATGTATTTACGCCTTATTACATTAGTATAGAAGTATATGATATAACCAATATGTACTTATCATAAAGCCTTTAAGGGTTTTTAAATGTCATTTATTGTTTTTACCGCTGGCCTCAGTAGCACGGGCTTGTTGTATGTAGAGCAGGCCGTCCTCCAGCAGCGAGGAGACGGGCGAGCCCCAGTTGGTGATGCCACGGGAGAGGAAGTGCTCCAGCGCCTCCGCTGCCGTGCCGAATGCCTATTGCACACACACGTCGTTATTTATGGAAATACTTAAAGAGATATCACAAATCACCATCATCATCATCACCTCCTTATCCTACTGCCGTAGGCGCAACAGGTTTTTGTCCTCCACATAACTCTATCATACGTCATCTCATCACACCCTTCTTGATCATGTCACCTTTCACGCATTCCATCGCCATGTCTTTCTAGGTACCGTAAATATTTGCTTAAAAATAACTTTAAAAATACATAATGTAATATAAATATGTACATAAAACATAAAGCTAAATTGTTAAGTTTTAAATATACATATAAAAACACATAGCTCCTATTTTAAATTTTAATGATTGTGTTTTAGTATGTCATCTTACTAATATTATAAACGCAAAAGTTTAAATTGAAGGAAATTTGTTAGAGTTCGTAGACTAAACTGCTGAACGAATCTCGATGATATTTGACATACATATAGAAGACAGTCTGGAAGAACAAATTCAACGCAAACGGAGTCGCGGGCGAAAGCTAGTGATTTTACTAATTTTCTTTTGTTTTATATTTCATTCTCTATGTCACAATACATACAACATATTACTTACTGGTTTAATATCATTTTCGAGAGCATGCAGGAAGTCAGTGCGTTCCACCATGAGTTTCTCCATAGCCTCAGGGTCCACCTCCACCTTGCTGGAGGCCTTGATCAGCCGGTTCATGGCCGTGGACTGCGCCGCGCGCACAAGACCCTCCAGCTCCGCGCCGGAGAAGTTCTTTGTCAGCGCTGCCAACTCCTGTCGCGTATACCGTTATAGTGTTACACATTATTACGTTTATTTTATTGTATAAAAAAACGTTTATTTGTTTTTAAGTCTACTTGAAAGGCAGTTTTCTATGAATAACTTAACCAATATTTTTTTACATTCTATTTTGTTTTTTGTTTATTTCGCTACTTCATAGTAGTCGAAATAGTTAGTGCAAATTTATTACAATATATGCATGACAATTACTTTTTACTAATTGGACCGTAAGTTCTATGGAGATCCCGGAACCCCTAACTAGAAGCTAGCCACCGATTAGGTTTGAGTAGGTCAAAGCCCTCATAATCCTGTCTTCCCCCCAAAATACAAGGTATCTGTGATATACGCTGAATACAAAAAAAGGTATAGACTGGCCTCGTTCCAATGACTACCAGGAAGATTCTGGAACCCTCTACTATTGCACTAGAGGCTAACCACTGATGAAGTTTGAATAGATCAAACCAAAGATTTCTCCTCGATACCAAATAGAAGGGTACAGACTGACCTTGCAGTCGACATCCTCCGCGATCTTCTTGTACTCCCTCATGCGCTTGGTGTGAATGCTGAGGATCTGCACGCGGCCCGTCTCGTCGGGCAGGCCGATCTCCATCTGCACCTCGAGGCGGCCCGGCCGCATCAGCGCCTCGTCGATCATGTCGCGTCTGTTCGTCATGCCGATCACTAGGATGTTGTTCAGCTGGTCTACACCTGCACACCACATTACACTTCGTCTCCACCGTTGAAATGCCAATAGCCTAATGGTTATAGGTACGGATTTCCGATGCGATCGAAAGTTCGAATCCATTCGACTGTAATCCATATCTATTGACACTCACACATATCCCACCCAATGGTACAAGAAATATTTGTAAATCAACAAACATGTGCTAGTTTATAAAAAAATATAACACTTTTTTAACAAATAAAGTTACAACTATCAGGTCGATGTTGAAAATTCTTTTTATTAGAAATCTCGTAGATTCGTTTAATAAGTTACACGTACTAACATAATAAGCTATGTTTATTATTGGAATTATTTTTTAATTCCGCAAGCCCAAAATTGCGAGCAAGTCTATTTGAAAATCAATAGGAAAAAAAAATGTAAAGCTTATGCATAACATGAAATAATTCTGTCCGTCAAATGTATTGTAATAATTAAAAAAAATTATTAATGTATGATGTCTATCTGAAAGTGCCTAGAGTTTATGTTCTTTTCGAAGTTGCGAGCCTGTATAAAGTTTGAACATCATTATACCATCAATCTTGGAGAGCAGCTGGTTGACGACGGTGTCGTGCACGCCCGTGTTGCCGCCCACGGAGCCGCGCGCCTTGCAGATCGCGTCGATCTCGTCGAAGATTATTATATGCAGACCGCTGTTCGGCCCACACTAACAAAATTACAATTACATTTACAACTAGCTGTTGCCCGCGACTTCCACCACGCAAAAGTTAAAAAGTAGCCTATAATATGCCCGTCTATATCAGCTATCCTTCAGTGAAAGTCTGGTCAAAATCGGTCCAGGAGATTACCAGGAACAAACGCGTATTGAGGACAGACAGACAGACAAAAAAAAATTAAATGCAATTTCATTATCAGCATCGCAAATAGATCTTCCCGAAATCTGGAATTTTTCTTTTGGCATTACAAACAGACACTCCAATTTTATCATATGTATAGATTGAATATAATTAACCACTTTTTAAATTAGTATAATAATCTAATTAATATTAGTTACTTGAATTGGTTTGAAAATATTTAAAACCAAAATCTTCGTAATAAATAGCGCTGTTATTTTTGGAAATTTTATTATTATCGTAATAACATAATCCATTCCGTCTCCCTGCAAAGTAACACCGGTAGCTATAATATTCACTGGAATACTAGAAAATTCTATTTAATGCTTACCCTTTTCTCTTCTTCTTCGGCGTCGGCGAACAATCGTCGAATGTTGGCCTCACTCTCACCAACATATTTGTCCAATATTTGTGGACCGTTTACAATTTTGGGTTCGCGCGCGTTTAGCATCTTGCCGATCTGTCTGGCCATTAGAGTTTTACCAGTACCAGGTGGCCCGAATAATAAAATACCCTTTACGTGCTTGCAACCTAAGGAAAAAATAATTTTAGTATCATATACTCAATACTCATTATGTGTAAAGACATGAAATAATTTTACCCAATTGTTCGACAACTTCCGGTGGGAATACGCGAGACGCAAACGCACGTCTGAAGATAGCATTAAATTCTTTGTCCAGACCGCCGATGCCCATTTTGCCGAAATCCCAATCAGGATTGATGATTGATTGACGAGGCTGTTTCCTGTTAATTATATAAAATACGATGTACAGTCAGCTTCATAAACATGTATATGTTTACATTTAAAAACCTACATATGAGTTTGGTTTCAAAAATATAATGCCACATATTCGTCCGTAGAATTAAATTTGTATTATTGACTTATATGTTCATATATATATTTTAAACCGAAAGTGTTTACAGACTTCTAATTTTGTAAATATATATATGCTAACTGTACATAAAAAAAAACTCAAATGGGATTTATTAATTTATAACTTTTCACGACCTGTTAAGGTTCAAAATTGCATGTAGTTTTAAATATTCTGTAATTACACTTACCCTTTAGCCTTTCCTACTAAGTTTAGGGAAGAATTCTCAGCTTTATCAAACTGTATGCATGCATCAGGTAGAAGTCTGCCCATCCTCACTCGACGAGGGATTGCGTTTGCACCTGATGCCAACGCTTGTACGTCCACGGCTAAACAAATATTGGACAATATTTATTAAAATTGTACAATAAACATCATTGAAAGACATTTCACAAACATTCCATATTATCAACCAGTACATTTATAAGGCTTCTATGAGCCAAGCAATCTTCACAATATAAACATAATATTCCATTCTTAACTAAATATAAAATAGTTATACAATAAAATTACCTTCTAAGTTCTTTACAATTAATGACAAGACTTTTTTATCCTGGAATGCAAATGCCAATTGTTGCCCAACGGTGAACACTTGGTTGGAAAATTGAATAAGGAAATCGCGCGCCATCTGCTCTGAATCGTACGGTTCCAGCGATGTTCTAGGATTAAAAAGTAGTTCATATCATTATTCCAAATTAGTGTATATTCTAGAAGACTATAATGGCATGCTGGAATTCAAATCAGAATAACTGAAGACAACTGAAGACACAATTACTACGCTATCGTTATTAGATAGCCACGTAATCTATACATATAATAAAATTGGGTGTCTGTTTGTGATATCAAAAAAAAATACAGATTTCGGGAATATTGTGTATATGCGTTTCTGATAACGAAAATCGCATTCAAAAAAGTTTTGTCTGTTTGTCTGTCTTTATATCCCCAAGCCGCGTTTGTTCCGGGTAATCTCCAAAACGATTGGGCCGGATTTCACTGAAGGGTAGCTGACATGGATAGGCATATTATAAGCTATTTTTTTTTAATTTCGCGCTGTCAAAATGGTGTAATGGGTGGTTCAAATCTGCGCTAAAGAAATTTGCAGGCGACAGCTCGTATAAAATATAGTTTAGTAACAACAATAAGGAATTTGCGTGTTAATTCCAATTACGTCATAACAGAGATAAGTCATGTATCATTACATGACACAAATTAAATATCAAGACTTCAATTGTGTATTGGTATAAATTATATTTCAATGTATTTTTTTTTACTTGGAAACCGTAGTAGCAAATTGTTACTTTTTTCCATGAATTAATGGTATCTTATGTTTAGTGAGAATGTTAAAAAATATAGCTTACGTCTTCTTTAGCATAAAGTCCGCATCTAAGGTGACACTGCACAAACATTCTGCGTTTTGTGGCTTGAATGGTTTCACATCTATGGGCTGAAACAAAATATTTATTCTATACTAATATAAAGATGAAAGATTTGTTTCTTTGCATTACATAAGGTTAGAAACTACCGACTTGATTTGAGAAAAGCTACAAATACTGGGAAGGTTTACTGTCCCTAGGGGCCAATGGCTATTTGGTAATATTTTTGACCAACTTCCCAAAAGAAGGAGGTACTATACTGTACTAATTCATCTGTATATATTTTTTAAATTAAATTCTGCACAGATTAAATCGCGTGTATAAAACTATCAAATATAAATAAATATTTAAGAAAGAAAATTAAAATTAAAAAGCTAGATTCTTCTCAAAATGATATAGTTCACATCAATTTCAGAATATGATTTGTTGGTTTTAGGAGTTAGTGTTTAGAATGAGGGCGTAAGTCTGCAAGTCGTGACGTAACTTATCGATCTCTACACTGCAACTCTTATAAATGTTAAGTGCAAGATTTGTAAGCAACATATTATAAGATTATTAATACAACTTAAATTATTAACTTACGACAGTACCAATTACAGGTATTTATGGTTATAAAATAGAGGTCCAATACAACAGTAATCATTTATCTTGACATTTTTAAGTGTAGAGCAGTATTGCGAGATGGGACTTTCATATTTGAAATGAATTCCACTAGTAATGTAGGTAGACCAAAGGATGGACCAACAATCTCATTCAAATTAAAGGCTTCTATAAAGTCACATGTTATAATATATTCACCATTCACTAATTTAGAGTGTTTAAAATTATATGAAAATAATTAAAAGTACTAACTTGGCCAATGGAAAGTGTAGCCCATTTTCGTTGCGGTGCTGAAAATCCTACTGTACCACGATCGACACCGCTGTAGAACCGAATACTGAAGACAAAATGTGATGGACCAGTAGATACTTCAATATGCCTGAAATTAATATTATCAAAGTTGTACTATTTTGTATAAGAGCTGTTTATAAAATGTTAATACTATGAGATAGGCTAGACAATCAATATGTAAAAAGTAGTACAGATTGCATAATCTGCAAAGGTTGCAATTTATACACAGAAATAAGAAGAATCAATATAATTGTAATTTATCCATATTAATTATATCTATATCATACTAATATTAAAATCTGAATTAAAATCAAGGTATTTTTTTTAATTTTCCCGGATTTCAGTCGGCACAACACATTTCCTTCTGGCATGCAGTCACTTAGCCATAAACTAGTGTAAATATCAATAGAATATTGATTACTAAAAGCAGAGTATGTGTTTTTGTAAAGAAAGCGAAAGGAATGATTATCATGAAAAAATAGAAATCTATGTTTGTCTTGATGTGAATGTAAATGTGGTTATATGATTATTGAACATACTTGACATCACTAGGAAAATCGTCTGGATTAACGAGAGCACAATTTGTTATAGCCAGCTCATCAGAGGGACATTTTGCTGCCTTCATTCGCTGAAATCACAATATAAGGTAACATAATTCAATTTCATATACTTCCCCCAATATCAATTTTTAGAATATAGATTAGATTTTTAGAATATACTATTAGTATTTCCCATACTAAATATTTGTAACGGCTATCTTTAAATGATATCTTTTTTTTTAAAATAAAATGTGTAAAGAAATTATAATCAGATTTTTTTTGTGCTAAAGTGATTAACCAGAAAACAAAAAGGTTTTAACAAGTTAAAAGGCTGCTTAATCGATAAAAACTTACCAATGAAGACATTTTTGTGTATATATTTATTACAATTTCTTACAAATCAATGTTTTGACAATATTGATTCACGTTGAGAAATTGACGTTGATGAAACCAAATAATCTGACACTCCTCGCTTGATACAGCGAATGACTGCATTGAACTATTTTGGCTCAAAACCAAATCACTCACGAACTTAAGAATCACGATCGCGATCAATACAACTTGAAAAGTATTGCCATTTTAACTAAATTAGCTTTGTTTTTAATAGTACGTATCCAGTTATTTATAACGCCTGTTAAATAGGTATTATAAATACTTTTTAATGCCGTTTACTATTTACCGCCTCTTTTGAAGGAAAAGTCATAAGGCAACCAAAAATACAATGAAAGTACAACCAGGACATCATTTCAAAAGTTCTATTCAATAAGAAATAGTAGATTGATTGTTATTAAAATAAAATTAACGAACACAACTTTGTACTCCATCACAAAATCATGAATTTACCTTAAAACATTGTAATAACGTCAAATGGTAAGATTATATTGACAAAACTTCAATAGGAATTATAAAATACGATCGTTAAAGTAAATCGATTTGAAGACAAATTGAATTAAACCCAACAAAATATCAGACCTTGATTGTGTCAATGTCTATTATTATATATTCTGTGCAGTCTGAAATTAAATGTGAATCTGAATTACAAATGGCCGACGTTGATCGCGTTAGTGCGGTAAAAGTGTTTTGTGACAAATAAACAATTACATTATAACTTATGTCTCGTTAAACTTTGTGTGTAGTGAAATTATATATGAACCGTTATAAAATGATACCAAGTATTTTTTGTAAATGGGTACATGAAAATTAGACAAAATTATCATTAACCTCAAAAAATATTAACAAAAATGGAGCTTCCACAACCTCCAGCAGGTAATGTTTAGTTTATTGCGTTTAAATTATTAAATCATAGTTACTCTGTTTAATACCTAACGTTTACATTTAAAGATCAAGACCTTCGCAACATAATAGATAAATTGGCTCAGTTTGTTGCGAGAAATGGCCCAGAGTTCGAGAAAATGACGAAACAAAAACAAAAAAACAACCCTAAGTTCAGTTTCCTGTACGGCGGAGAGCACTTCAACTACTACCAGTATAAAGTGACGACAGAACAAGCAAGTAAGCATTTATCACTGATGGCAAAGATAGAATGTTGCGGTCGCGGCCGATCGCTTGTTTGCATGTTGTGATAACCGTTTCAAGTGAACCTCCGCTGTTTATAGTTCTAAAGCAATCGGCCGGTGGGCAGTCTGCTCCCGCGCCCGCCGGGGCTTATATGGCACAGAACAGGCAATATGTAATGCCCCAACAGGGCGGTGCTACGGCCGCGCAGCTAGGGCTCGCGGCTACGATGGCGGTCGCACCGGCGCTCCAGCAATGGTTGGCGGTGAACTCCGTCCCACCCGCGGCGCCCGCTCATCACTCTCACGACATCGACAACATCAATGTACAGATCAACATGCTCAAGGAACAGATAACTCAGTCGGAGAATAATCTCAGTGCTCAGCATACGGTTAGTTTTATATAAGGTTAATTAAATCCTAAGATTAATTATTCCTAGATATTGGAATGTAAGCATAATATTTGATGTTACAAAAACTGCTATCAAGCTACTTTTGTACTACAAAAAAATTGTACTAGTGCTAGAAGATTTTATAATGAAGAAATCACCGCTAGTTTGCTCCCTTATAAAAATAAAAGAAACCATTCATCAAATAATTCATCCTCATACAATATTACATCATAATGTGCTAACAGCTACAGATATTCTATGGAAACGATTGTTTGATATGGTACAGTATTTTTAATGGATGATATAATTTAAAACTTGAGTCTTATATACTATCGTCTATAATATAATTTAATGTTATATAATTAAATATCTTTATTACTTAAGTAATGTAATAAGTCAAAAATTATTATATTATAATATATAGATAATTAATATATGTAATTATCTATATATTTTTTTTATTATCTAAATCTTAAAATGAAAAGTTTAGAGGAATGGATGTTTGTTAGAGTTTCTCCTCCACAGCTGAATGTATTTTGATGTAATTTGTCATGTATACTTAGTATGCTTTTATTTTTTTTAATTGCGGTGTTGCATGCGATAGTTGTACATAAAGTAATATAAAGGAATGATTGTAGGTGTTGATACAGCAACAGCAAGCTAAGATCAATGAGTTGGTGGGCAAGGCGCAAATGGAAACCATTCAGATTATGGCTGATGAAAACAACATCAGTCTCAGTGAATTGGACAATATTTTGCAACCAATAATAGAATCATGTACTAAGGATAGCATTTCTTCGGGTAAGTGTTTTAATTTACTATAGAGGAATCAGCGTTATCACATCTTATGTTAACGTTGTAATTGCCTTAAATCTCAATATTGGATAGTGTAATTGAATGTAAAAGACTGGCCGTAATAAGTGTTAAATCTGGCATCACATTTTTTAATAATATTTTTTAAAATTTTCTAATGTAATTTATTAAATGATGTTTCTTCGAGACTTAGCAGGACTAAAATCTATTTCTATGTGTGTAATTAATGTAATTTTGTTTAAATACTCTGTAGCAATGTTTACATGGTTGTAATTTAACATTTTGTCTTTAAAATAGTATGTTTTGTAGCTCATTATTTAATCTCATTCTGGATGATAATGAAATTAATTTCCTGTAGTTTTTTAATTCAATGTATTTGCTCAATTAACACCCATAGTTTTTTAGTCATGTATTCTATCATATGCACTTGATTTTTATAGATATAACAGTACTAGCTTTAACTTATCATATAAAAATTGATATAGTTAAATTCAATAGAAATGTGGAATTATAAAATTTATGTATTTTAAACTAATTTAACTTCGTAAGACTGTAATCATGGAATTAGTTAAAATGGACATGTTTGTATCATCAACCTAAATACAAAAACATTTTAAAATAAAACCTTAGATTGGAAATGACATTATCAGCCAGTGAAATTTGTGAATAGGACCTCATTTCTATTGAATTTGACTTTGTATTCATTTTTATGCAGTGAAATAAAAAAATTAACTACCTTCAATTTTGATATTGAACTAATAGTATAGTATAATTTCAGGTAAAGGGTGGATTTTACAACATGCAACATCACATGATGCAGGCAAAGTGATCTCACAGCACCTCCTAAGAAAAGTGACCCAGCCCGGAGCAGCTTTCACCCAGAAACTTCATATCATTTACCTTGTAAATGATGTGCTACACCACTGGTAATTAAATATATTTACTACATATGTGATCATTGTTAACTAATACTTCATTGTTTTATAAAAAAAATCATTGTTGCTAACAAACCCATTTATTATTTATTTTTATTATTAAAATGTTTTAAGATTTAGTTATTATATGTAAGATTTTAGAATAGTTTTAGGTAATATTTAAATATGAATATAAAGTTTTGTTGTATATTTTCGAATTGTTGATTTCAAATATAAACTTTATAATTATTTCATTAAAGTTGTAGTACATTTTGTGAAGAGTAATTTTAATTACCATTATCAAGTGTTTCCTGTCCCTTGCTGCAATTATCTATTCGGTGTCTATGATGCTCTTATTCCTAATTACAGTGCACGCAAAAACGCGGAAGATCTCAAGAAAAATTTGGAAAATGTGGTGGTTCCCATGTTTTGCAATGCCAGTATAGGTAACATATTTATAATAATGTCCTCGAGATTTAGGTCTCTTGTTCGATTCTGCATTCTCATCTTGAATAATAAGCATCCTTAGAACACCATCACCTGCGGTTTGCGCCAGCCAGGTAACTTGCTTGAGTCGACTGACTCTAGCGACAACCATGTAAACATTGATCTGTTTCAGCCGTCACCGAGGAACAGGAGGCGAAGCTTAACAAGCTGCTCCGCTTGTGGGAGTCCAAGTCCAACTATTTCGAGTCTTCGGTCATTGAGAAAATGAAGAGCCCCACCTCCTCCTACCAGGAGTATCAGGCCAACCTCATCGCGCACCACTCTAACGCCATCTCGCATCTTACACAACAGACTAAAGCAACATTCGAAAAGTATGCATTTCATTTATTTAATTAAGATTAGATACTTATTTCTTTACTTAATTTAATGTAAATTTTCAGCTATCAATCGCAACATCAAGCATTTGTAGCTCACACAATGCAACAGATTCAGCAATTGGAGATGCAAAAGCATGCATTGGAATTGCAAAATCAGGAACACAAAGATAATACTCATCAGAAAAATGTGCCACCACCACAATTTGAAAACAATTTTAATGAACCAAATTTCCCTCCGATGGGATTTCATGAACAAAACTTTAACTCGAGCCATCAGTTCGGCAGCGAGAGCGGAGATAATTACGCCTCTAACAACAGTATGAGTGGGAACGAGAACAGCTACGATAGTCAAGTGTTTGATCAAATAATGGCGCATAAAAAACCTGTTGAAATAGAAAAACTGGACCTATCAAATCTTCCAAAAGTGAATTTCTCCCAGCCACCTCCCGGTTTCACACCACCTGACAAACTACCCCTGTTAGCATTCCAAAATGGTCTTCCAGATCTTAGTAAACCTCCCCCAGGATTCATGCCATTCCCAGAAATAAATAACGAAGACTTAATGCCTTCTGCACCATATTTTGAGTTGCCTGCGGGTCTGATGGTGCCTTTGATAATGGTAAGCAATATTTTTATTTACTTTACAAATTTACAGTTAATCTATTGATTTTTAATCAAAGCATTTGTTATGGTAAGTATATAATGCATGGAATGTCAACTTATGTGTTATGTTTGGTATTATAGAATCTTTACATGATTGTTCCTATGTATATAAACAATATTGTAATATGTATTAATATTAATATAGCTGGAAGAGGATCGGTATCGTCCCCTGGACCCTGCGAAGATCCGTCTGCCGCCGCCCGCGCCGCCCAACGACCGGCTGCTGGCGGCTGTCGACGCCTTCTACGCCTTGCCCAACCACGAGCGGCCTAGGGATAAGTAAGTTTTACATAATAAACATACCATAATATCCCTATAAAAATATCTTATACCTTTAACTTAGAATAGGCAGAGACATATTTCCATGTTCATGATCCTAGCACACCTCTATAGATTCGATAATAATTTTTGAGTTAGTTAATTTCTCTTTAGGCTCCATTCACACAGACTGAAGTTTAAAACAGACCAGTTTTTTTTTGGCTAATAAAGTTGAGCAAAGGCTCAACTTGAGAGTAAAGACTCTCGCTCTTGATCATAAAAGTCTAAAATTAACTTCTTGAATTGTATGAGTCTATTTTATTTGTAAAAATATGCTCTGCTTTCGGTTTGTCTGTACCGAGTATTGGTGTCCATTAAATATTTAAAAACAACCAAAGCCCAAAACCTAGCATTAGTAATGTTGTATTAAAATAATCTTTTTTTTTTCCAATTTTAGTGAAGGATGGGAGAAGCTTGGTCTATATGAATACTACAAAGCCAAGAACGCGGCTCGCAAACGCAAGGAAGAGGACATAGCGCAGGGTAGGAGACAGCGCTCCAAGTCGCCCAGTCCCATACCCAAAGACCTGCAGAAACAGCCCACACCACCCGGCAGACGATACAGGTAAACAATAATAACTGCAATAGAAAAGTCTAGAATTTGTTTTCTAAAATATAATGTTTTACCAATCTTTACTTCTATACTATTATAATAAAGCGTAAAAACACACTTCTTTGTTGCCTAAGATGTCAGCAATTCAGCATATTTTTGAATAATTCTGTTTTTAATAAAAAGCCCTACACTTACGTCACGCCTTAGGCGCTTTAGGCTTTATTTATTTTAACGTCATTAAACTTAGGGGTAAATATTTTGGATAAAAGCCCTAATGTGGGAAAGCTGCTGCCAACGTCAAGGAAGCAAGGTTGTCATCATGTCATGTCATTTTGACATTTGTAATTTGACAAATGTAAACAAAGTTTACATTTGTCAAATTGTAAATAAAGTTTTTATAATTCCATGCGGAGGAATCCGCACGGGAACAGCTAATCACCAATAAAAAATAATAAAGTCAATGTTTGTTGTTATAGATCAAAAAGCAAGACGCCAGAGAAATCTCCAGTGCAATCAAAGTCACGGTCGCCGTCTCCCAGACGGAAACAGACATCGTGGAGGAGAGAGCGAGACCGAGATAGTGAGTGTTGTCAGAAATGAATATTAGATCTACCTTTTTATTTATTTTGAGAACTATGACGTAACAGTTTATGATGTAACGGAATGGTGCGACTTTTTATTTGAAATATAAAAAGGATACAAATAAGGAAAGATCGCGCGGAGAAAGTTAAAGGAATTAAAAAATGAAAATTGATATAAATAAGGGAAAATAAGGTTAGGGTAAAAAAAGGCTAATCACATGGCCAACAAAATGTATTGTGTATTTAACGGTAATTATAATTGCAGATCGTCGGAGGTCGCGTTCAAAATCCCGGTCTCGGTCACGCAGCAAGTCGCGGGAGCGAGAGCGAGAACGAGACCGGGAGAGGGAGCGAGAGCGCGAGCGCGCGCGGGACTCGCCGCCCTCGAGATCTCGACGCGTAGAACGTTCCAGATCACCTACACCGCCTAGTTTTCTGTTAGTTCAGTGTTACTCTATATAATATTCGATATTCTTAAACTATGACAAAATAACTGGTGCAGGTTATTTTTTTATTGACATTAAGGGCGATGAAGACTTAAACTCACTGAACTAAATTTAATTTTTATCTTATGACATCCATGACTCAATTTAATATTACCTAATATATGTAAATTTAAAAAAATTAAATATTGAGATGAATTGTAAAGGGAAAGATTTGTTTGATTATTTGAATTTTGTATGTGTACTTTTTTGTATGTAACTCAAAAACTACTGGGGCGATTTCAAAAATTCTCTCACTATCAAAAAGATGTCTTATCGCTGAGTAACTTAAGGTACATTATTTAATTTGACGGGGACGAAGTCGCAAGCCGCAGCTATCTTATATAAAAAAATAAATATGTTGTAGTTGTGGTACGTTGCCATCGACGTCCGGTCTGGACTCCAGTAACAAGGGTCACCAGCTCTTGCAGAAGATGGGATGGAGCGCGGGCGGGCTGGGCGCGGCGGGCCAGGGCATCGCGGAGCCCATCAGCGGCGGCGCCGTGCGAGACAAGCAGGACCAGTACAAGGGTAACGAACAACCAATATAACGATTTTTTGATTGATTATATAAACCCTAAAGGAGCGTCGGTGGCTCAGTGGTTTGAACACTTGACTTGTAATCTACATGTCTTGGGTTCGAATCCCGCCATGTACCAATGTGATTTTCGATTTTTCGAATTTTCATAT
The DNA here is from genome assembly GCF_000836215.1 of Papilio polytes. Classification (NCBI taxonomy): domain Eukaryota; kingdom Metazoa; phylum Arthropoda; class Insecta; order Lepidoptera; family Papilionidae; genus Papilio; species Papilio polytes. The sequence goes on from NW_013524901.1 coordinate 2,685,387, forward strand.
GTACATAATTTACTCGACGTTCTTACGGTGAAGGAAAACATCGTGATGCAACCTGCACATATCGGCGAAGAAATTCAAAGATATGTGTGAAGTCCACCAACCCGCACTTGGCCAGCGTGGTTGACTATGGCCTAATCACCCCGTATTAGGGTAGGCTCCGAGCCCCTCGGTGGGGACGTATAGTGAGCTGGTGATGATGATGATGATGATATAAACCCTGTTTACACTAATACTCGTAAAACACTCACAAATTGCTTAACATTTTAGAATATCACTTCAATTTATAGACAAGGCGTTTATATATACTTTATAATTGTGAATATAAAAAAATTCACCTATAATTAACACGGAATTAAAAAGTCAAATATGGCCGACATTGATTTAATGGGCTTTCAATTTCAATAAAGAATGATTGAAACACCAATTTATTAAATTGCTATGTTATATCTGTGAAAAAAAATTGGTAATTTTCATGAATACAATCTTATTTCAGAAAATAAAAGGGATATAACATGATTATTTTGTAAATAATGAAATTCAATCTTGTCATAATTGGGTTGACAAATGCAGTTACACTTGTACATGTTTAATTTTTTTTTGTTTCAGCAGTTTCCTTTTTGTTTATTAGAAATTATTAACCAACTGGCATTGTATTTTTATAGGTGTTGGAGTAAACCTAAATGATCCATATGAAAATTTCAGAAAGAACAAAGGTGCGGCATTTATTACGAGAATGAAGGAGAGGGCTCTCGAACGGTCATCGTGATCGAACATAGACTTTATACACCAATGTAAATGTGCTAAATGAAGTGTCTGTGCGATTGGTGATATGATGGATTTTATCAGAATCATCGTAAAATAAATTTATGATATTTTTGTCTTTATTATTATTTTAAAATATAGTATAAATGCTAATTTTTGTTACATTGTTTTAAAAAATATGCTGCAATCAACATTGGAACAGGCCAAAAACTTGAATAAAGTGTTAAATCATTTTAAAATTATAGTTCTAAACATTCTTCATAATTATTTTGGAACTCTGCAAGTGTTTCTAACCTCTCCTTAAATTCTTCCATTTCACATCCTTCTCCGCTAAACTTGTGCAGTTTATTGAACTTTATTCTGCCAACTTCCTTTCTCAAATTTTCAATTGTGTTTGACAGAAAGTTGCCATTATGGTAACCTGCCATCAAAGCGCAACTCTCAACTTTAGTTCCACTGCTCTCATTTGTAACAAAACCGTTTTTATTTAACTTTTCTGAGAATATATTTGGGTATGGTGGTTTTACTTGTAATGGTTTTTCACATATCGTTACATTTGTAGCAGAAAGGAAATGATTTGCTTGGAAATACAACTCGAACATTTCTTTGATGTTACTGTATTTTGGGTTTCTCTCATCTTTTTTCATTAAGTATTCTTCGATTCCTCTGATAGTGATTAGTTGGAATATTTTATCGGGAGCTATTTCACAATTAGGTGTTATTGATGTGTAAAGAGATTTTTCATTGAGTTCTAAGAATTCATTAATATATTGATCTTCAGGTATAGCAAATGGTAACCTCAGTGATGCTGCTGCCATCTTTCTTCCATAACCAGACATATCAGCACAAGCATCGGACAATGTGTAAATGTTAGACTTAAGCCTGTATTTGTAACTTAATGTATCCAAAGCAGATGCTAAAATGCTACTTGAGTGGTAGTACAGTTCTGGCTTATAGTTTAAATGATCAAATAGTAATGCCTTGCCCAGTTTCCTCCATCCTTTGCTGCCAGTACAAAGAGGAACAAATAGTGTTGCCAGTTGTGACAATTCACTCAATGAGAAAGCAATATTTACTAATCTCTCTGTATCTTTACCAATTGATATTTCTTTTTCCTCATCAGTAGAAGGATTATTATCAGGAAAATAAGAAGGTATTGTTGGATGAGCTAATATTGATTTGGAGTATTCATCAGACAAATGTTCAATACAGCCTAGAGCAAGGCCGGCAAATCCATCAATACAGTCAAAGTTCACATGAAAACCTTGCATACTGTCACATTCTTCAACATAGTTCCTTATTTTATCAGAAAACGATTCACCATAGTCCTTTTTCCATAAAGATTGTCCACTGTGGAAGATGTCGAAACTTTCCTAAAATAAAATGTTAAGTTATTAATGGATAAACTAACAAAGTTGTAGGTTACAAAGAGGAGATCTTAATTTAAAAGAAAAATTAACTACTACAATTTAAAACTGCAAGATAAGTAAAACTGTTTATACATACATTAGATCCTTGGTATTCTGTGACAGTATTGATTGTTCTTGAATGTAGCCTGGGATATAAATAATCAGTCCATGTATTAATCTTATCCTCTAATTGGTATTGTTTAGAAACTATTTCATTAAGAGGTTTCGTGTCAATGTCTACTAAATATTCATTCTTTTCGGCCACTGGCTCTTGTATTTTTTCTATAGCATTCCATTTAAAGTCTTCCTGTATATCTTCGTCAGGCAAACCACCATCCGCCGGTAAGGACCTCAAACTACCTTTTAAATCAGATATCAGCAGTCTTGGGGTATAAGTGACTTCCCCCTTGGTGTTACGTCCCTCCCGATATAACACATCGTTGTTGCATTCACTTTTTTCAGTGCCTGTGTAATCAAATCCAAGTTCCTGTATATTCCAGAAATGTGTCCCAATATGATTGGAATAATGGCCAAATTGAAGAGTAAGTATTTCGCGTGTCGACATAATGCGCCATAAAACACCGTATTGTTATAAAAGAAAACTATATTGTTTATTTACTGTTTAGATGAAATCACATGTGAGTTCGATTTAATTTTTGACAGATGACAGCTATCAAAAATGCGTTCAAATCAATGTTTGTTTGTCACCAATCGATTTTGAACTTTGTTAGTTTTTAGAACTTCCAGATGTAGAAAAAAAGTAGCTATGTATGCCATATTTCATCAAAAATCCGTCAGCAGTTTAGACTAATAACTAATAAATATTCATCCCTTCATCTCAACTTTTATAGCGTTTATTGATAAATCAAAATTTTGGCTCAACAATTAACAACCATAAGAAATATACAAAGAAAAACGAAAAGAGTATGCAATGTTATATTAAAACATTGTTGAAAAATCACGTTCCAAATTGATACGATATAAGGCGCTTTACGGAAAATTACATACTCGTTGATTCTACTTTGTAGCGTTTATTAAAATTGGATTACTATCACAGAGATTGATGATATTGTTTTTTATTTTTTAAATAAATGACTTAAAATTTGTGAAATTCAATATTTAGCAGGATTAAATAAAACAACGCGATTATTACTTTCATTTTATTACAAAAAAATTATTAAAAATCATTCAACTTAGCTTCTATAGCTATAAACTAAACTATATTCTAATCTTATGTATTACACTTACAATTCGTGGATGTTGAAATACTGGCAGTGGAAAAATACGTCACTTATATTAAGATACGTCTAAACATCTGCTAGTCAACGGTTAAATGGCCAGTAAATTGTTTACAAAATCTCGTGAACACCTTAATCTCTTCTACTTATGCATTATTGCAGGCTTCTAGCATTTAAGGAATGAATTATATGGTCCGATTACTGGCAACTACCAAATTAGTATTCGAAAAGACTTAAAATATTTACAGAATTGCACACTATTAGATTAAGAATACATTAAAAAAACCCAATGGTTTTCTATTTCTTACTACAGTAGAAAAGTGATAAAATGGCAGCTTTTATGAGTTACTAGTATATACCCCCATAGTATTCTTATTGGCCTTGAGTTCTATAACGTTTTTTAAAATTACATGAAGAAAAGTTTAAGTGTTAACAAATTATTACACACATGAATATAAATACAATATAAGGAAACGTTAAATTTCTAGTTAATGTATCATTTATATTATCTAGAAAGTAATTTTTGAACTATCCTTCCTCATTTCAGATGAATATTTTATATATGCAAAAAGTTTCATTTTGTTCCGTTCAATGTAAAGTATCACATATCTTAATAGATGTACCATTTTACATTATATGTCCCATTTTTAATTAATGACCTCAACAAAGTATACTGATAGAGAAAAGTGCATTTCATGTCTTAGTTGTCTAAGATTGGAAATTAGTTATATACTAATGGAGAAAACATATTTTAGTAATCAAAATAGATTTATATAATCTTTGAGTGAATGACTGTACTAATTTTTAAAAATAATGAATGATCATTAACTTGGCAACAGAACATCAAGTGTTGCCAAGAACACAAGCAATATTATTTTATTTTCAGTGTTACATTTCACATTGTTTTTAAGGGTTTTAACAGTAGTTCACTTATCTAACATATAAGATAGAAAATTATATTTTAGAATTTCTATAAATTCTTCATAAAATCTTCTATAAGAGACATAAAACATTACACACAATAAAATGTCTGCTCGGGATCAAATTCAAGCTATAATTAGAGAGAATAGCAAAAGAAACAAAGCAAAGATTTCAGCACATAAAAAGGCATTTGTAAACAAAGTAAAATTATAAACCATGCTTACATTGTATGTATGTTTGTTTTAACATTTCTATCATTAATTCAGATGGGGAAAAGTCTGTATTTTCTGAAAAGGGCCTATTTATGTGGTTTAATCTTTGCTTAATACAAACTCACACTGATTTATATGAATACTAGCAATCTCATATCACAGTTTCACTTCTAATAGTTAATAGTAAAAAGAGATTGCTTGCATATAAATAATCACACGGAAATTTCAATTTTATAAAATACAGGAATCCTTATTTAATAAAAAAGATTCCTTTACTAACTGGGCAAGGTCTTTTTTTTATTTATTATAATGTTATTGTTTATCATTACACATTTTGTATCACTTGAATGTGTGTAAAAAATGAAATAATTCCTAAACAAAGTTAACTTAAAAAAAAATTTCAAATTCAAGGTTTAAAATCACAATTTTTATATGTTTTACCTAAAAACCTAAAACACTATCATTTTTGATGTAATAAGTAGTCTAGTACATTAAATGCAAGTTTTAATCTTAACTGGGAAAGTTGGTAATGGTGTCTATTGTATAATTCAAAAATTGCATTTCAGTCTCATAAGAGTGTTAATTTTTTTAAGAAATCACAAACAAAATTTGCTATATATTATAACTAAAATATAAACAGTGTATATTTAACAAATAAAAGTTCTGAATAAAAATTCAAAACTTGTATTCATTATTTTTAAAACTGGTAACACACCTTCAATTTAAACTGTGTTACCAGTTTTAGTAAAAATAAAATTCTAGTATTCCAATTTATAGTATTGTTAATAGATCGAATAATTTATGTTTTAACAAATAATTGTCCAGAACGATAAATTAAAGTGCAACGACTAAATCCCGGTACATACATTCAGTTTGAACTGTTCAGTTATAATTGTGCAGTTAAAACAGATATTGTGTAATGAGCTTTGTTTTATAATATATTGCTATGCTAATATTGAATAGAAATTGATAATTGAAGTTATGGTTTCCTTACATATAGAAAAATATTTGTAGAAATACAACATAAGCCTTAAATTTTCTAAGGCCATGGAGCTTATAAGTTTTTTTTTAATAACATATTGAAACAAAGACATAATAATTATACAGAAACATTTCATCATTTTAAGAGATACATAATTGAACAGAAAACACAATTTTTAAGAAAATCATCTTCGGATTTCCTCAACTTATTTAAGAAAGGGGCTAATTCAAAAAAAATGTTTGCAACCTGACTTTAATATTAAATGTAAGAAGAGATTCTTTAGGTAGCTGCCAGTTTAATATAAGCACACGTGTAATACAAATATATATACAAGCGGTGGGATTTAATAAACATACCCGCTCTGCCTTCGCCGCTGAATACAGACATTTCTCATACTTCCATTATTCGAAAAAAAACTTCGATTATTTCCCTTGGACACAAATGTGTGGAAACAACAGCGACGTTTGTACTGACAGTGGCTGAGACAACAACCAACTAAAAACTAAGGGAACTCTCACTCGACTGTAAGAAGTATGGGCCTTAATTACACTTATTATAGTGAACGATATGTAACAAGTGTTTGGCATGTAATCCACATGGTAAATACACTTAACTGGTACGGACTATCACTTTCTTCACACTCACGTCTACAACTACTGCACTCAAGAATCAAAAGTTAAAGTTATCTTAGTTAAGATATTAGTTCACTGGTTGCACTACTGGCTACCGCACTTGCGCTGCGCCCGAATCCGCTCGTGTCTATATGAGCGCCACTCGGTTCACGAGCGGGGTTTTCCGTCTGCTCGTATGCGTGCTTGTCGACACCGGCTGATAGATGTAATTCGTCTTTGCCCTCTTTGCTGTATGTACTGAAAGAAAAAAAAAACAATTAACATCAAATATTGGACACAAATATTATACACAAATGCTTAAAATACTAACTTGAATAATCCCCCGTCATGGACAGGTCAAGCTTCACTGGTTTCGTCACATCGATATCATATTCTTCATAGGACTGGTCCAATACCTATAAAAATATTCAATGTATTATATTAGCACAATATGTTATAGTAGCTTTCGCCCGTGACACCGTCCGCGTTGAATTAAAAATAAAAAACAAAAGAAAGTGAGAAGAGAGTCTATATGGCCTTCCAGACTATCCTCTACATTTATGCTAAATTTCATGAAGATCCGTTGAGCAGTTTGCGCTACAAACTCTTGTCAAACATCCATCCATCCATCTAAACTTTCGCATTTATGATATTAGTAAGATTACCACCTAACAAGGCTTAGTTACATTGCTGCAGTGCAGCAATCGACACCTGGACTGGATTACACCTCGCAACATACACACTGGAATGATGTGTGGGTTTACAGTTGTAATTTGTTTAATGGCACCAAGTGTCAACATAATTAAATCAAAATGTATTATATTGAAATCAATTTGAAAAAAAATGTTCTGAGTCCGATCGCTGTCTTGGAATAATGTGACCTGGGAACTGTAACATTTGTGTAGTTGTGTATAGTAAGGCTTACTTCAACGTCGCTGACGTCATCTGCGGAGTCGAGGTCGGTGACGTAGGAGGCGAGCGCGGAGGGCCCGGCGGCCAGCAGGCGGTACGTGCCGCCCACCATGCCCGTGCCCTCCACCACCTCCTCCACCTCCTCCACCTCCAGCTCCTGGTCAGACGTCTCCTGGAAACATCGCTAAAGTTATTTTTGACACATTGATGATAATTGATACATATATATATATACGAATATTATAAATAGGAATGATATGTATTTTTGCATGCATTGAAATAACAAAAACTACTGGGCCGATTTTAAAAATTCTTTCACCGTTAAAATAATTTGTCTGTGAGTCTGTGAGTGACAGCGGCTATATTTTTTAATTTCACGCAGACGAAGTGGCGTGGAATTGCTAGTTGTTGAATTTTAAGACCTGTGTTTGATATCTCAGAAATCCGAGGGGAAATATGAAATAATATGCAAATTCAATTAGTAAATATTTCTTTTCTAAAGTTATTAATTTAACAGAGTAAATGGTCCTTCAAGTCCGATCTTAACTAGGTCATATTTTAAGTTTCAACAGGTTTATTTACCTAACTTAATTAGAAATGTTATTGCTACTGTGACCTGTTAACGGAATGAACCGATGTTAACCAGGTACTAAATGAAGTTACGAGGTGTAATGTATTTTGTTACACGACGAACATTAATGCGATGAGTACGTAGCGTTACGGTACGATAATAACGAGCCGCATGATGCGAATTTTATACCTGGTAACATCAGTATGCACCTTGAGTGTCTTTTGAGTATTTTGAAGGTTATAGAGGTAAAATTAGCTGGGTTTAGACAATTTCTAATGATTTATAAATTTTGTCATAAAACATTAGAATTAATAAAATACAATGTTGTCGAATTATAAAACAGAAACATTGAATTTACGTTAGCAGGTGCAAAACACTCGATGACAAAATTAAATGTTTTTTTTTGTGCTTCAATTAGCAAACGCTATTACACTCGGTTAAGGTGAATATATTTGAACCGGTTTCAATGACATACTTCTTGAGCTAAATATATATTTGATTAGTTGCTTGTAAATGTAATTCATTAGGTCAATTGAGTGAATTGAACATTTATAAAAGTGAGAACACATTTAATAAGTTAACACAACGATGATAGGTTCATATTGTTTAAGTTTAACGTATATTCAGTAGCGTTGAATTATCCAGTAGTTTAAAACGCTTTAAAAACGTACATAAATTTGGAAAATTAAGACGCTGCCCGACCACTGGCTGATAGAATCTCAGATAGCTTAAAAATGACATCACTGTTGGATAAGGGAACAAAATCCGGTATTTCCATCACAATTTGGTGGGAAAGGTCCTTAGTCTTGAAGTCGGTTTTCGTATTTGTTAACATTTTTTTAATATCATTCATATTAAAGTTCTATAGAAGTTTGTAAAGTTTTGTAAAAGTATACATATTTATTTGTTTTTAACGTCCTAAAGTGTGAGTGCTGACTGACCTGTTCCAGGACGGTTTCCTCGTCGACGTCATCCTTGACCTCGGGGTCTATCTCGAGGTCGGGGTCGAGGTCCGCGTCCACGTCGGGCTCCGCGTCGTCCTCCGCCTCCGTGTCGCTCGCGAAGCCGCTGTACTTCATCTCGCCGCGCTCCAGCGCCTCCAGACTCTCTGTAATATATACTCTTTATTGAACCCATAAATACATTATTTTTTTCTTTTTACATACCATAAATTTTGTAGTAAATTAAATAGTTACTACCCAATTTGCCTTTGATACACTTTACTTGGTACACACAATCAATTATAAAGAAAAAGATAGAATACTTTTTACTTAAAGACATTAAAAAAACTGATAATCACGGACAACGGGATGGAGGAACTTGTATCGCCAGTAAATATCAGTAAATAAAGTGTATTGGAATGATCAGATGACGGATATGCAATCCTAGAATTGGACTCAAGCCAATATAATTTATTTCGTTAAAGATGTGCTATAAATATTGTGGCTCAGTGCATTTTTACGTTTATAAATATATCTTTGATTTTATTATAAAAGTGATAACTGCACTAAACAGTGAACAAACCGCAAATAAAAATGTATTTACCTGGATAAACCATAGCGTTTTTGATAGCTTGCGGATCTTTCCTCGACCATTTCAAAACCTCTTCGTCCATTTTTCCGACTTTTGATGGATTCATAGCCCATAAACAACCTGTAATTAAAATCTTTAGTAATATTTTGTAAACCAATATTTGTTTAAGTGTTGGCAAATGTAACTTTCTCACCTTTTCGTTGACTTCCATTAGTTGAAGGCTTTTCAATTTTTTCAAAACATTTATTCAAACTAAGATTGTGTCGCACCGAATTTTTCCATCCACTTGGCGCTGTTTTGAAGTATGGGAAATGTTGACTGCAAACATTCGAAACATTTTAATAACCATCTAAATCCTAACAGATTTAATAAAGTAATTATTACATACCACATGAAATTATAAATTTCTGAGACTGGCAAGCTTCCTGTCCGGGAGTTCTTTAGAGCCATCGCTATTAGACACGAATAGGAGTAGGCAGGCTTGGGAAACTCTCCCACGGTAGCTTTGCCATTATTATTTAAAAGCTTGGCTTGGCTGTCGACTTTAAACGAACCATTTACAGACGTCTTTATAATTTGTCTACTGTTGCCTAACGAGGAATTGTCTATCAGGATGGTCGCTTGATTTTTATTACCGTTCGCAAGAATTGTCCTAGATTGCTGTGCGTCTAGTATGTGTATATTGCCGGATATTATTGTTTTCGTACCCATGTGTTGCGATTTCTTTTGACTAGTATTTAATATTGAACAATTCTTACTGTTCAGTTTGATCAGTTCAGGTTGCGTTGTCTTTATTCGTACCGTGGTCGGCGAGCTGATCGTCGACACTTTATTTTTAGTACTATCGACGTCTAAGTCTTTTAGTAAATCTTTGACAACGTTTTTATCTTGTTTCCGTATGTATATCAACATTTGTGTCGCTTCTTCTAAAGGTTTGCTTTTAGTTTCCTCGGCCTCTTGTATTTTGGTTACTTTAATAGTGTTAGGTGAGAACGTGAGATGACTTTTCTCTTCTTTTGGGCTCGCTAGTAATGCGTTGCTATTATTCTCGCTGCTTGCTGCAGAAGTTAATAGGAGGTTTGACGCTTCCTCTTTGACGATGTTCTTGACTGGCGTCTCCGCGAATGTGGAAGGCATCACGGAGTTAGGATTGACCATCACAGCGTTCGCCTCTGAACCATATAAATCTAAATTATGTACGAAACTAGAAGAGTTATTGAGCCATGTTACTGAGTTGTCGGTGTCCAGCTCTAACAACGGTGGTAGCTCTGAAAAGTTCAGTCCTAGAGAGTCCTGTAAAAAAAATAGATTTTTACTTTCTTCGTTTCAAAGGCACTATTATTGATATATATTTTTTACTTACAGGAAAATCTGTGATACTGCTTAAATCTGTTGCTATTTCATTTTTAATATCCATGTCCAGCATGTCTTGGAGTGAATCTGTTATGTATAGATCCATGTCTAAGCAGGCCTGTAACAAAAATATACAATTTGATTATACAACTTTTAAACATTCTAAATTCAAAATAAACTACAAACGGGGGTAGATAGATATTAAAAGTTTAGACTACACCTGTCTTAGAATGTCTGGAATTCGGATAGATAGTTTATAATAAATTCTTTAGATCATTTTGTTTTTTAGTTTTTTAATATCACTTACTGCAAACAATAATTGTACATTTAAAATATTATTCTGATTGTTATTAAATCTAGATGTTTTTCCAGTTATATTTATACAAATAAACAATTTTTAGCAAAATTATTTAATGATTAATTATTTTTTCTAACTGGAAATCGTATCTATGGCGTGACGAGTAGCTTAATAGTTTTAATGCTGTTTTGTCAATTGAATTGTTATTAAAACATTCAAGGAATGCATGCAATTTTCGCGCCATCCCCTCTCGCTCGGGAATCGTCGTATAAACGTACAAAGCGTGGCGACGGCGACAGCGCAGCCGTTGTTTGGTATAGAAACCTGTTTTTGTCTCATGGTATGCGCTACCCTAGTTGAAAGAGATATAATATCGCCTTTTCACTTCCACACATTGTCTGACCTAAATTGTATTTTGATAACGAAGATATTGGATTTATACTTTTTCTAGTCAACTAGAAAAGGTGTATTTAAACATTTTATGTTTAATTACATTTACTAGTAATATAGATAGCGAAACGCTTATTTATTTCTGTTATTTTTGACTTAGTATTATTACATATAGTACAGTATAGTACAGTATTACGGCTAAGTTTATTATTATTTATGACTTTATAGTGTTCATTTATAGTTACGTTGAAATCGATTGTTTCAAACCCTAGTTTAAATGCCCCTTTTCTTAAAATAATACTAATGGGTTTTAAATCGATAAAGCAATTGTATAAAAATATTCCCACGTATCGACTGACAATAAATTTGTTGCATTAAAGATAACAATACAATATCATTGTGAAGACCTATACCAACTGACAATTTGTTATAGTTTAGGGGTCGACCTGATCGCTCCTACCTAGAATCGTGAACAAAAAACAGCAACGGACGCACCGGAGACAGGCCACGGAGCCTTACAACATTCGGGACGATGTTTTTTGTCCATGTTTCTAATTATAGGCGTCCTCGACTGGTATGCTCTCTATTAACTTATGAGAATTTTACTTTCATGTCCTTCCGATACAAAATGAAGATTGCTTGTTCCTTACACACATGTGCAGTCGAGGACTTTGAATACTTAACCATTTCGGTTAAATGCCGTTTGACGCTTACAAATAAAAACCATACAGTTTTTGTACACAGATTCGTTAAATAGTTACTAACAGAGATTAAGTTTAATTTTTAATATTTACACTTAGGGATGGTTAATTGACTACTAAAAGCGAGTTTTTTTAGTGTTTTTTAAACGAATTGGTCATCTCTTTAGCGACAACTGTGCTAGTGACGAATGTCATGTTTACCCCTTAGTTTGAAATCGATCCCAGGAAACGTAACAGATGGTGTTTTTAACATTTTTGTTACACTATTATTAAAAAATGATCAGTATGTAAGTCTATATATTGTGTAATATGCAACATATTTTGGTGGAATACGAAGAGTGCAATGACAGATAACATACACGTGTATATCACCGGCAATGACCAATCGCGTTTCTTGTACTGATTACATTATCACGTAATCCTTATCTACGTTATCAAAATCCCGTCAAAATATCAATGTAAACAAATGTTCTAAACATTTTTAACAAATATGTAAGTGCAGATATAGTTTTATATTTGATTGACAAAGAAAAACAAAACAGAAAATCATTTTTTCTACATAACCATTGTAAATTTCCTTATTAAACCAAACATTAATATGAATAGGTTATAGAGTGAGAGGTTTAAGTAGAGGGGTGGTGGAAAGAGACGGAGATAGGAGATCGAAAACGGGTGAATCGACCCCTAATGATATTGCAGCCGGCTTTGCGTCTCGCGCGGGGGACAAGGTATTCGCAATGTGAGAACAGCCGTTTCGGATGAACGATGTTTTGTAATAATATTATATTGACAGCAGTAGATATTTATTATTTTTCTAGTTAAATAAGACAGATTAAACATTAGCTAAAAAAGAACGCTTTATTGGCAGTTCTAACATCTGTTGTTAAATACATAAGTAATCGATCTTTTCGTTTGATCAAGTCTTTATCCTATTGGTACGATCTACTCTTTGTAAAAATGACCTTACAAGCTGCCTTGGTTAATAAGTCTTCAAATCCTTCACGACAACGCTGGGACTTTCTACTGTTTTTTACTCTGTTTTAAGATAACGCATTTCCGGGATTAGCTTTTTGCATAATAATATACCATTCTGACAGTATTTAAATGCGGTTTGGAGAACCAACGCTATGTAGACTTTCGAAACATTACTTTACTTATCTTTGGTACATGATTTCGATTTGAAATTAAATCACTCTTCATCACAACATAAAACATCACGAATCAGTACCTCTTCCTATAAACAGCAGACCCTAATAATTAGCATTTGTAAAGAATAAATTATTAAATATATCTATAGTTCTTGTAAGTGCTTAGTACCCGTAGTTTATTTTAATAAATGTGTTATTTTTAAAAACATTAATTATAGGAATTGAGGTTGTTCTAGTTTCAGTTTCGACTTGACGTCACGTTGATGTCTTTTATTATTCAAATCGACATTACGTTAGTGTTACACGGACAGAGAGAATCCGTAGATCCGCCTCAGCATGCCTCGGCTCAGAGGGCCATGAACCCGTTTCTTTATTATTTAGAGTTCATTTTGCTCACTGCATTGCGACGAAATATGAATTCTCATCCGAATTGTTTTAAAACAATTTAGTTTTGTCGTGTTTACAATATTCTGTATTTTCTGTAATTTGTGTATTTTCTACAGGGAGAAGAATTATAGGATTCAAAATTATTGCATATAATTAATTGTTGTATTTATGTTTTTTTTAAAAAAACATAAGTTCAGAAACCCGGAAGTAGCTCCCTCAATTTCCCCGGTGGTCCGTTTTCAGCTTTGGAACGAAGGTACCGGGCAATGTGGTTTCAGTAAAGCTGGAGACACACGTTCGACTGATGCGACTATGTGCGTCACAAGTCTAATATCATTTTTTATAGACATAAGCCTTATATACTATGTATATATACCAGATGGTGTTATAATTGTAGAATAGCTATATCAGTGAATTATATATCAATCATTTTTTTTTCTCATATTACTCTATACATAAGCGATATTATAAGTTATTGTAATGATTGTTGAAATGTGATAATTTGCAATCAATTTAAATAATCTGAATAAAGTTTGCATTAGCGGCTATTTAGACTAATGTGACAGTAGTGAGTTCGTTGCTATTTTGCTATCGAAGGTCAGTTAATGATATATTATCGTACATAATATTTTTAGAAAATGGTAATGTGTTCATCGAGACACAATTTGGATCCAAGTATATAGACAATGTCAAATTCTTTAGTTTTCTCTGTGAAATTTTGCAAGCTATTCGGAGCAGATAAAAGTATCTCCAAACCAAAACAAAAAATCACATGGATGCTTATAATATAAAATAGATAATTCATACATCAGTAATCCCTACTGTTATAACATTAAAAAATAAAATCTCATAGGAAATTTTTTGGTTTGCATCCGACCTAATCTGTTTGTGGTGGGCTTAGAGGGTCTGTGAGGTAAGCGGAGAGGGGAGTAGCGCCGCCCGCGCCATCGCCCGCCGTGTCCTCGAACCTGACCGCGTGCGATCGCCTTGAACTCAACTCGCTCGGCTCTCGAACAAATCACCTTAGGTCTCTCCGTATACTCGGCTCGGTACCGTGAAAAATCGCCGCCTCGGAAAATTTAAAATGTGGAATATGACAATTTCAAACTTCTCTAAGTTTGAAAGCCTTGAGCCTCTGCTCAGAAGACGAATTTTAAGTCCTATGATTGGGCCTCACAAATTTATTGTATAAAAATTAAGTAACGGGTAAATATAAAATAGATTGCAGCCTCCTGAAATATACCTACGAAAATATGATTTACACTCTCTTATTCAAAGGTGATATAATTATATGGAATTTTTTAATTCGGAAAACATTAGTAGGTATGATGAAGCAATTATTGAAGTGGTTATCAAAAAAATAAAGGATACTTTGTTTTTTCTGTGAAAAAATAATTGCAACAACTTTTAAAACCAACGGTCTATATGGTGGTAGTTGGCGCGAAAACTACTTATGGTATATTTTCTTTCTGCGCGCGCATCAGCACAAAATGGGAGGAGCTAAGTATTGATTATATGCGGCGCAGTCACTCCCCTCGTGCCACTGCTGTCTACTTTCCTGTTTCCAACAGAGGGAGGGAAATGGAAATATTTTACGTAAACTTTCATCCTGTATTTTGTTAGCGTCTAGACGTAAGGACAAACTTTAATTATGCAATCGTCACATTAATTATTATCTTTATGAATCACAAAATTAATAAAATCCATTATGTTACAAAATAAACGTTAAGAAAATTTCTGTCATTATGAAATAAAACGTAAATACCTACAGCCGAGATGGCATCTGATTACGCGAGGGCAACGACCTCATAGTCTAACTACTGACTCAACCTTGCAAGAATAGATAATATTTTACACAAATATTATTTAACGTGATGACCTCGCGGACGGGCAAAAAGCATACTGGAATTCAACCGACGAAATGTGAATTCAAATTATTATTTTCAATTATAATTCCAGCGTAATGACGTCACCGACAGGAAATTTGCCATAAACATAGATAAGTAGGTAACAAGAGTTATCAGATTTTATATAAAAACTAGCTTTCGCCCGCGATATCGTTCGCGTGGAATTAAAAAAAAAAAACAAAAGCGAGCCTATGTATTCCTCCAGAATATCCTTTACGTCTGTGCCAAATTTCATCGAGATCCGTTATGCCGTTTAGGCTACAAACTCTAACATACATCCATCCATCTAAACTTTCGCATTTATATTATTAGTATGAAGTATGACAATTTTATACTGACATTTGTAATAATATACAACACCTGCCTTGACATAATGGAATAGCTTATATATCTATCTAAAAGGTATGATACTGTTTTTCTACTAAGGCCATTAGGAAACTTGATTAAGGGTAGAATGAGCTATTCGGTTGACTGAGATTGGCGATTATAATTCCCTGAAGTTTACGATTAATGAAAAATTCGAATCTTGTCATTTTTTCGTAGTACGTTAATTGTTACTAATTTACAGTAGTATATAAGTTTTAACCCGTAGGGAGTAACGGCTGGCTGACGGAATACAGCGCAGGTGTGTGAGACGATGCATTTTTATGGCTATGGAAACTACATGCAAAGAAACGCACACATCTACAAGTTGCAGCCGCGCCAGTCCCTCTTCGTGAGCTGCAGTTGCATACTCGCCACAGACTACACAAACAAGTATATCAATTTCACTATGACTGTTCATTTCTAAATTATATGTTATTAATAAGGAATTCAAGTAAACAACTTTTAGCAGGAAGTTACAACTTTTAATTAAAGTATGAGGAAGATTCGAAATTTCTAATGTGCAGAATTCCCATTAAAATTTGTTAGGCTCACCAATTATTAAAAATAAACATTAAACTAACTCCAGATTAAAATTTTAATTATTCTATACTAATATTATAAAGAGAAATCTTCTATAAAATTGCATCGGCTTGCGATAAGAGTACCCTACTTCGATATAAAAACTAAATTTATTTGATTTTTCTGAAAGCAAAATGTTTAATGTGTGATTTTCAGTAAAATGCTTAAATATTTAAACAAAAACGTATCTAGTTTCTGCTCTGTGTATAGTGCACTCTACTGCACTATTACACACACATACAAAATGTGTAGCAATATTACACACACAAACACAAAGTGCACTCATTGTTAAACGTTTTGAAATTCTTGTTCAGAACCGGCCGTGGGAACAAAATTACATCGTAGATTCACGAAAACTATTTCATGTTAGCAATATTTTCTAATTATTAGCAGGAAGACATATAGAAGCTTTATTATATCACACAATATTATGGGAACATATTTGTGAAAGTATTGTACAAACTTTAATACGAGGAAAGAATGTAAACATAGGTACATATCTATCATGCTCAACATACTACTCACAACCGTTTGTAAGTTCATTGACGGGGAATTGGCGCCGTTTTTAACCGTTACGAACATAAGTAGAAATAGGCAGGATAATTTGATAATAATTACAAAGCGATGTAGGATTATAGGTAATACGTGAAATAAACAAATATTAAGGGTAAATTTAAGACAATTCGTTAAAGTTTTAATAATAATAATAATACTCATGCTGTCTCGTTCTAAACAATATCTACGTTATGCGTGTAAAAGAGATCAAAGATGAATAATTTTATCCGTTATAAATCTAAACCTCGTGTTAAACTACAGTATTATTCATTCTTAGAATTTATAATCGTAAAAGTTCTTATTGGGTAAACGTTACTGACATCCATTAGTCGAAAAATTATTATTCAACGTCACTGATATATACGTACACATTAGTTATCGAACTGGAATAATTTCCCGCCACTTTACCACTACGTATAAAACAATAACAAACATTATTTTACGATAACTAACACGATAACAACACTTTTATTTTGTTTTACTGGTACTACAATTAATGAATGACATTAAAAAGAGCGGGACATAACTCCATTGGACTTTCCCATTATCCAAACGTATAAACTAAGGTGAATTTACGGAGGTTAGAATAGAAATGTTACTTACCGAATATTTATTCACATAAATATCCTTATGCTCAATGGAATAATCCCAAATTTCACACATTTACGTATTTACCGTCATGAAATTGACAAATATAACACCACTCACTCCATAGACTACAATCTGTTTTACTATTATGTTAAAAGGTATACAAAGAGCGGAGCCCCTTTCTATTGGCGGGCTTCGACCACGTGATCAAACTTACATCACGTCTATTGGTCATAAGCATAGAACGAATTGACGTCACTAATCATTTGAGACTCTAAATTTATTTTTCACAGCATTCATATTTATCTCTTAGTTTTTAATAAAAGTATAAATAACTAATTATTATTTTAATAACATTTAACCTTACATCTTTTTAGAAAAATACTTACGCGAGTACTTACTTATAAATGCGAGGCAGCCATTTTCAACAACATGGCGGTTTGTTTACACCGGCATGATAAGGCGGGAAGTACTTTTCCCGTGTATTCACACCTAAACTGCTACAAGATAACTTAAAAATAAATGTTTAGTCTCAAGAAACAATTTTATTGAATGTTTAATTAAAATTATCAAAACTTAATCAAATTCTATAAGAAAACACGACACAAGGGCAATATACCTTTTTAAAGTTCATTAACGCCATCTATTGACCAATAGAGTATTTTTATTTGCGGCGGGAAAATGAAATCCTTTTAATAAGAAAAAGCTAGAAACATTCATGACAATGACCTACAAAAAGGGATATTCTAAGTATAATAATTATCAATAACTAAAACAAAGTCATCAAAATCGTTATTTAAAAAAAAAGAAACATAAATGGAATGATATAAAAATTGAAACAACAATAATGTCCATAGATATTATAAATATAAAAGGTTAACATTCATTTTATTTTAGTGGCTACTAGTAGGCACTGAGCATTCATTAAAAATATCAATTAAGACCACAGTTTTCATTCCTAATAATAATAGTTTTAACAGCAAGCAAACAACAATATCTTCACAGTCTTCGTTTTACTAAGCAACTATCAAAGCGCACCTTTTCAAAATTTGGATATTTTAATATTTCTATTCTTTTTAAGAGAAGTTTGGGAACGATATTGTTTGTTGCGATTCAAGTAATCATTTTTAAAATTACTGGCATTACTAGATTGCGCGACAAATTTGATATCTTGTGGTATAACATTAACTTTAAAATTAGTCGTGAAGCCGCTGTTTGAAATGGCTGCTGTCGGTACAAAAGGCAACACTTGGGGTTTCTTGATAACTCTCTTTTGCTTTTTAGATGCTCCACAATCTTCATCTTGTATATAAATGCTTTCTTCTAAATAGTTTGATGGTTTGTTTCTTCTAGTTTTAGCAGTTTCTACTTGAAATTCTGTTGTAGAAATAGCTTTTTGTTTCTTCATGGCAGATTTCAATTTAGGTTTGTCTGTCAATTTATTTAGCACCGAAGGTGGCAGTCGGGGAATGTGAATCTGATCTAACGAGTTCTCTTTGAGGACCTTGAACAAATAACAAATATTACCATCATAATTAAATACTTTTGCTTATTACTTATTAAGAAATAAAGATTATAGTACAACTATTTTCAATTATATTACAAAAAATTATAATGAACTGTACCTTGGCATCTTTATGTCTTCCATCATCATCTTCTCTGTGCTTGCGTTTTTTACTTTTGCTTGATTTGGCATTATTTGCTAAAAAAACATAACACCGATTAGAAAATATATACTTTAATATAAATACATGAAACTTTTACCAGTCTACATATTAGGATTAAGATTATGGTAAAATATTGTTTTTACATGAATTTAGTAAGTTTTCTCATTTACCTTGGCTTGTAGCTTCGCTATCATCATCATGAATATTTTCATTTCCATTTTCTTTATTTTCATTTTGACCTGTTTATTTAAAAAATATACAATTTAAAAGTATAAATTATAATATTGAAATGATTTTTTGTTGGACAAAACCGATACATTACCAGCAAAATGAATTTCCGATAGCAAGTTCTTTGCATTTTTATTTTGTGACAGACTTCCTTCTGCTTCTGTGATCTTCTTGACTTTCTTTTTGGACGAGATTGTGATGTTTTGACATAATTTATTCGATCCTAATTCTTCTGTCTCTGAAAGATGTATCAACACGTTTTAACTACTTGTTACTCCCGACATCGACCGCAATAATTTAAAAATCTTTCCTCTTCATCACATTAGAATAGATATAGACGATTAACATTATTATTATAAATTACCTTCAGTTCTCGTTTTATCAGATTCTTCAGGATTTTGTGACACTCTCAGTTTTTTCGATTGTCTGGGAATCGATTCATTGGTATCTTCGCCTAAAAAATGTCAATGTCGATTACATTAGAATATAATAGATAATAGAATACTAAAATACATTTTATTAATATCATATGGATATTTATAAGAATGTTTACATGCGAAACAAACCTGTTAAAACAACTTCTACAGCGGGAGTGCCAGAGTGTTTCCTTTTACGTTTTTTTATTCCTTCATTATCTTGTCCTGTTGAAATTTTAAATAAGAAAATAAAACATTCATATTTGTCTAAAATAAGTCAAAAATCTTGGATGAATTAATGTGATAATAGTGTAAATGTACAAAGTTCTTTGGAGTTTAAGAGAAATAGGTACCTTCATCTGCGATATTATCTTTCTTTGGCACATTTTCTGTTTCCACCTTTTGTTCATCATCTCCTGAAGAAAAAGATAATACATATCTATACTAATACTAACATTATAAAGAGATTTGTATTATTGTATGTATTTGAATAACTCACTACTGGGCAGATTTCAAACACTTTTACCATTAAAAAGCTATGTTACAGCCATGTTTTAATTTTACGAGAATGAAGTTGCGAGCAATAGTTAGTAAAGTTTGTATTTTTATATTGACTGTTCTTTCTATTTCATATTTATAGTCACTAATATGTGGGTTTACATTGTATTGGGAATTAAAATATTCATGTAAATACCTGTTTCATTATGTCGTTTCTTTTTAGGACTCTTATTCTTTGAATTCCCTAACTGGTGTGTTATATTTTCTTCCACCATTGAACTGTGTAGTGATTTTGAATGTTTATTTTTTTTTCCACCACTAGTAGTTTCTTCAGAAATATCTTCAGTGTCGATTTCAATTGATGTTAGAATCGAGTTGTTTAATGATTGTGACAAATTCTTTTTCTTCTTTCCTTTAGGAGTTTGTGAAGTCAATGATTTAACTTCACCTACATCTATAATTTCCAGTTCATCTGTGTGTGATTTATTCTTGTTTTTCTTTGCACTTTTAGGTGTTTTTATAGCTACCGATTTGTTGTTCGCCTCATCACTGTCATCTACAATTTCAGTTAGAATTGACATATGAAGGGACTCTGATAAAATACTCTTGTTTTTGTCACTTTTAGATGTCTTTGATGTTAGGGAATTGTTAACTGCGTCTTCGGTAAATTGAGTTTCAGATTGTTTTTTGGTTTTCTTTTCACTTTTTGGAGTTTTCGAAATCAACGATCGATTAGTTTCCTCGGTATCTGTGAGTTTAGTCTCTATTAAAGTATCATTTTGTATTTCTAAAATGCTGTTATTTTTTTTCTTTTTCTTGTCACTTTTAGGTGTTTTTGGAACTAACGATTGGGTAACATTGTCCTCTTCGTCTACAGATTGCGTGTCTGTCGGAATGGACTTATTGTGAGTTTCTAGAAGACTAATATTCTTCTTTTTAGTTTCACTCTTTGGTGTTTTAGAAACTAAAGATTTATTCACAGCTTCAGTAGATTCTGTCGAATTTCTTTCTGTAAGATTGGATTTATTTAATGATTTCCTTTTGTTTTTCTTTTCACCTTCAATAACATTTGATGCATTTAAATTCTTTGAAGTATTTCCTAATTCAGATGATTCACTGGAATTATCTGAAAAATTAGATAAATATTAACAAAATGTAGAAAATCAAATTTCACTTAAAAATGGTATAAAATACAAATAGTCACATAGGACCTTAGATTAAAACATATTTATAGAATTCTATATTATTGTGTCTAGTAGATTAAAACACTGCTTTATAAGTTTTCTACTAAACATTTATATTGATGAATATTCGTCATATTACTTCTTTTGTAAAGAATATAAAGCATATTTACCTTTTTTTTTCACGCTATTGAGGAGCGAATTACGTTTTTTGTATGAAATCTCAAGAGGTGGGCCATCGTCATTTGAATCCGCAGTACTGGAGGCATCTGGAAAGATAAACAGTAAACACACATTAAAGTTAAATTGTAATTTACTTTGTTTGCTAATTTTACTTCTTTTAATTTATTAAATGGGTTTTAACAATACTTGTGGAGAACATTTTTTCAGTAAGGTAAATAAGCAAAAACAAGTAGAGAAGCCCAACTAATATTAAACACTTAGGAAAAAACATGAGTAGTATGACATCCTTCAAAGGTGTCAAAATCCCCACATATTTACATATTAAAAAAATATTTTCCTGTAAGGCGGGCAAAAACATAAATTTCATAAAGAGACATTACTAACCACTGATTTGTTTTTTAACATCATTATCTTTCCTCATAGAGCTGTCACCAACAGTGTCAATGAAGAACGGCATTTCTTCCTCTTGATTATCAATATCTAAAATAATTTAGAAGATTAGTTTTTATTACAAAATTTGAAAGAAATTGTAGTAGTCAAATTATTAAGTTTGACTACTCTACTATTTGGATCAACACGTCTTTACTTCACATAAACATTTCTTTAATGATGCTTAAGAATGATTTACTAAAAATAATTGTTCACCTACCCTCATTTTTTCGAATATCGGTTTTTGCTTCGGATTTCTTTAGAGGTATAAATTCTTCCGGTTTCTCATCAGTTTTTCGTTCTTTATTATTGGAATCCATGCTGTCTTCAGAGAAAAGTAATTTTAAGTCGATAGAATCAGAAGAGTCATCCGCAATATCGTTTTCCTTAATTTTCTTCATAGCTTTCGTAGATTTATCTTTAACTTGAGTAAGGTTTAGTTGATCTACAATTGACTGTTTGCTTTTTTTCTTAGATTTTTTATTTAAATTTAAAGATAGGTTTCCTACATTGGACTTTTCGACTGTTTCAGTAAGAACAATAGGGTCTTTAGTGTTCGTTTTGTTAACTTTTTTGCTTTCTTTCTTACTTATATCCAGATTTGAAGAAACGTCGTTAATATTTTGTGATGACTTATTCTTTGCTTTTATAGATTCTTTTGTCTGTGGTTTTTCTTTATTTTCTTCCTCTACATTCAATGAGACATTTGTATTTCTAGATTTTAATTCTTTAAGAACATTATCGTAATTCTTGGCAATGTCAGCGTCTTCACTACTTAATGAAGAACTATCTCCATCAGAATCTTCTAATGGGTTTTTAGACTTCATTGAGTTTTCTTGACAAGGTGTATTTTTTACATTATTTGTATCGACAAATCCGACAGAAACATTCATACTTTTGATTGGGGTCTTTGGTTCTATTTTTATTTTAGTTGCCAGTGGATCATGAATCTCTTTAGTATCTTCCGTCTCTTCGCAAATAGTTATTTCTTTTTCATTTAATGCACTTCTATCCAATGACTTCCTACCTTTTTGTTGGTTCTCCATTTGAATGGAATCTTCTGCGTCCGAATTAGCACCGGATTCATTAATTGAAACAAGCCGGTTTCTCTTGTTTTTTCTCGGACCTATTACATCATCTTCAGGTTCCGAAGAATCCGAACTTTGTAGTTTTGATTTAGAGCTTTTATTAGAGTCATTTAACTTGTGCCGCGATTGGTACATTTCTCTAGATGCTTGTTTTTGCTGTTTTAATTTTCTCTCGTTATATTTTTGCTTCGATTTTGTTGTCATTTTCAGCTCATTATCACTCATTGATAAATCATCACTGCTTCCACTGAGTAGCTCATTGTCTTCTTCATTAGAAGAAACCAGAAAGGAATCTTTTTCATAATCAGAGTCATTGGAGAACTCTTCTTCAGATGTTAATGTTTCTCCCTTTTCCACTACCTCATTTTCTTTTTCATATTGCTTCTCCTCTTCATCTCGACTATCTCCAGATAAATAGTTATCACTGGCTTCTTCAGCTTCATTGTCTAGTAAACTCTCCTTATCACTGGCGTCAGATTCCTCGTCGGCACTGGATTCTGCTTCAGAAGATTGACTATTTGTTATAGCCGACATGTTTTTTTTGGGAGTAACTTTAGCTTTACTCTTAGAAACATTGTGATCGAAAATGTTTGAAATCTGATCGTCTTGTTTTTCCACATTCTTTTTCTGGAGAGGTGTACTAGTTAAATATGTCTTTGACAGAGTTTTGTTAATTTCCGTCGTTGCTGCGATCACAGCCGAGACATTAACTGACTTGGATAGTATTTGTGGCGATTTGTTTTCAGTGATTGAATCCTTCAATTGAGATAGTATTAGAGTACTTTTATTTTCATTACAACTTTTATCCAAAGTTTCGCCTGTTGAAACACGCATGGAAGATTTCAGTGGCGATTTAGTTAAACTTTCATTTGTAGCAGCTTCACGAGATATCGATTTTTCTTTTGATTCTATTTCTTTGTTGGATAAATTATTAGTTAGTATTTCAGGTAAAGTTTCATCCACATCCATTGGTTCGCAAGAGTCATTCGAGCTAGGCTGTTTGAGTTCAAAAGATTTTGCGTGTTTAAAAATAGACTCATTTTTTGCATTTCCAAAGTTGGTCGTTAAAGAATAATCAGGTTCGTCATTACTTTTTTCTTCTAACTTATGATCTACAACTGGAACGCATTGATCTTCATTCACATCTTTAAGATTGTTTGTTTGTTTGCAACTACTGTCTGAATCTTCCATTAGTACCATAGCTTGGATATTATTGCTCGGATCATTTTTAAACAGATTTGTGATACCACTGTCTAGACTAGCTTCATTTTTAGAATCCAATTTATTAGGTGTGTCAAGTGATGGTTTTTTCTTTGTTGAAGATTTGTTCATAATATTTGTTTCAGAAGCACCAAGGTCCTTCTGTTTATCAACACTGTTGCTACTGTTCAATTTGCAATCACCAGATCCAGAATTATCAACTTTTTCTAAAACAACATAACATTTCGACTGACGCTTTTTTCTTGTTTTCTCATTATCACTATAGAAATCAGTATTTGTTGAAGCTGGTGCAGTAATTGTTGTCCAAGATTTAGTCCTTTGTCTCTTTTGTTTCACTTTACTAGTTTCCTGAGCTTCTGACATACTTTTGTTCACATGTGATCTTTTCGATGGATTTACATCTAGATCTTTAATTAGATTTGCACTGGAGGTTGATAGTTTGTCTGACTGCGACATTTCTTTTGTTTCGGTATTAGTATTGGATCCATTTGTACTCTCAGAACCAATAGTTGATGACACTTTATCATCTTCAGATTCCTCTTTCTTAGACTGAGATGTATTAACGGCATTATCATCTAAAACAACGTTTTTATCATCTTTTTCTGGTGTATTTGTTACGGAATTTTTATTCATAAGTCTTGGACTCCTTCGAATAGGGCTCTGTTTTGAGTTTTCGCTATCTGAAGTTTTAAGTTCACCATTTGTAACTTTAGTGATATTTTCCGGTTCCTCTGAGATAGGTTCAGGTATTTTTGATGTCTTTACATCTGATGTTACTGCATCTGTAAATATATACAAATATCATAGGTATTAACAAAGAAATAAAATAAGAAAATATTTTTTTTTAGGAAAATTATATATACCTTGCTTTTCAATACTTGATGTTGAATCTCGCCTTGTTCGTCGAGTTTGCCTAATGGGCGTAAGCGGTATTTCATTATCACTTCCTGCAATAAAATTGGCACATTCTATTATATCTATGTTAAATTTGTGTGTAATAAATTAAAAACCAGTGACGCTTATCAAAACATGTTGAGCCAAAAACAAACTTATTAGCCTAAATCAAAATACATGCATAAAACTGACCCAGGTATCAACAACACCAACAGCCAAATAAAAAAAACGATATTTAATGTTCAACAGCATTTTGAATGGTAAGGCTACACTTGAATTCTTAAAATTTTGACATTTGACAGAATTGGTGTTTTTAAAGCAAAATGAGTCTTGTTTCAGAATTCGGCTGGAAGTCAAGGTAATTGAGAATTTACCAGCTTGAGATGTTCTCCTGGCAGCTCTCTTAGCTCTGGGAGAATCAAAACTTTGCACTGTATCAGATACAATACTAGTATTTGATTTTATTCTTGCACTCCGCCTTGATGGGGTCACAGGTTTCTCTTCAGCATCTTTTATCTCTTTTACTGCAGTTTTCTTTGTTGTTGGTTTGACATTTTCTTCTACAACTGTAAAATTAAACATAATGATAAAAAAAGCTTTGCGTAATTTTCTTACTCTGATCAACAAAGGTTTATAATATGTGGTGGTTATACCTTTTTTTAGTGTTAATTGAGCAGTATACACAAGAATAGCAATAAATTTGTCTTGATTACTATTTATTAGCAAATCACTAACAGGTTAAAAGTCTCAATAACAAAGATATCAAATGTCAAATAATGTAGTATCAAAAAAAACATTTGATAAACATGTATTTCTTCAATTTATTAGAGCTTATCATTCTTCAATTAGATTTCATCAAAATTTCTCCATTGGTTTAGAAACATTTAGAAAGCAAAGACAAACATTATTTTTAAATTAAAATAGATCTTATGTAAAGTTAAAAATTACATTTTACCATTTTCATTAATTAATTCAAGTTCTGTCTTAGCAGGTTTCCGACCACCTCTTTTCTTTGTCGGTGTACCAGGAGCTGATGAAGCTTTACCCTCATCCGATACTTCCACAGATATTCTTCCCCGGCGTCTGGTAACTGGAGCTTTGAAATAAAAGGTTAATTTCTTTTAAATAAGCTTATAGTAGAAAAAAATTGCATTAACAAACATAAAAAAAACTAGAAACAAATTGACTTAAAAATATTCTACATTAATATGTTATTGTTATGAATACAGTTTCAATATAAGTATAAATATCTTCGCGATAGCTAAAGATATAATAAGGAAAATTTCATATGGTAATACAAACAATAATAATAAGTAAAACATATTTTTAACATCTTGGTTTTGCACATGCCATTTTTATACACGAGTTACATCCAAAGTGCTTATTTAATATGGAAAAATGAATTGTGTTTGAATGTTTTCATGAAGAAATATAAGGTAATTATCAACAAAGAATGTTTTATTTATTATAATCGAACCATAACCTCTTGTTTTTTTTTTAAATATATTAGAAAGTAAAGGTATTAAAAACAAGAAGAGGCAAATAAGCTGAAATATCAACTCAATTGTACAACAATCTAGAAAACTCTTAAGTATAAGCGTCGCATTGTTGGACAAAAAAATGTTAATTTTCTCAGTTATTGCTCTTGCTGATAGGCAATAATTGTAAAGCAATATTTAAATCTTAATATTTTCGTATGCCATCTTAAGTTAAGAGAAAACATCATTGAAAATTTCAAGCATGTTCAACGGCATGATTTCACAACACGCGTTCATCGAAAGATAATTATTTAAAATATATCCAAATTCATACCTCTAACTCCAGCTTCTTCGTCCATGATATTCTTTGTTCTGATATTGATCTTCTAGTATATATAAAATGAAAACACGTGCAATAAATTAGTATAAATCGCTTTGAGGTTGAAATAATGGTCGAACAGCTGTTGAGACGCCGCGAATTGTCAATTTGAATCCGCAGCGTACTGCGTATCAGTGAGAAAATTCGTGCTCTGGCAACACTAAAATCCGTTACAACTTTTTAGCGTCGAAAAAGGTAGACATAGGCTAGATTTATAAAAAGAACTTTAGATAGATAGATATTTGTTACGAGTTTCTATCCTAAATTGCTGGACGGATCTCGATGAAAATTTGTGTAGAGGATTGTCTGGAAGTATAATTTGTTTTTCTGTAATTCCAAGCGGACGGAGTTGCGGGCGAAAGCTAGTTGTAATTGTGTATTTCATTTTAGTTTACATAATTTAATGATTGGTAATTGGTAATTTTTTTTCCGAATTTTAATTACCGTATCAACACCATACAAAATGTTATCTGTGTTTACGGGTTGACAACAATGTTTGATAGAGATGTTTTGGCAATGGAAAGCTCAATTCAAAAATGAAACAGTAACTGAAAGATGGATTTCTACAATATTTTCGGTTATGATGATGATTAAAAATATATAATTTCCTTTCTCTTTTTGTTATCAACGAAACTTAATTAACCTTTAGTTATGTGTTTCAAAGTGACGAAATTTAGTCTGGGGAGCTTCCTTAATTAATGTCCTTAGCAGCCTTTTACTGCGTCTTAATGCCATAAGGCTTAGTACATTATGGCACATTTACCTCTTATTAAAACACTTTAACGCAAAGAAATTCGTTTGCTACTCTTAAAATTTCACTTCATGCGGCAATAAGCTCATACGGATTAAGATGTTATATATGTAATATGTATGGAATTTACATCTTGAAGTACAAATAACATGAAACATTCGTTTGTACTCACGCATAGACAATCACATATCGTTGTTTTTTATGATTTTTTCATTAAAACAACTATGATTGATTGCTGTTTACAATGTTACGAATGTTTTTATTTCCAATCGTATACTTTTATGTACGGCTATGATATAATTCTACGGATTGGCTTCACAAGGCATAAAAAATGTTTGTAAATAGGTTTCCATATTGATAAAGCGCTTCCACTGATATAAAAACACTAAATACATTTCACTCGTATTTTTTTATACTTCTATCACTGTTGGATTCGTTTCTAAAAAACCCATTAACTAAAATAAATGCATTATTATTTTTTTCCTTATATATAGTCCTTCTATATTATAAATATAATATATTTTCTTATATATTGTAAATAGTCCACAAATTGCTATGATATCAATGTAGGTGAATTATTTAGATCAAGAGTTTTAATTAAAAACCTAACCTAGAGCCTAATTAGGCTCGACCATAGTCTAGCATTTTATGCTAGATAGTATTTTTTACCTTTAAATCTACATATAGATTAGATGTAGTCTGTAGTAAAAGTTGTGTTAGTTTTATCCCACAAATAAAAGTGTTAATTTTTTGTCTAACTAAATCAAACATTTTTGTGATTTTTTTTTGGCTCGAATCTAGGTTATTTGGAAATAAGCCAAACCACATCGGGACAATAATCCCGTATCGCCAAGTGGTACATGATTGACTATACAGCATTGCCAACTAGATTAGTTTACATGATCTTCATCTTAAATCTTACTAATATTATACACTAGCTGTTCCCATACGACTTCATCCGCACAAAATTATAAAAAAAATCATTTTATTGTTCACATTTGTCAAATTATGAATTGCAAATGTCAAAATTACATGACATGATGTCAAACTATGGCAACCTTGCTTCTTTGGTGTTAGCAACAACTTATGGTCTCTTTCCCACATTAGGGTTTTTATCTAAAATATTTACCTCTAAGTTTAACGGCGTGAAAATATATAGCCTAAAGCGTGACGTAAGAGTAGACCTTTTTATTAAAAAAAGAGTTATTCGAAAATATGCTGTGATTGCGACATCTTAGTCTTAGGCAACAAAAAAGTGTGTGTTTACGCTTTATTATATTAGTATTCGAAAATATGCTGTGATTGCTGACATCTTAGGCAACAAAGAAGTGTGTGTTTACGCTTTATTATATCAGTATAAATATAGATTAGCAGTGGCGCGCAACTCCGTCCGCGCTGAATTAACAAAAAATAGTAACTAGTAGTACATGAGTTCTTCCAGAATGCAAACTAAAAATTCATATTAAAATATTAATAGACTACAAATTAACATTGATTCAAAGGTTGAAACGTTTAATTTGAACAGAAGTTTTCTTTTGATAAATAATGACTACTATAACATAATAAAGCGTAAACACACACTACTTTGTGCCGCAGGCTGTCAGGAATCACAATATTTATTTGAGTAAATCTTTTTTTCATAAAAAGCCTTCCACTTACGATACGCTTAAGGCTATATATTTTCACGCTATTAAACTCAGGTTGTAACTAGATTGAAAAATAAACCTCCATGTGGGAAGCAACAAGCTGCCAACATTGAGGAAGCAAGTTTATTATGGTAACGGTAATTTTTGCAATTCAAAATTTGACAAATGTAAATTATACAGTAAAGTTGAGGCATGAAGTCGCACGGGAACAGTTAGTAGCATAAAACAACATGTATAAAAATATATCGCAAAATAATTGGATTTAATCTCTATGTTAAGTAACTAAAGCTCCTAATGTTTAATTTATATTTCGGTGTCATACAATACGATTACACAGATTTGTGGTTGAAATCCAGCTTTTAACGGCTTTATTTAGCTTAACTTTGTTTACTGAACATTTTAATGCTTCACTTTGATTAAAAATTTACTAGCAATCTAGTTAAAAGGAGATAAATCACTGTATTTACATAAATAGATTCTCGGTACAAGCCATTAGTTACTTTAGTGTGGCCTTACTAAAGTTTGGAATTGGTCTTATGTTTAAAAATACTAAGTTTTAAATACATTTTTCATGAAATTTTGTATAATTTTGAATAATGTATAAGGTTAATTATGCTATTTTTATAAATGTGAAAGTTTGGATGGATTGATGGATATTTGTTAGAATGTGTACTCTATACGGCTAAACGGGTCTCGTTGAAAGAAATAGATAATAGAGAATAGTTTGGAAGAACATATAGGTTAGTTACTTCTGTTATTTTGAAATTAGGCTAGTATTTTATTATTTAGGTAGGTCTTTCTCGATTTTCCTTATTGGTAACCTAATATTGTAAAAGATTGAATAACATAAATCGTGATAAGGTGAAAGATTCTCCTCGAAGGTAAATCCTGTCGCATAAATTGTTGTCACTGTAAGATACACGGGCGCAGTGAGATCGGCTACAGTGACGTAAATTCACATATTTGCTATGAAGCCTTAGTTTTGTTTTGAACCAGATAACTATACTTATACTAGCTCTCGCCCGTGACTCCGTCCGCGTGAGTTTGTAAAAAACAAAAGAAACCAGCCCGTGTGTTCTTTCAGATTATATCTACATCTATGCCAAATTTCATCGAGATCGGTTCAGCCGTTTAGGCTACAAACTCTAACAAACATCCATCCATCCAAACTTTCGCATTTATAATAGTAAGATTTACGTCGAAACACATGTAGAAAAATCTTCCTTACTCTTTGTAGGTTCAACAGATCGATTTTATTTCAAAACTTGAAAGACGAATAGATAAAAATGAAACGATTATATACCCAATTAAATTATTTACAAGTAATACTTCTAACACGCTTTCTTTCATATAAAACAAACTCGACGTTCAATATTTTAAAAACTCAAATAATTTCAGGTTAACTGCATGTATCTGGAACTTTTCAGATATAAGTTGTTCAAAGCTCTCTTGGAACAGTTGCTCAAGTCAAAGAGGCTAGAGGTTATGAAACTTTTCCTCACATAAATTTTGACGTTCTTTAGCATTACGACTAGAAAACGTTTATTAGAAACACACAGACAGACAAATCACATACAAATAAATCGTCAATTTTACACTAAACTTGTAGCCAAAGGTATATTTATGTATCTATGCGTGTAACGTATCAAATGAATTAGTTTGCGAGTTTCTGCGTTATTACTAACATTGCCGATCTCGTAAACTGTTCTGGCGCAATCTCTCCAAAACATAAAGGCACAAAAATTTTAGAGGCCATAATTTTTATGAATTCAAGTAAGGGTCGTATAAAGTTATAAGAAAAATGAACGATATAATTCAATGTATTTAGAAGTTTCGACTACTATTTTTTTCTTTTTTGTGAAGATCTTGCATGCAATTGTTTTTTTTTATTATTAATAACTAGCTTCGTATGTATCACCACAGATGATACAGAACTATTCTAAATACATCGATATGTATATTTTAATACGTAACATCCAAAAAGGTAGTTCCTTCGTAAAAATGTAAAGTAAGTAGTAACTATTTAATCTCACTAATATTAAAAATGCGAAAGTTTGGATGTTTGTTTGATTTCGATGAAATCTGGCATATAGATGTAGAGGATAGCATGCAAGATCGGGGCTTATCACTTTTTTTTTAAATTCTACGCAGATGGTTTTCGGGCAAAAGCTAGTAACTAGTTTAATAATTTTATCTGCCGGGCATGAAGGTTACGAAAGCAAAAAGTACCGTTTAGTCGAAACTAAAATACAAATACCAGCGTTATTCTAAAATAGCTGTTCCCGTTCGGCTTCATACACATGTAATTATAAAAAATATTTATTTTATTGTTTACATTTCTTTAATTCTTAATTGCAAATGTCAAAATTACCTTTACCATAATAACCTTGCTTCCTTAATGTTGGCAGCTTGTAGTTTATAGTCCCTTTCCCACATAAGGGTTTTTTCCAATTTATTTATCCCCTAAGTTTAATAGCGACAAAATATATAGCCTAAAGCATGTCGTAAGTGTAGGGCTCTTTATTAAAGAAAGAATTATTCAAAAATATGCTGTGATTGCTGACATCCTACGCCACAAGGTAGTGTGTGTTTACGCTTTACTATATTAGTACAGAAGCATAGACATAGATTGGTTTTATATATTTTTATCATTCTTACATTTTGTTATCTGTACGTAGAAAAATATAATAATATGATGCTTTAGAGAGTACTTTTTCATAATAATGAGTGAAGGGAGTCTTTTGTTCGAGTGACGTCACTTTGTCCAAATTATAAAGGCATTGTTATCGAGTCATTGTTCGTCGCAACTATAACGTGTGAGACGGGAAACGAAACTCTTCCACCTCGCAATACCTTTTGTTTTAATTCCATTCACTTTGCAATCGCACCCATATTTCAGTTTTACAGATAAATTTTTAAGTGCAGTACGGAAATTTGAAATCCGTTTTTTTAAATCCAATTGGAGTTTTTAACGTATTTTGTGCTATTTTTTTTAACTTTGATACATTAAAACGTTGGTTTAAATTACCATTTGCTCTATAATGTTGTTTATATTAATTTTTAAAACGTAACCTAATCAATAATCTTTTAGGTTAGAAATAATATTTATTAACACATTAATTTAAACATATTATTAAACATTTAATTTTCCAACTTATTAAAATTTAAATTTAAAAAATGTTACATTTACTATGAGAGCAAATTTTTAAAGTACAGAAAAAGGAAATTGTAAAGCATGCGGTAACCCTATTTTATAATTAAAACAACATGAGTGAAAATGAATGTTTTCAGCATTAAACTTTTAAACAGTGTGTTCAAATCGTGCAACTTTGACATGCTTAAGTTTAAAGTAAAATATTTAAACATTTGAGTTGACAATAATAAAAAGCATCACTCTTCAAAGTCTCAAAATATTTTTTTTATCGTGACAAAAAATCAGCATCGGTTATTTAAGATGTTTTATACTAATGTTAATTTTCATTTCTATATAAAACTAAAGCGTTTGGGATACCGTTTGGACTACCGATTTTGCGGTCGAGGGTTCGAATCGCGCCATTTGACTATTGTCGTGAACCATATCCTAGCGCAAGCCTAGAGCTTAATCGGAATGGTTAAAGGAAATATGAGTAAATTAACAAAAATCTATTAATATTTTTATAAAAAAAAAACTATAATGTATTTCAATTTTAATTATGAAATGGGATTGATAATAAGTTATTTTTCCTATTATGAGAGTTTAAAGTACTATTAAAATGATTAAA
Source organism: Papilio polytes (assembly GCF_000836215.1). Lineage (NCBI taxonomy): Eukaryota > Metazoa > Arthropoda > Insecta > Lepidoptera > Papilionidae > Papilio > Papilio polytes. The sequence goes on from NW_013524901.1 coordinate 2,718,630, forward strand.
AGATTTAAAAATAAATAAAAAAAAAAAAAAATTAAAAGATCCGATTGCACGCAACTATGCAATTAATCGAGTTAATTAAATGTACATTAGTATTTAAAAATTTTTCTTCAAATGCATTTTTTGGGAGGAGAAAGTAAAAATAGTAATGTAAGTTACTTAAAAAAAATTCTGCATCTTAATTGAAAATGATTTTGAAGAACTCGCGTTTCGGGTTTTAACCCAACTTGGTTGTGATGGACGTATAAGTACATAATGACATAACATTGAAACATTTTAAATTATGTTGAATACTTGTGCACCTTCAAATTTTATAACGAATCTGGCTGTTAATTTTTAAAGTGGCACAACTTCATTCTTGATAAGAAAACGCCCGTTATTTACTTAATAATTGCCACTATTTTAGCAGGAACTTTAAATTTAACATCCTTAGATACGCTTAAGCATGACTCCTTAGTATCCTATACGTATATTTTTAAATTTATTGAAACGCAAAACTTTCAATATCTCGATTTGAAGATAAATGGAGTTAAGCCACTTTCAAAACAAGCGGCTCATATAAGACTATTTTTTAATTATTTTCCTATTCCGTGTATTATTGATAAAAATGTTTACTATGTGTATTGGTGTCGTATTTTAGTGTGTACATGGCTATAAAATTTTTCCGTATTACATTTTTTTCTTCGTTTTATGTTCGGGTTTGTATTAGGGTGTAAGTCGTTTACTGAAGTGCCGATGTTTATATCGTTCCACTATCCCAAAGAAAATTGCAATATTGAAACTCTTTTGTGAAAGTAACAAGATTTCCGCGTTTAATCTTATTTTTTATGTATCCTAAACATTTTTACTGATGTGAATATTAAAGTTGAGAAAGCAAATAAGAAAAATAGTAATACACTCAAATCGGTAAAAATCATAGAATCCTAAAAACGAACTAATAATGGTTACACTTATTTATTAGACCATAGATTAACAACTTCTAGATAGTTCTATAGTGTAGTTACGTAATAAATAGGAAGATGTTAAACAATAACAAAGGCAAGCGCGAGGTTTGTACTTCAGTATACTATGTACTTATATTTCAAGAGCTTTTCCGAGCAGTAATTAGATAAGTCTTGAATGTACAGCTGCTCCATACAGCTATGTAATAGGAACTTTGCAACCACTTTATTCTACACTAACTTTCGCCCGCGACTCGGTCCTCGTGAAATTTAAAAAAAAAAAATACAGCCACTCATTGACAACGTAGCTTATTAATGCTGAAAGAATTTTTAAAAACGGCCCAGTAGTTTTTGAGTTATTTCATTACAATCATATAAAGAAAGTTTTCCTCTTTTTAGTATTAATATAGACTAGCTGTTGCTCGCGACTTGGTCAGCAGGAAATTAAGAAATAATAAAAAAATATAGTTTGTTACACACAGATAAATTACCTTTCTAACGGTGAGAGAATTTTTATAATCGGTAAAGTATTTTTTGAGTTACTACAATACATACAAAAATACAAATCCTACCTCTTTACAATATTAATATAGATAGATTTATTACGCTGACTTCATTCAACGACCAACGGTAAGTAAATCAATACAAAAGAAATATAATTCAAACATTTTCAGTTTCACTCAATTAAATATAGTATGAATATGTTTTATTATGGACATTTCCTGCGAAAATTAAACGTTGCTCGGCACAGTTTGATCAACTGGCCGTAACAGCTTTCGACAAAACTTTTCGACTGTAAGTTTATTCAGGCGTATTCCTGTTTTGTTCTGTACAGCTCTGTCACAGTAAATATTCATATTTACCAAGTTTTTTATTTAAACGATTCACGTCTGCCTTTGATACAATTGAAATGGATATTTATTACAATAAATATGTCTGCTTTTACATTTCTATAGACAAAATAAAATTATTAAAACCAGTGATTAACTAAGTTATATTAAATTCAGCATCATTACGATTAGGTTATATTAGTTATTTACAGAATGATGCATTTTGCGAGAGTTGTGCAAATTTTGAGGACAAATTGTACATAGCTTTTGTGTCGGTACTTAAAAACACATCAAGGGCACAAAATGGCATTATGAGTTCCTGACGACCTTTCTGTAAATGGACACTCCAGAGCCTCGCCCGGCTCCTACGAAATGTAATTTTTACATTTGTACTGGATTTTTTCGTGTGCATTGTTAGAATAGAAGCATGTCACTAATAGAGAGTTTATTGTTCTTAAATTATTTGGAGCATTAAAGAGTGCATCATCATCATCAACTTGCCCTTATCTCAACGAAGGGTCGGCACAGTATGTGCTGCTGTTTCATATATTTGCATTTGCCGTCATATCTGAAACCACTCCCTTCTGAAGCATATCCTCTTTCACACAATCCATCTATACTTTCTTCGATCTTCTTCTACCTTTAAAGCCATCCATATTAATGGTTTATGTCCCCATCGTCTCCTCGCATGACATGTCCATACCACGCTAACCTTTTGTTTCTCAATTTCTCCACCACTGGCGCTACTTTCAAACGTCCTCTAACATACACATTCTTACCTTTATCCATCCTTGTCAAAGAGTGCATGTTTAGGTGTAGTTATATTTGGATACGGAAGAGGTGAAAGAGGTTCGTCCAATTTACTATTCCTCTCTTCAAAATTACAAGTATGAGTTATATCGTAATTTATTAAGTCAAATAGCATTTCAATTACATTGTTTAAACATCTATAGATCGGAGGAGAATTGTAATAGTATGGCTCTAAAAATATATTACTAGTACAGGATTGTAATAAGGTAGATAAAGAACACGTAAGATCCATTCGGTGGAACCCGAATAATTTGCAGTACATATAAAAGGTAACGATAATTCTCCTCTTTGACTCAGCGTATTTGGGCGCGATTCAATCTGCAATAACTTCCCATCGTAACAGCTTTTGCGGAATAACGACGTGCCTTATTTTCCAAACTGATTTTATTCTATGATTTCTTGCATTACATAATTGAAACATCTATATAAAGTTAATAAAATTTAAATATCTATGTACTTAATATAGAAAAAAAAAACAGATTCTCGAAGATGTATTTGCGTTGCTGATAACGAAATTCGCATTAATTTTTTTTTGATTGTGTGTCTGTCCACAATCCGCGTTTATTCCGGAAAATCTTCGAAATGGCTAGGCCGATATAGATGGGAATTTCATGGAAATTTGCCTAGAGGTTACTATTTCTAAGTAGTCAAGCATCTTAAATTTTTTTATTAAATTCCTCCTGTAAAGATCTAAATTGAAGAGAAGTTTGTATCGAGAGCTGTTATTCCTTCAATCCAATTGTAATTAAAAACTAACTTAAGCGATTTCCAGAACACATAATTAACTATATGCTGAAATGCCCATTTCATGTTTTTTTTTTATCCTGTAAAGTTATATTGATCCTGTAAAGTTTGTAATACAAGGTGAAAGAAAGTTTTAAAACTTAATACTCCTCGCGAATGAAGTCACGTGCAACAGCTAGTTTGCTATACAATCAGAATATTCTAGGTAAACCCCAAATGCAAAATTACTAAAACATTTCCAATATATTAACCTTTGACAACACTTGCATCGTTATCGCAATTATTACAGATAAGTTACGTTATAATATAAGGAGAAACATACACAATAGGTGTAGTAGAGTTCTACAACGAAGGCAGAAATGGATAAAGTTAATTTTATTTTTGTCGTTTTCTTTTGTTTAGCTGTATCAGGTGAGTTAAACATTAAAATGTTTTGTGAATTTATTCAGGAGGTATATAGACGGTTTATAATCGGACTAGAAATTATGGTCCTTACCTTACTTAGTATTTCAAAAATATACATCAGCTTAACACCTCAACCCTTTTATACTGTGACGCTAGCGCTCGGTTTCTTGTTGACTACGTCATGTCTATTGAAACGTTACTATGCAAAAGGTCGCTAAATGAAATCTTGATAGTTATTATAGAAAATTGCGTGGTGATACATATTTATGCTGAAATTTTTTTAATAAGGGTGTCCTTAATTTAGGGTTTGTCGTCCTCTACCACTTACGTTTTATTTCAACCTGTGCTGATCTTATTTACTGCAGATTTTCAAAGGGTATTTGAGTTTCTGTTGAATGGTATCGTTTCTGTAATCCTTTGATACTCATTTCCAACTGTTAACATAATCGTTTGATGGAAATTTTTTGATCACCTTAGGTCATGGTCAAATTGATGTATCGGCATCAGATGATGCTTTCTAGATATATTACCATTCTTCTGATAGCATTTCTACATGATTCGGATAGATTTCCTTCACTTACTAAGCGTAAAATTAACGCTAAAATAACCTTTTGCAGCAATATCACTTGTCTTGAAACACGTCGTGCAGTACGTGGCTTATACAACTTTTTAATAACCCAATTAAAAGCAATTTCGTCTCTTAACGACAGTTTGAAATGAATGGGAAATTGTTATGGGGTTATTGTCACGTACAAAGTGTTATTTTTCATTTCAAAATTCAATTTCAATTCAATTCACTACGCTGAAATGATGATAATTTTCCAAAATCTTACTAGTATTTTATCAGAGCGTCGGTGGCTCAGTGGTTTGAACACTTGACTTGTAATCTACAGGTCTTGGGTTCGAATCCCGCCATGTACCAATGTGATTTTCGATTTTTCGAATTTTCATATGTACATAATTTACCCGACGTTCTTACGGTGAAGGAAAACATCGTGATGCAACCTGCAGATATCGGCGAAGAAATTCAAAGATATGTGTGAAGTCAACCAACCCGCACTTGGCCAGCGTGGTTGACTATGGCCTAGTCACCCCATATTAGGGTAGGCTCCGAGCCCCTCGGTGGGGACGTATAGTGAGCTGGTGATGATGATTACTAGTATTTTAGATACAAAAGTTTAGATAGTTGGTTGGATGTTTCTTAGAGTTTACAGCCTACACGGCTGAACGGACATCGATGAAATTTTGCATTGATAACATGACCTGGAAGAACACATAGGCTTTAAATTATTTTTTTTTCCGCGCGGACGGAGTCGCGAGGGAAAGTTAGAAATATTCTCAAAGGATGTTTCTCCATGAACAAAAATATTTTCGATGCCTTTGATATATTTTTTATACTATGTTTATATTTAAAATGCTTTTTCAGATGTTTATTACAGTAATGCTAAGGAGATTCCCGACAAAGAGAATAAGATAATGGGCGGAAGAAACGTCACCATAGAAGAGTATCCTTACATAGTGTATCTAGTTCTGAAGGATAAGACTACACAGGATTACCACCAATGCGGTGGATCTATTGCTACTCGGAAATGCATTCTCACGGCGGCTCATTGCGTCTCAGAGTATGATATTGTAATTAATTAAAAAAATAGGCCTACTCACTATACCCCTGAAAAATTGGAAAAGACGTCATCGGATGTTTGCGCCGAAGCCCTTTCATACATCTTGACGCTTTGAAATAACTATTTTTTTATTAATTGTGCAACAAATTTAAGTAATATTGTTTTATTGTAGAGTGGAGTCGGCGTCCATAAGAGTCGGTAGTACGTACGCTTCGCATGGTGGAATTACTTACAAGTCCAGTGAATTTTCAATACATCCTAAATACCGTAATATGGATTACGATGTAGCTGTGATCAAATTGAATACACCTATCCTTATAACCAAGGCAAGCAAGTTAGTCACCTTGCCGACCGAGAAGTGCACAGTGCCTGCGGGCACCAACCTTACTGTTGCTGGCTGGGGTCGTAATGTGAGTGTCATAATAATAACAATATTTAATATAAGAAAATCTAGCTTTTTAACCGATTTTAAAAATGAGTAAGTTCTAAATTTGTCTGCATTTTCTAACACTTCTTTCTTCTTAATTGTTTGAAGAGTGAAAGAGCAGAATCTTAAAAATGTGTCTTCAGAAACCTAAATTATCTTAGTGCAAGGACATGTTACGAAACTATTTGTGTTTAGAATCTCATTAGCCTATTTTTTGTGATGATATTTTAATATAATACGTTTCCTTTAGGATGAAGGAAAGAACAGCGACATTTTGATGGCGGTGAGTGTTACCGCGGTGTCTCAAGATGAATGCCAAAAAACCTATCCGTACTTAAGTCCTAGGATGTTATGTGCCGGTGAGCCAGAGGGAGGCAAAGATTCGTGTCAGGTATGAAATATTTTCCGATAAACTAGTAAATATTGAATATCAAGACATATTAGCTAAGAACACGAGCAAAACTCCGTCCACCGTTTCTATTAAGACAAAATTCTTAAATCTTAAGATTAACTATAGATCAAATATTGACAGAACTATAAGTTAAAGTGGAATATAAAAATCCGAGTTTTAAATAGTATTTTATACACATAGTAAGCTTTTAACTTAATTTTGCCACCTAAGCAGAAGTAGCGAGGCCTGGTTATTTAATATTAAATTTTTTCTCTTTATTTGCAGGGTGATTCTGGTGGTCCAATAGTGCTAACTGGTACCGATCACCAAATGGGTGTGGTGTCATTTGGCAGAGGATGCGCGAGTCCCAACACTCCAGGTGTATATAGTAATCTGTGTGATCCAGAAATTCTGGATTGGATCAAAGAGATGGGTTGCGCGTAAACTGCTTGTTCATTCTTGTACTTATTTGTTGTGTTAATAGGAACGTAAAGAAATAAAATGACAAAGCTGCATTTACGTAATAAAATCTATGACTAACACTTGAGCACATTTTTTAAAACTATTAAAACAGCAAAAGAAGTACAGAGTTGACAATTTTTTATCTTATGATTACTTGGAATTGTGGTAATTAAATGTTCTTAATTTATATTGTACATGAGACAATGTTTATCAATAAATATTTTACTTCAAGTGAGTACAGTTATTCCTATTCCCATTCCCAGCGATTTATAAGAAAGATGAAATAAGGTATGATGGATTTTAACATGCATAACCATTTTTTAAATCTACAGTATGATTTTACTTCTAATAACTGAGATACTGACCTGATATACATCAGAAGTACATATCTGTCCTTTTTCACTCTTCATCATCCCGATATATGTATGTATTGTAGATATAAGAGACAATGAATTAAAATCATACTAATATTATAAATGCGAAAGTTTAGATGGATGGAGGTTTGTTAGAGTTTGTAGCTGCTGAACGGCTGAACGGATTTCGATAATGGCATAGATGTAGAGGATAGTCTGGAAGAACACATAGGCTACTTGCATTTTTTTTAATACTGCGCCGACGTAGTCGCGAGAGGAACCTAGTATATTACATATCTATCTATACATACATATAATAAAATAGTGTCTGTAATCACTAATAAATCACTTGACTTTCCTCGAATACTTTTAGGCAAGCGCTATGAAGGTTTTTTAATTAAATTCATCCTATAAAGTCATAAAAAGGAGGTGAATGTTTGTATTAAGATATGTTCACGATTTGAAGATCCACGCAGTCGATGTCACATGCAACAGCTAGTTTGTTGTACAATCAGAATATTTAAGGTAAAACCAATGTGTAAAACTTTTTTCCTTCTTTTGACTTTTGACAATATATACATTGTTATCTTAATTATTATAGATAAGTTACGTTATAATATAAAGAGAAAAATACACACCAAGTGCAGTAGACTGCAACAACGAAGACAGAAATGGATAGAGTTAATTTTATTTTTGTCTTTTTCTTTTGTTTAACTGTCTCAGGTGAGTTAAACTTTAATATAATAATCTACCTATAATTGTAATTTAGTATGTATTGTAATAACAGAAACAGATTTAAATATTGTTTCATCTTTCGAAAGCTACATTATACCATGAGTGTGTAGCATTGACTATATATTACATTCTTTTTTATTCCGCTCGGACGCAATCGCGAGTAAAAACTAGTTCAAACTTAGATAATATTTCAAAAACATTTTTACATAAACAAACGTAAACATCTTTATAGTGTGATTTGGCGCGGATTTTTGACAAAACAGTTTAAAGTGCATAATATATTGTCATATTAAATTATTTTGTTTCCACATTCAGTGTGAGCGAGGTAACAGTATCAGTAACTGGTAACGATAGTAAATCTAATGTTTTTCACGTATAGCCCAAAAACATTTTGTTTAATAATTTTCAATAAATTCTATTCAAATGTATTACGGTGAACATGTAACTAATTTTAATTTAATATTTCTATTCCAGACGTCTGTTACAGTCAACCGAATGAAAATGCCGACAAAGAAGATAAGATAGTCAACGGATACAGCGTGACCATAGAAGAATATCCTTACGTAGTGTACCTAAGGCTAAAGAATGCATCTGTGAGCGGTTACCACCAATGCGGAGGATCTATCGTTACCTCACGATGCGTTCTTACTGCGGCCCATTGCATCTCTGGGTATGAAAATTAATAGTTACAATTAATAAAGCCCGCAACACATGCCCAGTTTTATCTAAACAGTCGGATCGTTCAGATGACGTGTGTAGACCTGACAACTGAACTATTCAGGAAAACTGTCATATAAAACTAAGCATGTGTAGCGGGCTTTTTTATCAGACTAAATCCTTGTATAGACAAAATAAAGTAACAGGTAAGTTACAAGTGTTTTAACAATTACAAATTATAATTATTTTTTGTTACCATTCCAAATAAGCTTATGGTTTGTGCTTGGATACGGTACACTACAACCGAGGCAGAGGCTAGCTGCTTTTTTTTAATTCCATGCGGACAGAATCGCGGGCGAAAACTAGTATTCAAAAACGTAAAATTATGATGATATTTAGGGAGAAGAGGCTATATGTATCAACGCCCATTTACAAATAGAATAACACCTCTTACTTCGAAATTGGTCTAATGAATCTATTGAAAGGTGTTCACAAGGGAATACAAGATAAATAATATAATAATAAATAACCTAGTTGTCATTACGGAAATCATAATTGGCTAACACCGAGTTAATTTGTACGAGAAATTTAACTAAAATAGTTATATTTCAGGCAAGAGTCAGTATCCATAAGAGTGGGGAGCACGTACGCTTTGAGTGGTGGATATACTTTTGACCCTCAGACAATGATAATGCATCCTAAATACAACGATGTTAGTGGCGATTACGATATAGCTGTGATCAAATTAAAGACTCCTATCATAACAACCAAACGTAGTAAAAGAGTCACATTGCCGTTTCTGAAGTGCACCGTGCCTGAGGGTACAAACCTTACTGTCGCTGGCTGGGGTCGTACTAGTGTAAGTATTATACGAATACGAAATACGAATTATGCTTTTAACTCGGAGGTCCAAGAAACAAAATAGTGTAAACTCAAAATGTGCTGGAATATTTTTGAGTTTTTTTCTCTTCAGGAAAATGGACATGGCAGCGAGACTTTGATGGCGGTGAATATTGCTGCGGTGTCATATGATGATTGCAAAAAAACCTACTCGTACTTAACTCCTAGGATGATGTGTGCCAGTGACCAAGTGGGAGGTGGAGATTCGTGTAAGGTAAGAAATTGCACGTTAAAACTACTAACTATTAAACAAAGCTAAATTGGAACATTTAAAAACATCTATTAACAAGAAGAAAAAAACAAATGAAAGCGTAATTCGTCATGTAATGGATTCAAATGCTCATAGTACTGATCAAACTATGAATTTGAATTTTTTCTCTTTATTTGCAGGGTGATTCTGGTGGTCCATTAGTGCTTACTGGTACCAATCAGCAAGTGGGTGTGGTGTCATTTGGTAATGGATGCGCGAGACCCGACACTCCTGGTGTATATAGTAATCTGTGTGATCCAGAAATTCAGGATTGGATTAAAGAGATGGGTTGCGCGTAAACTGCTTGATCATTCTTCTACATATTTGTTGCTTAAATTAAAATGTAAAAATAAATTCAAAGACCGTGCTGCGTTCACGTAATGAATGTTGTTTTCATTTTACTTCAAGAAAGTTTAGAGTTTTCAGCGTTGATAAGAAATGTTACTCAAGGTATAACGGATGTTCATATTTATGATATAAAAGAGATCAGAAGTACTAATCTTTCTTTGATAGTTGATTCAAGAAATTAAAAAATAACCGACCTGTAAGCTATTTACATATATATATTTACATATATTTACATATATATTTTAAAATTATTAATAAGAGCAAAAAAAAATAGATTGTATACACAACAGGGTCACTATTTGCTGCTAATATTTTAATATATTTATTTTCCGACGTCTCTACTATAAAAAAGATCACAATAGAATTTTTTTAGAATTCCAACAGATACAATACCCACGTAATGTATTGAAAAACCATCGAACGTCACAATATAAAGGTCATTCGGGGAATTATGGCGCTCCAGAGCAAATGATGTGGGAATTTACGTCTGCGATCCTAGCGCCGCCACACAACATCGAGTTTTATTCCTTCCGCTTTGATTTACATTTTATGTGACACCATCCTTTTGACGGCTGTTGGAAACATTACCTGCAAATTAAACATTTGTACAATAATACGTCTTAAGATCTGTAATATTCTAGTCTAGTTATTTAGTTTTAATAACTATTTATTAGTGAAAAAACAAGATACACAAACTAAGCCCCATTAATATTACATATGTTTATGTCTCTAATTCTTTTTTATTTCACCTTTGAATTACGCTTTCCATAAAACTGTAAATCAATGAATTATAAAATAGAAATCCAAACAATTGGTAACTACATTTTGGTGAAAAAGACACCGATTATTTCCATATACTAGTGTAACATCAACAGCGGACTTATTGAGCATGACAAATAGGACATACATTTCTAACACAATACCTCTGTCACTATCGGTGTTATGCTGGTTGACCACAAGCCGGGGCCGCGGTACAGACATTATTAATAGCTCCGATAGCAACCGAATGGTGTCCGGACTCGATGTTCACTGTCTATTCATAATAAATCATAACTCTATACAAGTTTAAAGATATATAATTGTTCCCATAGTTAGACGTAGAATAACGAAAACGCGGATAGAGAAACTCAAATAAAAAATCAGAACAAGATATTCTCAAAATAAGAAATGCCCTAAAACAAAATGTTCGCAACTGAATTCTTATTCTAATATATCTTAAGATTAAGAGCGAGCGGAAACCTTTACTATCTACCTAAACTATCGTACAACCATTGTGCGATAGATTAGTTGATTGTTTCGCAGCCCATTCAAACGTTTAGTTGGACAAGTAAAAAGAGTGTGCGTACCTCCATATAAGCACAAGCCCAAAAATCAAAACGAGACTAAACAGTCGTGCGATAGTATAGTTTCAGGTGTGCGCACCCTCTAAGCCATTTGCGGTTTTTGACGAACATTGTTAATAATAACCACAAAAGTTTGAAGTCATATAATATGTAGATGCATAGAAAAATACGCGTCTATTTTAATTCTTCTGAATTCTTTAAGAAAAGTCTGAATAATTTCTTTAACAAGACAATAAATGGCTCTTAAAGTACCGTAAGTTACCCTTTTAAATTTGAATATTAACAAACAATGTCGATACACAAATATTGTTAGGGGGCAAGCGCGGCCGAAGGCAGATTTACAAAATGAGCGGCCTAGAAGCGTATTGGTACGCAATACAAAATAAGTACAAAAAAACGTATAAAACCTCCTTCAACAGTACGAATTCGCTTGTAAGTAAAATCGTTTGTTGAACAGAATAATAATCTTATGGTATAATATAGCAAACATTATTCTATTTAAATAAATAGGTATGGGTGTCGTCTGGCTGATATAGAACTCCTAACATCGGTTTCTAATTTATAAAACAAATAAAATTTAAATTTTAATAAACAAATTAAGTTATAGAGGGAAACGAAATGATAATATTGCAATTCCTTCTTTTCGCGTTTTCGTTCGGAATAAATAATAAGTCTGTGGGCTGGGCCTTTATTAACTTTGAACAATAAAGGCGGGACATTTCGTAACATCTGGGAGTTATGCACACAGCTTTCTTGTACGAAACTACTCTGAAAATGGTGTTTGTATTTTGTAAAGGGTGACGTGCAGTTAAATTGGAGAAATTAGCATATTTCGTTTACAACTTTCTTTAGAATTACGTATAGCCAGAACGCAATCGATAATATTTTTCTGGTCAGTAACGAACTCTGGGTTATCATTGTTATCTACCTACTAGCGCAATACTTTGACTTAAAATTATATTATGCTCTTAATAATGGAAATTGATAATGCAATATTATAACAGTTTATACCTCCTTGTCACCTCGTTTGTCAGGAATTAAAGTGTGTCCCATGGCTTTGATAGCCATTTACTGTAATAAAGAAAGTTGGTACAGCAACCGTATACCTTGGTTTAAGCAATACCACCGATCTGTATAAATGGATAGGCATTTGTATGGAAATAACAGATTTGCTTCATTCCTACTTGAATGCGCCTTTTGATGTTAGTAACAGTTAAGCCTATACTATTGTTCGTTCTAAAACAGTATACCGCGACCAATCGCAACCTTCAGCTCCAAAATGGCGAAAACACAAACACTTAAATGTATAGTCCATTTAGAGAAGTCAGTGTGGATTTTGAGTACGCCGGAAATGTGGGCGACAAATTTGTCTATAAAAACAAAAAACAGAAAGCGAAAAATTTGTCTATACAAATACTATTATTAATGATTGATTTCACTTAAAACAGTATGAAAAAAATTGGTAATTAAATCAGAAGAGAACGGTTAAATATTTGAGTATTTACATTTTTCAAATCCTTTGTCAAAAGCAGGTGTTCCGAGTTTTAAGGACCACACCAACGTGCTTCACAGAAGGGGACTTGAAGATTATTTATGTTTGAACATGTAATTGTTAACACATTTTTGTACAGTTCTTGTAGTCCTTGTTTGTTGCTTTATTAAGTTAATGGTAATTCTAAATAGTTTAACAACTATAAACTAGAATAAACATATATCATTATTAACGTAGTGATTAATCTTATTTTCATTAATATCTTACTTTATATCTTTATCTGTATTCGTCGTAAAGCAAGCGCTGTCCATAGACATTCGCAATTCCAGATGCGTTGTCTTCCTTTAATAGACGAAAAATATGCACAGGAAAAGGAAATTTACCCTTCCTAATAAGTCCTCTCAAAGGATATACATGAGTTTAATAATAAAATTTATTCCGTAAATAGCAAACTTCGGTTCTGTTTTCCAAGTTTCGGCTTAATCGAAACTTAGTTCACCAAAGTTCTTGACCAATATTCTATGAACTAATATATCTAATAAATTTTAAGTTACCGTCTTTTAATACTTTAAATTATAATTAAGAGAGCGAATCAGAGATTTTACGTGTATTGAAAAAATGTAGAGAAAGAGGAACTTCGGAAGGAAGGAAAAAGTCCAATTATGGTTTTTTAATTTCAAATATAATAAATTTATATCTTGCTGGAATAGTTGGATATCTTTTTTTTCAACACAGCGTTATTACTAACTCTACCATAGATGTTATAGTTATGTTTTCTTTCTATTAGTCGCTAATAGTCATTAGTAGTTGCATTTGAAAAAGAAATGAAGTCTGCTATTTAAACTTCAATAACTTATAACTTGTTTTTCCCCACTAACGGCAATGTTCGACATTATTAAGAAGCAAAGTTTAGCCGAGCGTCATTAGCCGAGTATCGGAGGAAAGCAACTGCACTGCCGTAAGTTCTGTTCATAACTAATTTCTGCTTCCCCCACGACTTTGGCTACACTCGATGGCCAATAGACAAACTTTTAATGAGGAAACACATGTTATATGCGCTAGTTATCACTAAACTTGTATATTTACTAGCTTTTGCTGCGATTCCCGTCTGCGTGGAATTAAAAAAAAAGGAAGCCTATGTGTTCTTTCAGACTATCCACTACACCTATGCCAAATTTTATCATGATCCGATTAGCCGTTTAAGCTACAAACAGGAGTTTGTTAGAAAAAACATCCAATCATTTACTTTAACATTTCCATTTATAATATTAAAGTATGATTATAGTTTGTTTAAAATTTTAAATTGTGATATCAATAATATATAACCAAATACACGTCTAATTAACTACTTCTCACATGTTTAGAGTGAATTTTTGTTTTATAACGCGAACCAAATTTTTAATAAAAGTATTATGCAAAATTGTGTTTTATGTTTTAAAGCAAAGTTTACACGACTTTTTTAATCTCCTTTCCCAAGTTTTCTTATGAACCCAGACTATGTACAATATACAGAAACTATAACACGATGAGGATAAAAAAATATTTATTTAAAAAGCAACACGCTTTTTTTGCCAGGGATCAGAAATATTAATGATGCGAGAATTCACCTTATATATACTAGTATTACTGCGAAATTAAACCGTTCGAAACCGTTTTGTAATAATATCTACGCAATAACAAGTCCTTCAGACAGTGGTAGGGTAAGTTAGTAGCTGTTTAAAATTTCTTGCATCGGAGAGTCCTCGGTCAAGTACAAACAAGGTTGCTTATTGCTGTTTGCGTTGTTAAATTGCCGAGACTCCAGAACGGGTCTCCTTATTTACACATGTACATATATGTAAAACCACTTTTACTTTATACATATGTATGTTTTCTTTTAAAATACTGTACATGCCAGTTTCGCATTTTCGTTATTGTTATCTTAAAGCCTTATTTTGTATTGCAAAATTTGCAATGCAATTGCAAATCACATTGCAATGTTTGGTAACGACAGCAAATAAAGTAGAAACGAAACCCTAGAACTTATATTCGAATTTTATAGATATGAGAAATTATAACAAACCTATCTAAGCTGCTTTACCTTAATAAGGTTGATTTTACAGACTCATTAGAGCACGGGCATACCTTTGACTAAACCATTGCACAACTGTTTAGTCGCGCTTTGATTCCTACGAGCTTATATGGAGGTGCGCACACTACTTTATTTTTAGTTACATCACTAGCTCACTATTCGGAGCTTACCCTAAGTAAGGGTGACTAGGCCATAGTCAACCACGCTGGCCCAATGCGGGTTGGTTGACTTCACACATATCTTTGAATTTCTTCGCCGATATGTGCAGGTTGCATCACGACGTTTTCCTTTACCATAATAACGTCGGGTATATTATGTACTTATGAAAATCACATTGGTACATGGCAGGATTTAAACCATAGACCTGTAGGTTAAGTCAAGTGAGCCACCGACGCTCCTCGCTGGGCACCGATGCTCCTCACTAAGCCACCGACGCTCCTTTCCGACATTTTTATTTGTCTAACTAAAAATTTAAATTGGCTGCGAAACAATAGACACTCGACAATCGAACAGTTGTGCGATTGTTAAGTCAAAGTTTTTCGCCCTATCTTAGAAAGAGATTTGTTAGTATCATCAATTTTAACCCTCAAACCATACAAAACGTAAATTTAAATTACTCATTTCTATTGAATTCGAATACGTGTATATTTAATTGCAACAAATGTCTTTTTTCCTATAATTTGCTTACTTAAATATAACTTTCATTTCTCTATGATAATTGAAATGTAACGGAGACAAACTTTCTACGTTACGAAAATTGTTTCTCTTATACAGACAATAAACTCGTAAAGAAAACAAACGATTGTTCTGAAATGTTCCTAAGAAGTTTAAAACTGTGATTGCCGTGTAACGTTTGTATAATTTCGGTAACTTTGCAGGCATCAGATGTTTTTGGTCTAAATAAAATTTTAGTATTATTGCATGACTTAATTTGTATTATTTTCCTTTAAAAAAGATACAATCAGTAACGTATAAGGTTTGTAAAAGGAAAACACAGAAAATTGTAAAGAACATCAATGTTTTTCAGGGAAAATAGTTAGTAAATAAACTGGGAAAATAGTAAATACTTCTACGTCGAGATGTTACGTTACGTTTCAAATAATAGTTTAAAACACTGTAACTATTGATATTTTGAAAAATCGCACCTACTTTAAGTACTGTGTACTTGCTTTTAACAGTAATGTCAAAATACCAATTACCTTACGATGGCAATCTTGCTTCCTTGATGTTGGCAGCAACTTATGGTCTTTTTCCTACATTAGGGGTTTTATCCAAAATATTTACCCCAAAAGTTTGATAGAGTGAAAATACATAGCCTAAAGTGTGACGTAAGTATAGGTCTTTTTATTAAAGATAGAATTATTCGAAAATATACTGTGATTGCTGACATCCTACGCCACAAAGTAGTGTGTTTTTACGCTTTATTATATTAGTATAGATATAGATAACGATAAGATTAACGCAATTAAAATAATAGACAAAGTATTTCGTTAAGTACGACTAGAAGTTTCTCTCCGTGTGACATCCCTATGTGCTCATTTGGAAATGGAAAATCCCGAGAAAGGTATATGAAACAGCTGTACCTTTATTCAGGTTGAAACGAAAAATCCTGCGGTCGGAATCGCTGCACAAAAATGGTTGACCCCAATCTCTATTTGTAGCATACATTGACGTTTCTTTTCCTCAGCTTGTTGTTTCTAAAAATTGAATCTCTTCACAATTATAGACTGCGTGTAATGAAAACTTCTTTTGATTTACTGCATTCAATTTGGTTGTTATCAAATGAGTTTACTCGAATATAAATACTTATTATTATATGAAATATTGATAACAAATATGAGAGTATTCATCTCGGTCTGATAAATGCAAATACAAGACAATCGAGTTAAATGAAATAGTCGTATTTTGTTGTTCTTTAACGTGTAGCAATGGCATGCAATGACTAAGGCCTTGTCACTTTAACTCAGGGTAGGCTCCGAGACCCTCAATGGGGACGTATAGCTGGTGATGATGAATACCATGCAAGAATCTATAGTATAAGATTTTTACAATAAGTTTAAACTTTTGAGTCGTGATCTGAGTTATTCGTACATTATATGGTGTGTACGTTAAAGAAAGATGTTATTCACAGGACAGGTAAGTGCTTTTCATCCAATA
This sequence comes from Papilio polytes, assembly GCF_000836215.1. Classification (NCBI taxonomy): domain Eukaryota; kingdom Metazoa; phylum Arthropoda; class Insecta; order Lepidoptera; family Papilionidae; genus Papilio; species Papilio polytes. The sequence goes on from NW_013524901.1 coordinate 2,735,565, forward strand.
TTCAGTTGCCCAGTCTGCCGCAATCCCGAAGCAGTCCGCGCGAACTGTTACAAGCAATTACATTCAAGTACCACTCTTAGATATACGATTAAAAAACTATTGCTGAGTAATTTATTGCAGGTAATGCAATTACATAAAAAATATCATATTCCCGTGTGTAAATGGTTTGGAAAGAATTTCTTACCATTTTTTTTCTACTGTATGCTAGTGACGTAAGCTCCCGTCGCTAGCTCGGATACGACACTCTTCATTATTATTGTAAATAAAAATTAAAACAATAGTATTGCGATTTCATCGTATCTATTACAAATACTTAAGGGTTAAAATCGCTCCTCATTTGTGGTATGATAATATTTATATTTACCAACATAAAACTAACAAAGAGTGCAAATGCGGCCGCTGGCGGTGTGCAAAGCCGCAGAATAAATCCGACTGAACGATGTTTCGTCTCAGGAACAAAAGCGCGACAGATTATTGTCTACCTCTCTCAAGGATTTCTATTTGTAAAGTTTCCTCAAAATTTACTCGTTCTATACGCTTTGCTCGAAAGTTGATTAAACTAAGAGTTTCATAATGATGTAATAATCATTTTCGATATAGAATTAAAAAAAAAAGATTATTAATAATTCATGACCTTATATTTTTGGAAATTCATAATTTGGTAATAAAACAATAGGATACCTTCTCGAAACTTAATACTAATGTACTTGTCTATACTAATAACTTGTCTATAAAAATTATACATATTATTCTTATTGCAATTGTATTTTATTAATTCTGTACTCATTTGATCAATAGTAATAAAAATAATGTAGGCTTCAAAATGTTCCAATTACACCGGCCGTGCTGAGCGAAGCGAATGGCCACGTTAAATGAGGTAACGTCCCTGCAGTCAATTGTGTTCTGTAATTTCCTATAAAACATATCCGAATTGCAAATGACTGGCAATGCATAAACATTTAAACAGTTTTAAAACGATTGTATATAAAAGATTTTTTGACATATAATATAGGCTGTATGTTCTCATTCGTTTGAGATAGAAACAGTCACTTCCTCACAACTACTCTTCATAATGAATACGCGCAAATGAGGCGCTTTTTGTAAAACATTTCCAGTGGCATTATTTCGTGTGACATTTCTTTCAAGTGCATATGGCGCGTGATTAGCCCTTTCATATTTCTACAAGTCTGCAGTATAAGTCCCCTTCTGTTCCCATTATACAAAAGGTACCTAACAACTGGCGTATGGCTTAAATGTTACGAGTAGTTGGATTTCTATCTCCTAGTTAGGGATAGAGTTGGCAAAATTGTTTTTTTAATAGTAAAAAAATAGTCATTTTAAGCCTTACTGTCAGTCAATTGTCAAAAGAATTTTATTTAAAATGTTTAAGGGTGCAATTTTGCTATAACCAGGTTGGTTTAAACCATGGGGGTAAAATCTGACTGGTAAGACTTATCTAACGAATTCAGAACGTAAAGACAAATAAAGTTTCTTACTATTTCTGTACTTTTCCCCTTATTAACCTTTATTCCAGCATTCATCTGATCTCCCGATTTTCTTGAAAAGGTTCATGCTTCTTCACATATTACAAATTCTGTATCTGAGTAACGTAGTATGAAATATTGTTAAGAGAATACCAAATATTTTTTGTCACATTCAACTTTATTGCGAATATTGGGAAGGCTGCCAAAACACCCTGTGGAATATGTGACTGCCAAGAGCTAACAGCAATCGCCAAAAAACCAATAGTAAATAAATGCTATTACTTTTTGCCTTTTGCGGTACTTTCTTGATTGTAAAAGCACTATGGCATTAACAATAAAGGTTATGGTAACTTGAAACAATTGTATCACAACAAAGTATGTATTAAGTTAGTTTTATATGGGATTATGGAGAAGCATCTGCGCCACCTAAAACTTAGCTAATTACGTTACAGGAAGTTCTAGAATTACGACTAACTATTAAGCAGTCGTGAGCGTCGATGGCTCAAAGGTTTCAATACATGGCTTGTAAACTACAGGTCTTGGGTTCGAAACCCGCTATGTACAAACATGATTTAAGAATTTCGAATTTCAAATGTACATAGTTTACCCGAGTTTCTCACGGTAAAGGAAAACGTCCTGAATCTGAAACATCTGCACATATCGGTAAGAAAATCAAAGTGTGAAGTCAACCAACCTGCACTGGCCCAGCGTGGTTGACAAAGGCCTAGTCACCCTGACTCAGGGTAGGCTCCGAGCCCCTAGGTGGGGACGTATAGTGAGCTGGTGATGATGATTAAGAAGTCGTGCTTCGAAACGGGTTTGCTTTAAAGTACGATTGCTTCTTCGGTGGTCTATTGTTCTAAACATTACGCTTGTGGCGCTAATAGCGTAAGTAAGCATCGTAGGCATTTGGTTTAAGCACGCAGGCGTTTGTACTGAAGCTATGATATATTAATTCTTGTCTTTAAATGTAAAAAAACTGCACTATAAAACATATCATTTAATTTTCCTCCTGTAAAACACATTATGATCTGTATTGCGGAGTAAGTTGAAAACTTCCCGCTCGCTAACTCAGCCATAAGCGCCGACTTCGAGTGGAAATCAAAGTTTATTAGGAACTACCTTCCTCTTATTAGTGCAGGAAATAGGAGTTAAATTAAAGATTTTCAAAGTATTAGTAGTTATGTTCGTAGTAATATTCTCAGACTTAAATAAACTGATTTAAGAGTAAAAGAATTGTTACAACACATTTTCAATTTTACGAATATGTAGGCAATGTAAGTTACACAAATTCTTTTATAAAACCTGCTATTTATTGCACAAAATGCGCTGTTACTCGCGAAAAATTTATTTCCAGGTGCAAAGTAAATATTCCTTTTGTAGTTTGTTTTGAAATTTACAAAAGAACAGAGTAACAAAGACGTTAAAATTAAATTGTAAATGGTTTAAAGTCGTATTATTTACTGTTAATACCATTGTAATATTTAGTAGGAACAGTAGTTTAGATGTAACATAGTAAAACGTAATTATCTTGCCTTTACGGCTATGAGAATTCATCACGATAGATTCGCGTCTTTTCAAATCAACCTATAGTAAGTAATGTAATATTTTCTTTTTATTTATAACAATAATTAAACAAAAACATTTTTTTTAAAAACTCCCAAAATTCAAGTCAGTTTTAGTAATATGACTATGACAGACCGCGACGCGTTGTTTGCAAATAAATGACGTCACGTCATGAGGCGTTTTCGCGGGCTTTCGAGAAGTTGTTTTTAGTTAAGTGTTTTTTAAATGATAAGTCGTGTATAACTCTACGATATTTTTTTCATATTTAGATATGAATTATCTACTTAATAAGAGCAATTCCAAAAATGAGGTAACATGCCTATTGAGTAAACATTATGAGTGACTTGAAATATACGTGAATATTGTTCTGAATTAATACAAATGTTAATATAATAAATAAGATACTGTTATTATAGATTAGGATAGCTGGAAGCGATACAATAGATGCAGATCACGTAGTTGGGGTAAACTCGTGTACAACTCTGTCTGCCCCACAAACTTGCCGCAAACTTTCTTGTCTTCAATAACTTTAGACATTGTAACGACAAGCGCCTGTTATTATTTTAGGTTTGTACAACTTAGTAGGCATTATCTTCTTTAATTTTATCGTGAGATTTACCTTTTTATGTACGGATTTTCTCAGATTCTTTAGAATTTCGCAGTTTTTATTAAGTTAATTACATTTCATACTTTAAAGAACTGATTGAAGAAAGATTTTTGATATTTCTTAAGAAATGTTTTTGGTTGTCTTTGACAATGCTGCAGCGAGTAATGTAACAGGTCACCGGGTACAACTATTTTCGTGTGACTCCGGCCCCAAGATTTGTCGTCTCAACGTGAACAATAGCGAAACCGAATGTTTTTCTCCCTTTCTTTTACTTCTTTTACTTCATTTGTATTTTTAGCGCTCTTTTTAATTGATGCAAGAGAAATAGTTAACATTTTAAGTAATCTGTACTAGTTAATATTATAAAGAGAAAGGATTTGTATTTTCGTATGTATTGGAATAACTCAACAACTACCGGTCCAATTTCAAAAATTCCTTCACCGTCAGAAAGGTAATTTATCTGTGAACATAGGGAGGCAATGTTAATTATCATTTTTTGATTTCACACAGGTAATGTCACAGGCAACAGCTAGTATCAAATAAAGTTATTTGGGGTTCCTAATTTTATGGTATTTCATATTTTATCCGATAGTATACGAGTTATTACTCGCATTATTAAATCTTAGATTAAATTCTTGACTTGCAGAACGCTGGTTGTTATTTTCGCCAGCACTTTAGCTAGACAAATACTAACGAGCTTGAAAAGTAATTTTAAGTCGACCTGAGGGCTTTCAAGTTGCAGTGAATTTAGGAGATGGAGCACAAAGTTGAAGCCGACTGTCTACCGCAAACTGTTCTCATAATATTTCTAAGTTGTCGTATTTGAATCAAAATTAAAAAGATTTGTAAGAGAGACGGTAAAATGTTATACAACAAAACACAAAAAACACAAAGGTTTTTACAAACCTTTAAAATACGAGTAGATACATTATTTTTAAAACCTTGAGAAAGTGAGAGATTTACATTGAAAAAATATAGAAAAATTTTCAACAGATGCGGATATGTTTAGTGAACAATAAAAGATAACCAAACTTAAAACAATATACAGACGAATTGAGAACCTCCTTCTTTTGGGAAGTCCGTCAAAAATATTGTACACATTTGCTATTAATACGGCAGCTAGAAAATCAGTGATAAAAATAGTTTATTATATTTGAGGGGTCATAGGGGCAGTTATCATTTCAATTGTCGTTTTTATTCTATTTGGTATAATGAAAAATATAAATGTCCACCGCCGAGTTAAGTGGGCCCCTACTTAAAAAGACATTAAGGACAGAAAAAGGGCGATATATCTCTACGATGGCTCTCCTACTAAATTTGGTACAAGACATTGTTGGACCCTTTTTCACGACATCTGACGTAATCAGAAGTCCACAAAAGACTAAGAAGTACTATGTAAAATGAACATTGAGTACCAAATCAAAAATAACATGGACACGATTCCTAAATTTGAAAACAAATTTTCTATTGGGTTTTTTACTTAATTTTTCAAATAAAAATCCGAAATTAAAGTGATACCCCGCATGATTTTTCAGTTTTATATGAATTTACAAACTTTTAAATCCATCAGAGGGCGTAGGTAAACTAGATATGCAATTAACTAAATACATCTTCAATATATTAAAGGAGGTTTGGTCGTAAAATTTTAATGTTATGTCTGTTCGATCTCACACTACCTCACCTTCCATAGAATTTAATGATAATGTTCAGAACAATTACACGGAACGCTAGCAAATTGACTGTAGAAATCTTAATGCGTTGTATGAATTTTGAATGTTAGATCCTTCAAATATTAAACATTAAGAAGCCACAGAAAAGTCACATCAGAAATGCAACTTGATTGTTGGATTTTAGCATAAAATGTTTAGTTTGAATGACCAAATAAATATTAATTAACTACTTAAGTTTGTCAGTGGTAGTGTCTACTTTAACATCTTAGCACGAATGGTCCGGCTCGCCCGGTAATATCACGACCACACAGAAAATATGCGTGAAGTGGAAGCAATTCCGCGTTTCCTCTGATGAGTGTGGTGCCTGAGGTTTAATTTTAGTCCCTTTACCTTTCCACCCTTTTCTTAAGAGGATTCCTATCCTGGAAAAGTGGATTTGATGGCGAAGGAGACGTATAGGAAGGGGAAATGTCCTCTTTTTGTGCGTCTCCTCCTCCGTCAATTAAGGGTAGGCAACGCATCTGCAATTGCGGATGTTTATGGGTAGCGGTCGCTTTCCGTTTCGGTGGATTCAGGTGGCCGCTTGCTCGTTTGCCACCTAATATTATAAAAAAAAACTTATAACTATGATACCAATTAAAACATTAATTATTTTACTGTGACATTTTTAACCCTCGTATTTCAATAAATTATTCTACATATTTCAAAGTTATTTGTAATATTGGAATGGCATGATTACCTCCGATAGCCTGCCGCCGCCGCCGCCGGCCGCCCGGTGCGAACCAACACTTCAATAAAATTCATGAGGCCAATGTTACATTCATGACTCTACCAAAATGTTTTTAATATACTTCAGAGATTTACCGTAGAAGGTGAATTGTAAGGAAATGTTCCTTACTTTAGAACACCGCACATTTCATATGAATCTAATTTAAATTATTATTTTTTCCAAGATGTTATCAAGTACTCAAGACTGTGTAATGTAATAATAGAGCTACATTACAGCAGTAATAACAATGCAGGAAAAGAAAGAGTATATTTTCATTTATGAACGTAATTTAAAAGGAAATATAACATTTAAGAATCTTTTTGTACAACAGATATAGAGCTGCATGAAAGAATTTTAACGTTCAAAGAATTTAATTGGCACAAGTAAGTGAAGGTAAATGCTACAACGTGCAGAGGCTCGCGCAAAGTACGGCAAACGTAATTAATTAGGGAAGCTCTCAAGACTAATTGTCGTCAATTTAGTCACATGCCTCGTGCGAGGTGAACGCTGTGATAATGTTGGGGACATTTTCACGTTATTTGGGCGTGTAAAAATACAGAATAGTAGATAGATAATAAAGCCTTTATTACAATAATGTATCTGTTAATAAAAAAGCAGTAAAATATTTTAAACGACCTTTTTTAGAGAATTGTCAGAATTCTAGCGATTTTTTCGATTTTCTTTGCTCATCAAATGAGTTGTTAATGTTGCAATGATTTACAAATTAATGAAATATATGTTTGAGAATATATACATTTCGGATTAACTATAAAACTAAAAGACCGTAATGTTTATTTGGTGATGGGTAGCTAATTAGTTGTGGCATTTTCATTTACCTGTGTTACATTCAGTGGGTCACTTAAATGGCTTGCAATTACATTTAATTGCATATTCATTTTTTTAAATATTTTTCAGAAACATTTTGGGTAACATCCTAAAGTTTGAAAGTAGCGCCAGTTGTGGAGAAATTGAGAAGCGAAAGGTTAGCGTGGTATGGACATGTTATGCAACGAAATGAAGGGGACATAAACCAGAAAGTGTTAAGACTAAATGTGGATGACTACAAAGGAAGAGAAAGACCGAAGAAAGTATGGATGGATTGTGTGAAAGAGGATATGCTTAAGAAAGGAGTGAATTCAGATATGACGGCTGATAGTGATGTATGGAAGAGTAGCACATACTGTGCCGACCCTCCGTGAGGGATAAGGGCAAGTGGATGATGATTTTGGATAACATCCTGAATGTTTATCAACGTGTAATATCTTGTGAAAGTTTACGTATTCTGCACTCACATAATAGAAAGGATAGTGGCAAGGTTTGTGTTATTATGGTGAAAAGTAATCGAGTCATGCTCCTACACTATCTGTAACTTAATTAATACGAGGCCTTCATCAATCAATGTCGATTCAACTTTGGATAATATTATAATATTCATATGTTCTATTTTGTGATAGTCTTATAAACTAAGTTGTATAGCAATCAGTCCCCTTTGTGCTTGATTTAGAACCCTTTTTCCACTAAGTTAGTCTCTTAATGTATAAGTTCACACATTTTACTATAGTTATCACAAAGAATAACATTATTTTTAAGAGACGTTAAAATGTATTTTTTGCATTCACTTATTAAAAATAAATTTTCAATAAAAAAAATAAAGATACTAATTTTCTACCATTTATAGAACACTTACTTAAAACTAGACCGATTCAAAAAAAAAACTCGAATTAAAAAAAAAAAAAACTGTACGCGTAAGGATAAAGATAATTTATGTAGGTTTATCCTTGCGTTTGTTTTATTTAAAAATACCGTGAGAGCAAATCTGTAGGCTGCGTATCAGCGCGTTGGGTACAAAGCGAACGTTATGGAATCGATACCAGGAGCATAAATTTTCACATCATTTGCTGCGAAACGGATTGTTAAGAATGAATACATTGAATTTTTAAAATAGACGTTTTTTTCGGAACAATCCGTTTACACGTTGTCGATAAACCTTCATTTTTTTCTTAAGCAATACTTAAAGTAATTATAACGGTCTACGGAAACCCATGCTCAGATTTCAGTCATTTAATCTAACACACATGTTTTCAAGCACGTATCGAATCACTTTTCCACGAAATTAAAGTTTCCCACAGTTCATATTTTATTATTTTTCTTCGTATACTTTTAAAAATGTTCATTATATTCATATTCCACGTTTGTATTCCGTTAAAAGGAGATTTAATATGAAAACATCGTGCCCGGTGCCCGTAGCTCGTAGCGGAGTGCATATTGAGTTGCGCGCTGCATGTCATTTCTGACTTATTATTTTTCTTATACGGCCGTTATATTCGTATCATATTGTCTGCTCTTACGATATAAATTCTCAGACTGACTCATGTTTATGCATACATTCTTTTTATGATTTTAATCTTTAAAAATAGCAAAGTAATGACGAAATAAAAATGATTTTGCTCGTGAGTCTACCTCAAGATTATGCGCCGACACAATTGCTAAGCTATTTAAGCTTTGCAATTTTGTCCGCGCGTATTCAAAATTATAGATTTTGATACAAATATATTAATTTTATACGAGTGTTATAAATGTATTGTAAAACTGTTCTTAAATCCATAGAAGACTTTAACAGCGTTACTCGTGATGTGAATTATTAGAATTCGGTTTCGTTGCAAAGGTAATTGAATTCAAGAATGGGAACTAGTTTAAATTCCGGCTGCTCGCTCGCTCTAAGAAAACCGAAGAGAGTAAATTTAAGAGATTCAAATGCGGGCGTTAGAAAGAAGCTTACGTACCGTTGACTGTTCAATTTAAATGAATAAGAAGCTTTTAAATAGTTTTCAAACAGTTTTCGAATAAAGTTACTCTGATATAGTATTAATTGAAACACAAATAAATTTTCTATCTATACTATTATTGTAAAGAGGAAATATTTGTATTTTTGTATGTATTGAAATAACTCAAGAACTATTGAACCAATTTTAAAAATTCTTTTACCATTTAAAAGCTGCGTTATCAATGACATAGGGTTTGTTTTAATTATTTTTTTTATTTTTACGCAGACAAAGTTACGAGCAATAGCTACTATTTGTTAATGTTATAAAGCGGAAATATTTGTATTTTTATATGTATTAAAATAACTTAAAACTTGTGGGCCGATTTCAAAAATTCTTTCACCGATAAAAGCTACGTTATCAGTAAGTAACATAACCTACATTTTTAACAGCTGGTAATTTATAGAGAAGGAGAAACATCGAAATCATACGTAATTTATAGCCGACATTGTTTTTATTTTGCTCTTTTAAACAGATATCAGATATTTGTTCTGATAGATATGCTTGAAACCGTTCGTTATCATGACCGATTTTCAATTCGTCCAAATTAAAAGAGGTCGGCACTTCACCTTGATTGCTGTCAGGACGTGGATTGCTTTGGGGCTTGCGGCGGGCTACGTGAAAGCTACGTACTGTGGAGGGGTTGTGGGGAACTGCGGGGGGATGCAGGGCGTATCGCAGAAGTACAAGCCCGTGTTGTAATTAACATCAAGCTTGGTCGACATACTCGATTGGAAACCATTTAAATCAATCTCAAATGTATTTTAATTTGATGCATTTTTCTGCACGTTTTTTAAGTATCTTTTTTCTTTTTTTTTAAACTTGATTTTCATAAATAGAATGAGTTATTCATTATTTATTTACGGACAGATGTCTTACAAAGCATTTCTTATTTTATTTTTTGATAGAATAAAGAGAGTTACGGGATTAGTTTACGTTACTTTGTGGAATATACTTTTCTGCTATTACAAGTAGGGTATACTAAACTCACAATATATTGTAAAAGTTGCAACATATAATTCAGTGGTAAGAAAATTCTCTTACTTTACTGCTGTAACTTTCGACCTTCTCGTAAACAAACCATTAATACACAATACCTAATAACTTGTAGGGCCTTCAAGTTAGTTTCTTATAACTTTCAACAACTCCAGGTACTTGATAAGTTTATCTTTACTGCTTAAACTTTGCTGATGATGTTTTAGTTATTTTCCTTTTCTGTTAATAACAATGTTTTGTTGCTATTATTTATAGTTATAATGTTATATTAAATACAAGCTGTCCCCATGCGACTTTATCCGCATAAAATTATGAAAACATTATTTTATTGTTTACATGTGTCAAATTATCAATAGCAAATGTTTAAATGAATTGACATGGCAAACCTTGACTATCCTTCTTTCTTGATGTTGGCAGCAACTTATAGCCTCTTTCCCACATTAGGGTTTTTATCTAAAATATTTACCCTCTAAGTTTAATGGCGTGAAAACATATAACCTAAAGCGTGACGTAAGTGTAGGACTTTTTATTAAAGTAGGAATTATTCAAAAATATGCTGTAATTACTGACATCTTAGGCAACAAAGAAGTGTGTGTTTACACTTTATTATAATAGTATAGATTAAAATAATTAACATTGATGTAACTAATAGTGTAGATCCTGTTAGATTACATTTGAACATGTTAGTTATTTTAAGTTTCTTACCTAGCGTGCCTACCATTTCCTCAATGGCCGGCAACGCATCTGTAGTTCCTGTCGTGTAGCGTTTGTCTATGGGTGTCGTTGACTACTTCTGTGTTCCCGCCGCTCGTTTGCTCCCTTTCCTTATACAAACAATATTTAAATATTGTTGTCTTAATGAAAAATGTTTGCCACCAAGACTGAAACGTCTTTTAACGCTGAGAAGTTATTTATAAATGTGACGATGTCACTGATTTACTGACGATATTTGTCTGGCTTAATGAAATGTAAACAAGGGATATTTTCACAAACACTCGTACTTTTACGTTAAACATACTATTTATAAGTATTTATAAATGTTAGAGTAACGATATGATGTCATAAGTATACTGGCTAAATACAATTTTAGTATGTATTTAAAATGTTTTTGTTTAAATGTTACATTTTGAGGTAAATTTGATAAAGTTTATTTTAAGATGTGGTTTACGAGTTGAATGTCGGGATTTGAACCCGCGACGGTAGATAAGTACTCCGTATCCTTAACCACAAGCCTAGTGCTAATGTTTTTGCAATTGTTTTAAAAGACACGATATTGCGTTGCAACATAAAAGTTCCCTTATTAATTGACACATTACAAATATAAATCGTATATAATGAAATAAGTTAATTTGAGAATAAACAAAAAAACATTCATAAGTACGTACTTTTTAGAATATAGTTAGAGAGACTGTAGTTGTAGAAAATATGTCAAGTACTTCTAGGATACTTTCCTAAGCTTAGTACTTTGCTTATGCCGAGGACATGAACGTGATTGTAATACTAAAGAGAGACTCATTAAATACTAGATGTTTCTACACAACATATACTACCCTTCACATAATTCTACGTTCGAAAGATAAAGATAAAAACATGTAAGAGAATTTTTAGTTGAACTCAAAAATTCATTAAATTCTTAATGGTAATTTTAAAACTAAACAAATAACTCCAATCTTCGTATTAACTTAAACTTCAAATTCATTAGCCTTTCTATTAATATCCAAGTACTGTTTTCATTTCTTAGAAGCGTAACTAAAGTAGCGTTGAAGGAACGTAGATATAAAGATGTAGGAAGAGCCAATAATTGGATCGGTATTAAACGCTCGTGTAGCAGTAGCTCCCTCTACGCTGCCACTTCATTCGATTGCTGACGGTAAACGTCGAATTACGCTCCCAAGTAATTTGCGGACAAGTTGTCACTTCTAGGTTTATTATTGCCATTATTTTAATAGCCAGCTTTTATCTTACTTCTTCTTTGTGTCACATGTTATGGTGTACATTTTGGTAATTTTTAATCATACTAATATTATAAATGCGATAGTTTAGATGTAGCCTAAACAGCTTAACAGATTTTAATTAAATTTGCTATAGATGTAGATGATAGTCTGTGAGAACACATAGGCTACTGAGTTTTGTTTTTTTTTTAAATGTCACGGGGACGGAGTAGCGGCCGAAAGCTAGTTATAAGATAAATATTTGGATGTAAAACAGACATGCTTTATTTTCCTGCGCACAAATTTATTTAGTTGTAAACATTTAATTAGAAAAGTTTAATTTTGAGATTCATGTTGTTAAAATCTCTGTTAATTGCCGCATGATACGTGCTACAATGTTTAGTCTATTACAAAGAAAATGTGAGCTAGGATTAGACAGTTTAAAAGTTTGTTCAGAACTTACATAAGCATTAGAATCTGTATCGCTTACTGGTCTTAGATTTCTCCCTTACTTAAAATACTGCAATACAATTTTAAGATTATTAGTTACCTAGAAATGATTGTAATACTCAGAACTACTATATGAAAAAAAAAACACTACGTCGGAACAATCCCTAACATAAAATCTTTGAAGTTTTGTCAAAAAATTTCTTGCACTTCGTTTGTCAATTTAGAGAACATGATATACTGTTAGTGAGAGGTAATAAAGAAAAAAAAAGTGTGTAGTTTACTCGAGATTGAAACTGCGAGGTATAGAATAACAGGTCTAAATGTGTTGAAAGGTTAAATTTAAATGAATTTTAACATATAATAAATAACAAGATTTGGAAAGTTAGTTGGTATGTTTGTTTAGGTTAGGTGCGCGCCGCGAGATGGCGCGGCTCCGGCTCACGCTGCAATTAACACACAGCTTCTCGCCATAAATCTGAAAAGAGATTAAACTTTCGTAATTAAATGTTGGCAAGTAAATATATTTTATACGTGACATGAAGAGTTGAGTAATATTTAAATGCTTTTCTATTTCTTAGTGTTTGTGCTATTTACTTTTCTGTTAAAGTCATTTAGACCTAATGTTATCGGAATAAACTTTAGAAAATATACTTATTAAAACTTTCGTGAGACAACTTTAAAAACTTTAGAGAACTTTCTCTTTTGTTAGAGTAGTAATTATTGCATGTTTTGTAATAATCTGATATTATTTATAACCAATTTTTATGCAATCTTAAGCAAAGTTTAACTAAATTTGTTATAATATAATCATCCTTCACAAACAAAACGGGACTTTTATATAAAGCTTCAAAAAATAATAAAGAATTTTCATTTTAATTTTAATTTGGCTCAATGTCGACTGCGCAAATATCGCGAGGCGTCCATTATGATCAATGTTTGCTGAAACAAAACTCGAGCTGTTTGCAACAATTCAACCAAAATGAGTGCGTAATCGTGCGTGAGTGCGTTTAAATTATTCCAGCCATTAAAGCAAGATTAATGAGCATTAAAAATGCCTAACGGTCACTTTTTAAACCCCACCATTATACATATTCCGCGCCAGTGAATACTTGCATTGTTCATGAAACGGTTCTACATGGTATTTATACAATGATAATATACTCAAAAATGTATCTTTTATAACGAATGAAAAGTGTTACGATTGTGTTACCTACAGGTATTACTTATTTAAGTAACATTAAGCGTCTCTGTGTAGCAACAAGGGTCTTGTCAACGTCTAGTGTATGTATGAACGTGGAACAGGCGCGAAAAGTGTGTCAAAACCACGCTAAATAGATCTCCGAAACTTCTACTTATCCCACTGAGTTATAGACGTTAGTTGTTATTGTATTATTGAGAGGTAATATTATACAAGCAAATTTGTATACAATTTATAGATAACGAGCGTACCTGAAAGTTACATGGCTGTACAGCGGTGAAACTGGAAGCGGCTTATCTAATTACATCTGAGGAGCGCGCTCGCATTGCAAGTGGCTATCTCCGTCGCGCACTGCCTTTGTTATTACTTGCCTCTAACTTTATTACATGATAAGTTTGTTCCACTACTATGTAGTTCATCCTTATTAGAAATTTATTGTTCATTCTATAAGTGAAATTAGGAAATACGGCTTAACTTATATGTATGTTTTTTTGTTATGCGTAACTACAAAGTGCAGCAAGCGGCCACCGAAATATTTGTATTGTTAACAACGTCTTAATTAAAATACCAGCATTTAAATATTTTTTAAAAGAAAAAAGATGGAGAAAGATCTACGCATGTTCAAGAAATATAAACTGTGGCTCGAAATAAATTTTTTTTTGATAGAAACTGATAATGGAACTGACCTAGCCTGTAGTGTGTATTTCTTGTACTTCTTGATTTATGTTACTTTAGAAATTGTGACGTTTAAGTTCTTCAGATATATTCTTTATATCCTATTTATATGAATATATTTATCTCATTGAAAGGGGTATAGGTTAGATTCATGGTATTTATTTCTACAAAAGTCTATGCACTGAAAGAAAAGGTTTTAAATAAAATTGAAATTTTCTGTCACTTTACATCTATTACTAATACCTTAGTAAAGTATAATTTATTTTATTATTGTTCGAGTCTCTAACTTGAATTCTATATAGTACATTAATAATAGCCTCGACATAATGAAGTGGTGATGAATTCTTGCGAGCTGCTCCCTACACTAACAAGTTTAACGGAATTCCTGCTACATTGCTGCTCTAATACTCTGATTTTCCGGACAAGTTTCCTTTCATTCCGTCCTTTCAATACTTTATAAACTTCTAGAGCATGGAATGGAAGCTAATTAGTTTCAACGAGGACTATTCTCACTTTACTGCTATTTTATAATGTAACTATGAATATATTTTTAACTACACTAATATTAATTTATATAGAGGAAATATTTGTATTTATGTAATTAATGAAATAGCTCAAAAAATACTGGGATTTCAATATTCTTTCACTATTAAAAGCTACGATTATTAAGTAATTTAGGCTATCATCATCACCAGCTCACTATACGTCCCTACCGAGGGGCTCGGAGCCTACCGTAAGTAAGGGGTGACTAGGCCATACTCAACCACGCTGGCCAAGTGCGGGTTGGTTGACTTCACACATATCTTTAAATTTCTTCGCCGATATGTGCAGGTTGCATCACGATGTTTTCCTTCACCGTGAGAACGTCGGGTAAATTATGTACACATGGAAATTCGAAAAATCGAAAATCACATTGGTACATGGCGAGATTCGAACCTAAGACCTGTAGATTACAAGTCAAGTGCCTAAACCACTGAGCCTATGTTTATAAGCCTATGTTTACGAGCCTAATATAGACTATGTTTTTTTTATTATTTTTTTTTATTTTAAGACGAAGTCTCGAGCAACAGTTAGTATTTAACCCTAAGTTAGTAATGTCTCGCAAAGGTGCTTTTGCATATCTATCAACGAATATATTTCTGGAATAATGAAAAAAATATGTTTCTGAGTGGAAACCAAGAGAATTTGATATTAAAATATAATAATACGATAATGAGATGAAAATCCCAGAAAAATCGTGAAGGGAAATAAATCGCGAAGTTGCAGTGAAATGCAGCAGTTAAAGTAATGTTTTACCGCAGCTTCGCTAACGAGCACAGTTATCACGTGCACTATCACTGTTGCTAACTACCAACAAAACCTTACAACACAAACTTTTACAATCCTCTATTTATCACCCATATTCTAAGTACGTACAAAGCCATTTGCATACGTTAAGCCATTTTATGTTTAATTTATTACTGAAGTACCTCTAAGCATGTTTTTTCAAAATCGTTATCAAATCGTTGTTTCGTGCCTAATGTGCAATAGATATTTGGAGTTCCGCCAAATCACTCGGCACAATAATCCTGCACCCTCGAGTTCAATCACTTCACGTAACAGTTTTAATTACATACAGACATCTTACTAATATTATAAATGCGAAAGTTTAGATAGTTTGGTGGATGTTTGTTAGAGATTGTAGCCTTAATGGATGAAGGGTCTCGATAAAGTTTGACATAGATGTACTCGTAGAACATAATCTGAAAAACATAGGCTACTTTCTTTTGTTTTTTTTTTAATTCCACGCGGACGGAGTCGCGGGCGGAAGTCAGTAATAAAATAATAAAACAACCACGTAAATAAATCGTCTACAGAATTTTACGAACACCAGGTGGTATTGTTTTTTAACTTTAGTTGAGAAATACTAATTTCTGTGCCCATTTGAAAGTAACTTTAGAAATACAGACTGTAGTCTTGTCTATTATCGGTTCTATTTTGCTGTTTCTTAATTAATCGTATTAACATTTAAGATTTCTTGCATTCGGATTCGAAACATACATTATAATGTATATATTCGACATAAGGTATAATGTAGGGGCACTAAAAATTGAAATATTATAAATAGAGCTAAAATAATAAAATAATGCTGTATCAACAAGTACGCTAACTAAATAAAATGAAGTAAGAACGTACTATTACAATACGTATAATAAAAAGTAAAATTAAGTTCTGAACGAGCGTAATAACAGCAGCTTTCAGTGAACCATCCTGTGAAGATATTGCATAAATCCTCTTCAATGAGGAGTTATTGCAAATTGGATGCGAGAAAATACGACCTTGCCTTCCTTTTTAATTCATATGACTGAGAATAAAAAATTAATAGACTTAAAAAACAAAAGAATTCGAGTTAATATAGTAAGAATTTGTTTGTGACTTCTATACCAATATATAGAGAAAAGATTTGTATTTTAATTAAAATTTAAATACATACAGTATTAAAATAACTCAAAAACTATTGAGTCGATTTTAAAAATTCTTTTACCGTTAAAAAAGTAATATATGTGTGAGTTACATAGGCTTTATTTTCACGCCGACCGAGTCACGAGCAACAGTTAGTTTATAATATTTGGAAATTAATAAAAGAATTATGTGATATAAAATTAATTTTATGAAGGATTCTGATTTTATAACTTTTTAAAAATAATGTGCTTCATCATAATTTTATTATTTAAGTTAAGCAACTCTATTGCATTCCATTTTACTGAATAAAAGCTTACATTTGTCTCAAATGTAAAAGTTATATTAAAATGAACTTTCATAACTTTTCGCTTCTTTAAGTTGAAGAACTGTTTCAGGAGTTAGGGGGAACTTTTATCTCCGAAGTTTCAGATACAAGCAGTTAACCTGAACTTATTCGACTTGAAGAAATGTTCAACGTAGCGTCATTCTGTAATAGACAAATTTAACATTATTATCAAAATTCATCGTATCAGTTTACGTTTTAGTACGTTTCTTACGAAACATTAACACAAACCAATTATGCAAGCAATAATTAGTAGTAATTAAACACTATTTCTTAATTAAAACCAACATTATTTAGATGTTGAATTTCAGTTGAGATCTAAATTATAGGTTAACCAATGGGCCATATTCATAGTATTAATCAGTGCCTGTTCTAGTAGTACGAAGTACGAATAGTACGAATTTTCAACGTATTTAGTAAGCATATATAAAATTTTGAATAACCTTTCACGTGTCCAATGTTAATAAAACAGACTATGTTACCCGCTTCGATATAACTGAATTAACATCGTGCCTTCATTCATCAATGTCTATAAGTTTAAGATAAAAGCCGTGATATGGTACCCTTGTGTATAACCTACACGTCCACTCCTAAATAACTTAATAAATTACTAAACACTATATCTATCTTACTTATATTATAGATGCGAAAGACTATGGATGGATGTTTGTTAATAGGTTTCTCCAGAACGTCTCAACAGACCATGATGAAATTGGACACAGATGTAGAAAATTGTCTGGTAGCCTACTAAATATACAGCTAGAAGTTTATGTTCTTTGAATTAAGACACTTTTAGTTTATGTGCGAATCTAAATAAAAAAGGATGATAAAAATCTGTAGGGACATATTTTATTTCACAATTTAAGGTTTATACGAATACAATTGGAATGATGTCAATGTTTTTATACATGTATTTAGACAGTTGAAACTCACTTATCAACAAGGGTTGTTGTTTTTCAATGTTCATGCTCTGGGTATTTAAAAGTTGTATAAATCGACTAAGATATTCTTGTACGCTCAATCGGTCAATACGATATTGACAAGGGCTGAACATATATTATCCCGACAGAATCGGAATGATATCCCATTTCAATGTAAAACTGACAGCTTTACCGCACAAAGTGATTTCGAAATGTCGATCATGTCCGAGTATAATAAAGCATAAAGCCCGTCGGATTTTTAGGTGGATATTTTTCATTCGCTAAATGGATATTGAATTGAAATAAGCATCTCTTTAAATCATCAGTCTTTTAACAGACAATATATGACTCCAAAACCTGAGTTCAATAAAAATTAGTGTTCTTTTATTACTTAAATCTAGAAATAGGACTTAAAACGTTTGTTTATTAGTTTTTATGTAAAATCAGTTTTCGTCCGCGACTCCCTCCGCGTGGAACTAGAATAAACAGAAGTAAGTAGCCTATGTGTTCTTCCAGACTGTGCTTCCAGACTTAGATCTATGCCAAAGTTAATTGAGATCCGTTCAGCCGTTTAGACGACAAAGTCTTACATCCATCCATTCATCTGAACTTTTGCATTTATAATATTAGTTGCTATAATAATTATTTTATATCGCTAGGTTACTAGAGTCCCTAAAACATTATCTATAATCTATGCTACTATTATAAAGAAGAATGATTTGTTTTTTTGTATGTATTGGAATACCTCAAAAACTACTGGGCCGATTTATACAATTCTTACATCAATAAAAAGCTACGTTGTCAGCGAGTAGCGATGGCTACATTTAATAATTTCACACGGAGGAAGTCAAGCAACAGCTAGTATTATATAAAACAAAACATGTTTCTCGGTATATTAACTTTGATCTTTCTACGTAAGCAAAGCAGTGTTAAATATTATTTACTTAAGATCGAAACTGAATGTAAGATACATAAGAGATATTAGGTTATGGTGTGGAGGCTTTGCCGTCGATAACTGAATTACCGCGCGTCAGACGCCGCCATCTATCAACGTTGATAATTCAAAGATAAAGCCTCCGTGATCGCTTATTAAACGCTACGTGCGATATTTAAATCGTAAATAGATATATAAGACCTCTATGTACGTTGTTAATTTTATGTATTACTAAGGGCCTGTCCCAAAATTCTTATTGTCAGATAACTATCCAACATAAAATAATATGTGATGGAAGTATCGGATTTTAGTACACTATCTGAGCGTCTATCAGCCAATGCTGGGACAGGCCCTTAGATTTTAAAATGTGTAAACAATTCATGTATTATTTGAGAGTAGAAGTAATTTACCTAAGTTATTTATTTAATTTGGGAACGTAGGTATTCGAATAATTTTATTCGAGATATCAGAGATCGAGTTGATGGTTTTTTAATAAATATCACTCGAAATCATATCCGAATGGTAGATTGGCTGTTAAAATTCAAATTCATGAAAATTCAATTTCAGTCGATTTATTTCGTGTTGATAGTGACGCGGCGGATGAATTTCAAACTTCGTATCCACTCCTTGTCGAGTGCAAAATTTTACGAATTCAAAACTATTCAGCTTAAAGTATTCAGTGAATTAATGAATAAACGGCTAGGAACTAGTTGCCACTTGCAGGTGGTGCAAAGAAAAGAGAGCAATAGCTTTGCTTTTATAAGTTTCTGGTATCAAATAAATTAGTAAAAATAATATACCTCAGACTAATTCTTCCTTCTCTTTTTTAAACGTAAAGCGCCATCTAGTGATCAGGACATTCCGAATTTATAACAATAAGGTAGGTTTTTTAAATTGTAATAAGAGTCACATGAGTTTTAAATCATTTTAATAAAATAAAGTGATGTATTAGTTTGAAGGACACATTTTAAGAGCATTTTTTTATTAATATTCCATTTAACATATAAACAATATTTAATTAATACATAAACAATGTTTACGAGCCAAATAATTCCGAGACATTTTCTAAATAACATAACCGATTTATTCTACTGAAAAACTACTTTATTTTTTTTCGATATAACTATGTTTTGCAAAAAATATTGAACGTCCTATGAAAATATTTGGCTCAAAAGTTTATAGATTTACTATTTGCAGTAGAAATCGTTATGAATTTAAAATTGAAACATATTTTACAAAAACTTGCGTTTCATTATGTAAATGTAATTTTGAAATATATCAAAATACTTTTTCATTGTAAAGTAATGAAATTGTATTAACAATTTAATGTTAAAAACCCGTCACATTCAACATTAAAGCTGCAAATTTAATAAATCAACAATGTAAAAATGAAAAAAAAATTTTTTTGTTTCAAATAAAAGTTATTCGCCAAATTAAACAAGTTGTGCTACAGTAGAATTTCCACTGTACAAAAACTTGTATAAAACATCCTCTCATGTATAGAAGATATGAAAGAATGTTTTAATACAAAATTCCTAAGTAGAATTTCACAAAAATGTTGCCATAAACATTCACTAAAAATCCCAAAATTTATTTTTACTTTATGTTAAGTATATATTTTATTAGTATATTTTGTTATACTTATTATTCAAATCGGACGTATATCTTTTGAGATATAAAATATTTCATTTTCTGTGATGTTTGTTATTAAATAAAACACTATACATATTTATTTTACAATATAAGATGGCAATATATTCAAATCATTGCAACACTGTAACATAAGGCCATACATATATTCATATATTTACTATATATTCACATTTTGTTCTTTTACGATAATATCTAATAAGTCTTAAAAATTAAATACAACATTTTTACAAAAAAAAAATATGAATTCGTTTTAAATAAAAATGTGCCTGAATCCGTATCTGATGACGTCATAGCCCTAAAATATAAAAAGAAATTTATTAACACAGATTATAAAATAATTTTTAATCTGTACTTTTAACAAATGTGACAGATCGACTCATTCGCACATTCTTATTTGAAACGTACTATACAACATTAAATAGATATATGTTTTTCATATGTTTTGTTACAATTATCTTTTAAGTACTAACACATACAGCTTCTTTGACAGATTGTGAAAAAATCAATACATTAAAACTATAAAAAGCTGGTTTACAAATGGGCACATTGATTGCATTAGAGATATATTTTCTAACCTTTTCATTTCGCCATTTTGCTGACTTAATGCGTTTTTTCAACTAATTTTTATTAAGACTTTAGCGTACTTCATTGCATTATTTAGTCTTAAAAAATGTTTTTCATAGTAAGATTTAAAATAATCTTAAAAAAAATGCATTAAAAGATAACAATAAAATGAATAAGTAAAATTGTTTGATTGCACGATACTTTGCATAAACTGAATTGATTGTTATAGCTGCGCAATTTGAGACCTTAATTCTAGAGCAATAAATTTGCTAATAAAAAAACACAAATCCTGACATTCTGTACTTCACGATTTCGGAGTTACACATATAGCTTACAATAAGGACTAGCGTGTTGTACACAAAAGACAATGTTTTAGTGTTAATTTCACACGAAGACAGAACATAGCACACTTAACTATGCAGTACTGCAATTGGATGTTACTATCGTAAAAGTTCTGTCTCGTTTTCAAACAATAGCAGTACTGGAATGTCGACTGCTCTGTCCTTGTGTGAAATTGCATTAGTGCCGTTAGAGACAGTTGATATGGCACCAGACGTACAAATGTTAGAATTAATTACAGATATCGCGGGAGTAAATGTAATGTGCCAGGTAACGAATGTTGTTGATGAGTTTCCATTGCCGAAACATATATACAATAAGATGTTTTTGCACGAGATTGGCAATAGACACCCACGGTTACTTTCAACAAACAAGATGCGTTACAACAAAATATCTTTAGAATCTTCTTTTATTTGGGAAATCAATTAATTTTATATTAACCCCATTATATTCAGATATACCTGAACATTTTTGTTAGTTTTGAATCCTTTTTTTAATATTTTTTTATAAAAACAAATTTTATAGAATCGCTACACGCCACTTGAAAATATATTGTTGGAAACAAGTGTATCAAAACGAATTTAGTTTTTTCTACTAATATTGTCGTTAAAAGTATTTGAATATTAAATTTAAATTTATCAATAAAAGGCGTCAAACCGTCGCATGGAATGAGAAACAAACTCCACTATTTAAAATCTTACATTGACTATATGAACAATCAAAGCTCGATAATTTGCCTCGTAAGAAAACTATAAAAATAACAATAATTTACTAAAATAAAACTATAATCATGCAGCATTGTTCGTGCCTATCTGCCTACCCCATATGGCTAAGTGGATGTGGGCAAGTTGAATAACTCGTAAAGAATTATCGTTCAATTCCAGTTCAATGTTAAAAAAGCTACCGTAAATAATTTACATTATAACTTAACCAAATTTAAAAAAAGGCGATGCATCGCACATCACAATAAAGAATATAATAAAACATCTAGATTTTCGAAATAGCAAGCCTAAAACATATAGTTATCTCTTTCACTCTGATAGAAAAAAGAACGAGTAAGCAATATAATTTTGCATGAATCCTTCGTCGTTGAAATCCCACGTTAGCAGTCTCACGGTATATAAACTAAAACATATTTATGGGACAACTGTTACCTTAAACCTACTTAATAAGTTTCAAAATAAAATTTGACTATTAAAAAAAAACGAGTAAAGCTATACAATAAAGACCAGTCGCAAATATGCTATTACGTAATAGACAACTGCCGGGTTGGTTTTAAACCATATTAACTCTCAAGTCCATTTTAAGTTTAAAACATTTACAACACAATTATATACGACAATCAAAACACTCGTAGAAACATGTCACTCAACTTGTTGTCGATTCGCGGCCTCTTATGAGGTAGTTACATGTCAGTTGGAGAGTAAGGTTGCGGTCACTAAACCTGCGATGAGCGGGTCGGAACGATAAGCGGAGCGGGCACAGAGGGCTAAAAATCAATTAACAAAGACATTTCAACGATCAGATAAAAGTGTCAGCACTGAAACCCAAAAGAATTCTCAATAACACAAAAGTTTTAAAAATAATTTTTAATCTGTACTTTTCTGAAATATCTGACAGTTAGTTATTGACACATTCTTACTTGAAACTTTAAAAGGATTATACCCAACCGTCACCCCGCTCTGTCCCCACGTGAGAATAAAAAGTTTCATTCATCCCACCATCGCCAATAAGGCAACAGATGGAACCGTTATAAAATAAAATAAGTTCCAACCGTCCCGTCATCGCAAAAGGTGGAACGGATGAAACTTGTTATTCTCATCTGTCTCCACGCGGGGTGACACAGATCGGGGTGACAGTTGGGAATAATCCAACTTTAAGTTTTTCACATTTTTTGTTACATTTGTCTTAAGTACTAACATACAGATTCGACATTAAAAAATCAATACTTTTAAGCTATAAATTGCATGAATCAATCACCTATAATTTCAGTCCGCTCATCGCAAGTTTACTAAAGACTGCTGCGGAGCATTCCCTAGTTCACATCACTAGTTGCGGACACACAGTCTGCAAGCGCGTGCTATCCAGACAGTTCGTCGCGCAGCCAGGGCGGGGCGGCGCGGCCCAGGCGGAGCAGCAACTTGGAGAGCGCGGCGTTGTGCGGCGTGTAGTAGCGCGCGAGGAACTTCGCCGAGCGCTCCTCCATAGGCGGGTACACGCGACCTTTAGATTTACCGAGACATTTCGTCTTCTCGCCACTCACCTGACAGAAGAAACCTTTCTTCGCGTCGTATCTGGAATTAATGTTATTTGTCACTTATGCTGTTGACTGTAAGAATATAACATTATCAAGACAACAAGAAGATTTCATTATACACAATTTTCTATGTTAGGTTTTGCCCGTGACTTATCCGCGCTGTAATTAACTTAGTAAGTAGTCTATGTTTTCTTCCAGATTATATTCAACATCTCTGTCAAACTTAGATGTACGTAGTAACATTCATCTATCCATCCATCCAAACTTTTACATTTATAACAGAGTGTCAAATATTACTAAAAAGGGTACGAAATGTCCTCGACTATAATCTTTAAAGGAAAAAATTGTAAAAGTTACTTCAACAAATAAAATGCATGTTACATTATGAAAGTTTTCGTTTACTCTCCTATAATTCATGCTTTTAGATAGAAAATAACAAGAAAAACCGATAAAAAAGATAAAAGAATGTCTATTAGCGGCCAAACAAAATGTTTTTGAGCGGAATACGGGTGAGTTGTCAAACGGCACAGCAAACGTTACCCGATTCACGATGTAACGTTTTTAGTTGTTTTATTTCCCAAACCCCGGCATGTTTGTTGTGCAGTCGGTACCCGACTATTGCAAATTGAAATCAGTTTAGCTATACATACGATATCAAACTTGTAAATCAAAATGTACCAACTTTTATCTATATTAATCAAGAATTAGTATTTTACATTGAGTAACGAAAAAACTTTAAAAACCTGAAGTAAAAGATGATACTGTATTTAACATGCTAAAATAAAAAAGAACAGTTCTCATACAAATATTATAAATGCGAAAGTTTAGATGGATGTATATTCGTTAGAGTTTGTAGTCTAAACCATTTAACGGATCCCAATGATATTTGGCATAGACGTAAAAGATAGTCTGGAAGAACACATAGGCTACTCAGTTTTGTTTTTGTATTGCCACCCGGACGGAGTCGCGAGCGAAAGCTGGTAAACAATAAAATAAAGATTTTTAACTTGCTCTCGGACGAAGTCACAGCTAGTGAATCCATCATCATCACCAGCTCACTATACGTCCCCACCGAGGAGCTCGGAGCCTACCCTAATAAGGGGTGACTAGGCCATAGTCAACCACGCTGGCCCAGTGCGGGTTGGTTGACTTCACATATCTTTGAATTTCTTCGCCGATATGTGCAGATTGCATCACGATGTATTCCTTCACCGTAAGAACGTCGGGTAAATAATGTACATATGAAAATTCTAAAAATCGAAAATCACATTGGTACATGGCGGGATTTGAACCCAAGACCTGGGGATTTCAAGTCAAATGTTCAAACCACTGAGCCACCGACGCTCTGTGAATAGTAAAGTTATAACTAACTTGAGCAGGTTGTTATAATCGATGTGCGGGGTGATCTTGAGGAACTTCTGCAGCGCGTGCAGCGCGGCGGCGGGCTGCGCGCGCAGCGCCGCGCCGTCCACCACGTGCAGCTGGTGCGCGCCGAACTCCGCCACCCACCGCTCCAAGTGGTGGCTGTACTTGCCCGGGTTCAGGCAACGGTTGCTACATACAACCATTTAAAACAGTTTTAACATAGTTTATCATATGTAGTATTATAAATTAAAGGATTATTCCCAACCGCCACTCCGCTCTGTCCCCACGCGAAAAGAAATTTTATTCTTCCCTCTTTTTTGTCCCATTATCACCAATAAGGTGACAGATGGAACCGTTATGAAGTAAAATAAGTTCCAACCGTCCTCTCATCGCAAAAGGTCAGACGGATGAAACTTTTTATTTTTATCTGTTGCCACGTGGCGACAGAGCGGGGTGACGGTTGGGAATAATATAAATTAATGAAGTATGCCAGAGAAGCATGAGTATGCAAGAGTTTTGTAAGGCATTAATGTGTAATATAATAAAAATGAAAGATATGACTGGAATGACAATAAATGATAGTTGCAATGTAATGTGCGCTAAGAGAGTTGAAATGTAACGAGAAAACTGATAGACAATCTTGGTGGTGGCGTGCATATGTAAATAAAAAAACGACGGAACAAATAAAATAAATAAACCCCAATAAATGTGATCTACAACTTTAACCAAGGTCATACATATAATACAATCCAAACTTTATTCACTGGTAATTTTGTAGAAATTAGGCTACATGAAAGATGTTACCTCAGCAAAAATGGGCACAAAAATTCAAAAGGCGCCGTAAAGTTTGAATTGTGTAATATGAAGAAGTCACATATTTAAATTAACACTTTGAAAGAGAATAACATTATTGCAGTTTTATTGTTAAAATAGTAGAACCCTAAAGTAAACATACAAAAATTATAAGAGTTAAGTTACGTCTAAGTAGAATGTTGCGCATACTTAGGTACTGTAACCGAATAATTTATACGTTGCATATTTAGTCGGTGCGGTATGCGCTAACTTTGATGTCGTGGGATAGCGTTCTTGAGGCAAAGCTTTAAGCGCTTAAGTTAAGCTGATTGGAACAGCACAGTTATTACGGCATTTAACTTTTATCATTGTTTCGAAAGTTTATTAGTTAAGTACAGTTTATTATGTTACTAAAAATGAATTGAGACAATACGATGGATAAGAAATATAATTTTCTTAGCTATAATTTTCATAGATCCTATTGATCTAATAATATTTAATACTAGCTGTTGCTTGCGACTTATTCCGCGTTTAAATAAAAATAAAATTAAGTAATTATAAAAGATATAGCCAATGTTACACGTAGATAAATTACCTTTCTAAAGGTGAAAGAATTTTTGAAATCGGCCCAGTAGTTTTTACGTGGATCGAATACATACAAACGAAAATCTTTCCTCTTTATAATATTAGTTTAGATGAAATAAATAATAAAAATATTATTTACTTTTAGGTACGTAATTTAGTTATATAAAAGGTGATTAAAGCTATTGTAACAAAATAACCGAGTCGTATTGTGCAGATAATGCCGTATGAAAGAATGTTTGTTTCATGTCCTATTGTTCTATTTATTGAATTTCACGATCGATGCATGAAACAAAAGCGATGAAAATAAAATTATTAGTTAACATAAATGAAACGGTGTCTTAAATGATTGCAAGAGATTTGTTTAATAGCGTTGGTTACTCTGCCGTATGTTTGCTCCATTTTATTAAAAACTAGCTTTTACCCACGACTCCGTCCGCGTGAAATTAAAAATAATTAAAAAATTATAGCCTATGTCACTCACAGATAAATTACCTTTCTACCGGTGAAAGAATTTTGAAAAACGGCCCAGTAGTTTTTGAGCCTATTCAATACAAACAAAGTTTTCCTCTTTATAACATTAGTATAGGAATGCTAAGTATATCCATTTAAAATTTTTTTAATTTAAATTTTGGTTTTAAAAGTTAGACATAAGCTATTCCTATGCTACCTATATTTTCATTGTTCTATCGTATGTCGAGGAAACTTCTTCATTCATTACATTCATTTTGTAGAGTATACAGTATACAAGAACAATAGACCTGAAATGTAAAGATATAAGAAACGTATATCGAGACAAAAGCGCAGGAATCGAGCGCAATCTGCGCCTTCCGAGTATCTGAAGAGAAAGTCGTTGCACAAAATCCCCGCATATGAATACAGCTTCAATTCACCGAATTCAATGGGAAGTTCTGAGCAACATTCGCGTACTATATTCATATATTGTTACCATAGACATTAAGAAATATATAGATTAGACGGGAACATTTTTTTACCGGTAACTTTGTAAAGGTACTATGTTAGTTGTCATGTTTATTGCCATTTTATGTCCTTGTATTGAATTGTAAAACAATTCTACAAAATTATAATAAGCACCATCTTTTATACTAATATTATAAAGAGGAAATATTTGTAGTTATGTATGTATTTAATTAACTCAAAAACTAACGGACAGAATTCAAAAAAAAATTCACCATTAGAAAGCTACGTTATCGCTAAGTAACATAGGTTTTTTAAATTTCATGTAAGCGAAGTCGTGATTAACAGCTAGTTTGTTATGATACAAACTAGATAATGTCCCAAAATATACATTTAAATATGATTTAGTTACACCTATTGCAAATTCATCTAAGCACAAATATATATTGAAGTTTTGAAGATTTATTAAAAGACAGCGTTAGTGAGGCTCATGAGGAAAATTTCTCAAGTGTGAAGTATGCCTACTCTATACAATTTATATCTCTGTCACTCACCGTAAGTCCTTAAGCGGCTTGGGCGCGGAGTCGTTGGCTGTGATGACGGTGTGGAAGGAGTAGTTCCTCGCCACAGGGTCACCGTGAGAACGTATATGCTGGTACCATGAATACGCCCTACATGTTACAAATAATTAAAATAGTAATTTCATAACAACCTATACTAATATTAATAAACAAACACTTTGTTATATCAGATGCCACAAATCAGAGTATATTTTTTTAATAAAAAGCTCTACTTACGAGTCTCTATGCTATCTATTTTCACGGTATTTAATTTAGGGGGTAAACTTCAAGTCCATAGCAGTAAATACGCAAAATTGCTTTAGTAAGGGTAACTGTGTTCAAATAGCAAAAGACTTCGTTGTCATTTGTATTTTGACATTTACAACATATCTAAAAAGGCATAGTAAAAACATATGTATTATTTGAATTGCAGTACAATAAAAATACCTTTTAGAAGGAGATATAAGTATAGCAATAATCTTGGCCGTGGGCAGCAGCGCGTGCGCGCGCCGCGGCGCCACTTCCGCGTCGAAGTACGTCGCCGACTTCTCGAACGCCATCTGGCTAGAGTTGGTTAGGTTCGCCGGGAAGAAGTTCAAATACCTACACAAAATATTGAAATATTAAAAACATAATTCTGGCCACATGTGCTACTGCTGTAGTTTTCCAATTTACAGTAAACTAGTTATTGTTCGCGATTTCGCCCGCGTGAAATTAAAAAAATAATGAAACAGCCTAATCACTCATAACTTAGCTTTTTAATGATGAAAGAAGTTTTAAAATCGCCCTAGTAATTTATGAGTGATTACAACACATACAAAAATACAAAGCTTTCCTCTTTATAATATTAGTATAAAAAATTATTTTTACTAATCTCACATATAGATGGATGGATGGAAGTTTATTAGTTTGTAGGCTAAATTGCGGTACAGATCTCATTGAAATTTGACATGTAGAGCATAGTTTGGAAGAACACATAAGCTTTTGATTTTTTTTTAATTCCACGAGAGTCACAGACTAAAGCAAAATAATAAAAGAAGTCTTTCAGCCCTTCCGCAAACATTCAAAATCTTACTTCTATACTGGTATTATTAACTTTAATTGCGTTTTACTCACCAATCCAAACCTTTAAGATAATTATTATTGTTGAAGAACTGCAGTTCCTCGTACGTGGTGGTGCTGGGCAGGTTGGGTACGAGCGCGGGGTGCATGGCGAGGAAGCTGTACAGCGCTGTGCTGCCGGTCTTCTGCGGCCCGATCACCAGCACACGCGGTAAACTACCACACCACTTGCTCTTCGACCAGATGCGACGGTGACGGATGTCGTCACACGGATTCTGGATACCAAAGAATTGTTCGTTAGTGTCAATAACATTTGGAACATTTAGAATCAATAACATTTACGATAATTATAATTATAAAGTAGAGGGAGGGTATGGACAAGATGGTACTCAAAGATATGTTACGAAATTCACAACTATGTTATGATTCCATAATCAAACACAGCAACTTAGACAAAGGATTGAAGTAAATAAAAAACTTAAAAATACATGAAAACCCTCAAGATCTAGGGAGTCTAGTCGTACGAGCTCACATTAAGGGACTTTACTAACCATTACTTTAAGAGTGGAAGTAAGAGGTATAATTCAGACATAAATATTAATATTCTAGTGTGTCAATGGAAACAGTTAATCGATACAATAGTGGAAGGTTCAAATGCACGCGCCCTCAACAGTTAATCGATCAAACGTTAGGCGGGACTTGCACAACAATTGTTTGTCACACGTGTTCCGAATGTGGTTAACACAAACTACAGTCTTTATAGTTTGTGTTACAACTACAATACTATTAAAACAAATGTTTTAAATATTTTTATATATACTGCGCTTTATTGTAAACTAGCTGTTGCTCGCAACTTCGTTTGCGCAGAAGATAAAAAAAACCTATAATATGCCCGTCTATGTAAGCTACCCTTCAGTGAATGTCCGGTCGAAATCGGCCCAGCCGTTTCGGAGGTTATCCGGAACAAACGCGGCTTGCGGATAGACAGACAATTTTTTATTGCATTACAAACAGACACTCCAATTTAATTATATGTATGTAAGATATAGATATTAAAAATGAATACAACACCTTTCTAGCAGATATTTGAGAAATCACATTTTCAACATGTTCGAGGAAATTAGGTCCAAAATAACTTTGAAGAAATAATGATTTCTGTTAGTTCTTAGTTTTGATAACCAAAGTAAAATAAACATTACATTTTTTATTTAGAAAGTTAAATATTTCAGCGTCATTGTGGCGACCAAAGTTTTGGTTTGTTTTGACTTTGTGTATTTTGTTACAGAGAGGCTCATTCAAAAGCGTTACGGAGCATTTTTATAGCGCAAATTTCGGCATTTTACGCTTTTCACTCTCAGCTTTTATATTCCTATTTTGTATAAATGTAAAGCAATGAATCCTAAGTCATTTATCGAAGATAGGCAATTATTTAAAAATGTACTTAAATAGTAAACTCGATTAGTTAATTAAAAATAGTATTGTTTTTAGTAAGGATTCTTGAAGAAAACAGTATTTTCGACAACTTTTGTTTAACTTGCGTTTTTTATTTTAGGTCGATAACAATAGAATTCATCTATACTAATAGTATAAAGAAGAAAGATTTGTATTTTTGTATGTATTGAAATAACACAAAAAGTACTGAGCCGATTTCAAAACTTCTTTCACCATAATAAGCTACGTTATCAGTGAGTAACATAGGGTATATTTTTAATTTTACTCGGGCAAAGACGCGAGCAGCATCTAGTATAATTTGGAGATTTAAAAAGTTATTAGTAATGTCGAATCGTTTTACTGTCAAAGCTCTTCAACTGTTGGTAAAGTTAAGTCTCACAAAGCGTTGTGCGAATTCGCCATTCGTTCATTGGCATCTCCCAACTTTTGTGCTTAGTTGGAAATAGTTAATGGAAATTAATTTCAATGAACTTTGTTAGACATTTTCCAATCACGAATTACAGTGGATACGTACTTTTTATTCTTATCGCAGTTAGTGAAATTATTTTTTTTAGTTAAAAAGTAAATAATGGAGTCTTTTACATATATCCTATGTATAAGATAGTATTTGGTTTATTTTACTTCTGCATCAACAAACTTAAAAGAAATTTAACAGCGATAAAAATATTCCAGTGCTTTATTAAAAGTAACCGTCTTCTGAAACCAACACTTAAACACTACGCTTCGTAAATGCCCTTAACTGACAAACATCGATATTTAAAAAGACTTTTGAGTTTATGCGTGGCTTTATTTAAAACGCTGTTACGTAAATGTCGTTTCAGTTATCGGCCGTTAGTATATAAGGGCGTGACAATGTCACCACGTCATTTAGCAGATACATATTGGCGTATCTCGTTCTGCGAATCCATCCGCAAATTGAATCAAGGGCGGTCGTCGTGTCGGTTCATTCGAGTAAATATTATGTTTTTTATAAAGACTCTTACATTTAATTACAATATGTTTTTGTAATAACATTCTATATTGTCATGACAGAAATGAAATTATAATTAAATTCTTGGTAAATATGCAGAGCATCGGCATGTTTATTTCTATATAAAATTATTCTAATGATAAACGTAGTGAACATACTACAAACATTTTTATATTGATATCATATACTATAAAAAAACCATTCACCACAAAATGTGAGAAACACGGTGAGAGATAATTGTTTGAGATTGAAGAATGAGATTTTTATTATCTTCTCTTGTGATACAAACATGGTGACGGAGAATTAAGAAGTTGAGAGATATAGATTATACAAGTTTTTGAGAGACAAAGATAGATAAAGTTGAGAGATAAAGAATACACAAGCTTTTGAGATATCAAAATACAATTGAGAGATAAAGTAACAGTTGATAGATAAAAGAAATACACAAAATTGTAACATAAATGGTTAGCTATTGTGTTAATGGTGAGAAGTAGTTGAAAATGTACTCACCCCCCACAGCGGGTTGAGTTCATCGGGTCGCAGCTGGAAGTACTTGTGCGCGAGTGCAAGCGGCGGCGCGGAGGCGAGCCGCACATTGGTCCAACAGCGGAGAAACTTCACCACCGACTCGAACGTGTACAGCGCCAGTCGATCATTGCCGTAGTTCGACATGTGCGTCATGAAGATGTTGATCTACGACAAAACATGACAGAAAACTACTTTTAACCTTTAAATGCACGATTTTTTCTTTTTAAATACCATAAATTGAAACAGGTAATAAATTGAACATACATTAAGGGAAAAAAATGTTTTACGTTAGATTTTCTGTTACAGTGTTCGGATGCAAGTGTTTTATAATAGATTTTAATGAAATAAACAAAGTGTACAATGGTCCTAATGGTTGAAATCTAACAGGCGCACTAGCCATGCTTCCCTTAGTGTAGATTAAAGATAGTAGAGTTATACTGAGGGACACCCTTAGTTTAAATTACCGACTCAATGTGACAGTATCACACAATATTATATCTAAAATGTATTTCTCGGAAGCCAGTAAAATATTTTAAAAGCAAGAAGTAATTAAGAAATGGTCAAAGCAAAGACGTCTCGAATTGTAAAGGAGCTAAACTCCACGGAATGTCGCCGTAAAAAATTACTACGATACTGTTTCTTGGAAAGTCTTTCTAGACGACTCATAATATTGTGAATAAATGAAAATGAGAAGTCACTTAGCACTATGAATACTTATTGAAACAAAGCTTTAACTTAAATTAAACAAGACTTAATTAAAAACCAAATAACTACATAACACTAAGGGAAGTGAACAATGAAATTTACATACATATAATCCAGTATACATAAAAATATACAAATTTTGTTATGAAAGCAATAGGGAAAATTGTAAAGCCCGGTCAAAGGGTATTGGAGATTGTGCCGCGGTGTTTTTCTAAACGGACCGATTTGGCTCGACGCGCAATTCTTTTATAGGTTTTCCTCATGCAACAGGTTTACGGTTTAACGTTGAATTGGTTCGATAAATATTAGGTCATCGATTATGAGCAAAAGACAAGTAATATCGATGTAAAAGTCAATAAAATGATTATGCTATGACCGTAAACATATTAACAAATCTGATAATTTTAACTACGTGTCTAGTTTTGTTATAAGAAACTGACTAAAAATTAATCTTATTTCTTACTAATATTATAAATGTGAAAGTTTAGATGGATGGATGTTTGATAGAGTTTGTGGCCTAAACGGCTGAAGGGATCTCGATGAAATTTGGCATAGATGTAGAGGATAGTTTGGAATAACACATAGGCTACTTGCTTTGGTTTTTTTTATTCCACGCGGGCAGGCTCGCGGGCGGGGTCGCGGGCGAAAGCTAGTAAGATATAATTTTGTTTTAATATCAAATTAATAATGTCGACGAAAGTAATATGCAACTAACTTTAGAAAATCTAGGCTAGTTCGTAATTCCGATATTCGACCCGATGACAAGCACTTCTATGACTTTAATTAAATTTCGGTCACTCGGATTAATGGTGGTTTAATTAAAATTGAAGCGAACTATAAATTTATATTCTTGAACGTAGATAAAGGTAGAATTTCACTGTTATGAGAATTTTAGATGTTACGTTACTTTACAATACAAGCTTGCTTCTGAAATCTTTTTTTGACGATAGCTGTGATACATTAGTCCAGCCATATCCGTGTCAACATGATATATTGATTTTGGACGAACCCAAATCAAACTAATGTTGTCCTGTAGCAACATTAATCCGTTTTTGTGCGCGACGAATGGTGTCCCTTCTCTACAAAAATGTCAAAAATACGCGCAGTTCGTACGCCATCCATTAGCAAATACCGGGACGGATTCGCTCGTAAAGTGTTGTTATTACAACGTTTTTTCGACGGAAAATGATGAAAGCAGTTTTTCACTAATGCATATGATCTAACTAGGAAATATTTATCTCTGATAACACAACTTTTCATAATGTTTAGTAGAAATAATTCGGGTTTAAGGCATTTTATTTCTACGATCAAATGTAGTTTTGGCAACCAACAAGTCAATTATTTTTATATTATTTTGGTAACATATGGTTTATTGTATTAAATATTCTAAAGATAAGTTTCTACTATTAAACACCACAATGTTTTCAATGTGAAAAAGAACTGTGTAATGGACTGAGAATATATTTGTTTAGGAATGAGGCAGTGAAAACCCTAGCTTACTAAGGTATGACTTACAGGGTTGTTGATGACAGTCTGGAAGAGTTCCCCGCCCTGTATGGAGCGGTCGAGTCGCTGCCGGCCGCCGGGATATCGCTCCAGTAGCAGCGTGT
Organism: Papilio polytes; assembly: GCF_000836215.1. Lineage (NCBI taxonomy): Eukaryota > Metazoa > Arthropoda > Insecta > Lepidoptera > Papilionidae > Papilio > Papilio polytes. The sequence continues at coordinate 2,769,729 of NW_013524901.1, forward strand.
GTGTGAACAAACCGCACGTCTGACGCGGCAACACCATCACACCGCGGTGACGGAAGCCACGGCGCAATCTGTACAATATTACTGGTACATATACATAATATGCGAGATGACAGATAAACAAAAAAAATATTAAGAATGTGGATACAAAGGTAGAGGAAGACTGAAGAAAGTATTGGTAGTTTGTTAAAATGGCTTAGGAAGGGCAATTCAGATATAACGCCTGATAGAGATGTATGGAAGAGCAGCACATACTGCGCCGACCCTCCGTAGGGACAACGGCAACTTGGTGATGACAAAGACGAATAATGTTGCAGTCGAAGGGTAAAATCTAATCAAGGGCGCATTCGCACGAGCGCTTTTAAAACGGTGCGCTAACCTCGGTGTTCGGGTCTCTAATATTGAACGCTTTAAAACCATCTTTGTTTACATTGCTTAGCGCTCAAAATGCAACAGTGCACGATAAGAAGCATCTGGATTTGGAAAGACATAGTTATGCATTTGTTTTATAACGCTCTTTAATGCGCGTTATTACAACGCACGTTAAATTAACACGCATTAATAAAATAAATTTTATATACAGGACAATAGTATAAAACGTTTGTACCATTTGTTTGAAATAAATACAATCCTATTGCATATTATCTTTCGGAACGGACGACCTATTAACTTAATTACAAGTTTGTTTTAATAAAATTCTTTGGAAATAATCACAATTTGTAATCACTTCAATGGAATAAAATTATCAGAGACATTAGTTCATGTCAGAGCGTGGGTCACGGTACTGATAAAAGACACACGCTGTGTGGTACTGCACTAATCGTATTGTGAGACTAACTAGCTTTCGCCCATGACTCCGCCCGAGTGGAATTAAAAAAAAATTGAGTAGCATATGCGTTCTTTCAGACTACATCTATGCCTAATTTCATCGAGGTTCGTTCAGCAGTTTAGGCTACACTCTAACAAACATCTATCCCTATCACTATTATTCTCATTATCGGCTATATTTGTTTGTTTCTTTACTATTACAAACAAAAGCTAAATTACAATAAAAAATCTTCAGTCAATTATAAAACCATGTTTCACTTTAGGGTTGTCTAAAATACGTTTTACCATTTAATTGGCATTATAAGAGTTGAAGTTATCAATTATTTTAATTTGTCGATGAGAATATGCAAATAGTCCAACACTCTATTTGTATCATTAGCTGATTGGTTAGTTTCATTATCTTATGTGCCTAAGGCGAGTAATAATTCACTTTCGTGTATCAAATTAGTTTCACATTAAATATTACTATGAGAAGTTTAATAATAACGTTATATTTTAATTTTATGTTCAGATAAACGAAATGTATACATGTATTTAATTGAAATAAAAAAGGACAAAGAGATAATTTATTTGAAACAAATCTGGAATAATTTTCATAAATTCTCTTATATTTGGAGAAAGAAATACGTATTATTTCATGCTCATAATTTATATCATCTAAATTTATTCCTCATTTTATTGCTATCGTAAATCTTAATACAAAGTAACACGGCCACGTATTGCTTGAGCACGCCTTCTGTTAATACTCCATGATTTGAATAAATAAAAAGCACAAAGATCAACAAACGCTAACACAATACGTATTTTACAATTTAATACCTACAACACATAGATCAATAATGTGGAATCAATCAAAATAAAGAAATTTAACAACTATGTAGCGTGTATCCTAAATTGTCTATGAATTATATATCTTACTAACATTATAAATGCGAAAGTTTAGATGGATGGATGTTTGTTAGAGTTTGTAGCCTAAACGGCTGAACAGATCTCGATGAAATTCGGCATAGACGTATAAGAGTTTGGAAAAGCACATAGACTACTTAATTTTGTTTCTTTCTTGTTAATTACAAGCGGACGGAGTCATGGGCGAAATCTAGTGAATTATATTTTATTATTATTATTTTTTTAAATTCTATGTTAAGAATAACAAGAGCAAAGTTTAGCAAAACAAAATCAAGACAGTATTAAATGCGTCTAATACTTTTATTCAAGAGGCAGGCAATTGCTTTGGTACGTTGTCGTTCACTTTTACGGCTACTTTTTATGTCAGTCTGTGGAAGCGTTCGCCATCTTACTTCCGGTTTCAACTGCTTTTAGCGGGACTATAACTTCCTTTATGGTTTATTGTACTCATCGATTCTATTAACGCTAATTTATCATCATTATTCAACCGTTTCGATACGATTGATTTGAATATAATGCGTAGCTCAATCTTTATTCATAGAAGGGCAGAAATTGTGTACAAAAATTACAGTTTGTTTTGAAAAAAAAAAACGATAAATAAGTCGAAAAGTATTATAATATAGAATAGCAGTTGCTACGACTTCGTCCGCGTGAAATAAAAATGTAATATAATAAATATCTTTCTTTCTAGTATATAAATTAGTTTACCTAGAAAGAGGTGAATGGATTGCGTGAATGGTGACATGATCAAGAAGGGTGTGATGAAATGACGTATGACAGAGTTATGCGGAGGACAAAAACCTGTTGCGCCTACGGGAGTAGGATAAGGAGGAAGATTATGATGATATAGAATAGTTTACCTGGCAGGTCTTAAATGCGGGTACTCCTCAGTGCTGGTGACCTGCACGTCCCATACATTGCGCCACGCCGCGTACAGCGGCTCATGCACCGGGTACACGCCCGAGTGGTGCGGAGACACGGAGTAACACGAGTTGGTAGGTATACCGTGTTCTAACGCGAACTGCTTGTTCAACATCATCTCTGCTTCAAGCTGAGACACGTTGTTGTAGAGGTGCGGCTGCTGGTGGTTCCACATGTGGCAAAACCTGGTATAATGTGTTTACTTAGGTCGTGATTGTACTCAACGGCGATTTCTTGTAATTTAACTGGGACATGGTAGAAATAGCTTGATTTATTTTGATTAGATAGAGAGGGAGGGAGAGGGAATACAGAGCAAGAGAGTTGGTAGAGATTTTCTTATTATAAGTTACAAATTCAAGAGTGAGAAACGGTATAAGGGTCTACTTTAATTGGTTCATTGTTATTTCAATATGTAGAAGTTTGAATGTGTCTTGTTATATCTAAGATACATTTTTTTATAAATATAAAAAGGATACTTTGTATTATGCAAGGATTAATGAAAGACGTCATTCAGAATGGACGGAAACGTTTAGAAATAAACTTTGTCTCAAAAATATGCTTTATTACAAATGTTAAGAGTTTAATTTTGCATCAACATTTTATGTATGCGCAGACGAGACATTACCTACGCTCGTGACTTCATACAAGGATGACAGACATCAAAGGAATGAAACTGTTCCTTACATTGATAATATAAACACTACTTTGTTTTAATCATATTAAGGTGCGTTTCCACTGTCGACATACATGTTTATACATGTAGTGGAAACGCCATATTTCATTCTTCACGTTCTCTTGAAGACAGACAATGTGTTCATATAAGTGTCACAATCGAAACATTGCCGTGTCATTCCATACAATTTATAAACGCTTGATGTATCACATAATTACAGTTTATAGGTAAAACTAACTCATGTCATCAAATTATATGTATGGAAAAATAATATTTGTTTGATACTGGTTCACTATTATTATCATGACGTCGGTACAGAACTCATAAAGCCGGTATGATTAATGACGCAATAGCGTGTTTATGATAGTGACAGTTAATAGGCTAGTATTAATAGATAAAATAGAGGTTAGGAACTTTGTCTTTTTATATCTACTAGTCTAGATACATTAAATAACTAGCTGTTGCCCGCGACTTTGTCTACGCAATATTAAGATAAAAAAGTAATCTTTAATATGTCTGTCTATGTCAGCTACCCTTCAGTGAAAGTCGGAAAAATTACCCGGAATAAACGCGGCTTGCGGACATACACATAGACAGACAATATTTTTTAAATACAATTTTCGTTATTAACAACGCAAATACATCATCTTCCCGAAATCTAGGATTCTTTTCATATTAAAACTGACACTCTAACTTTATTATATGTATAGATGATGCCACTGATTCATTGGAAACTTACCACGTGAAATGTTCTCTATTCCGTAGTAATGCGTCGTCGCCTCTATTCTCTAGCGGAGTACCGTGGTGGTAGTATTTTGCACTGAAGCCCAGGTTAAACCTGAAGCCGGCTACAAGCCTCTGCAACGCGGCTTGGGACGCTAGCAGGGCTGACACGTCTTCTTCATGTAGTCGAGTACCTAGGTAAATTACTTTTTTTAAAACTGTACTAGCTGTTTCCGTGCGGCTTCATCCGCATGAAATTATGAAAATTTTTTTCCTTGTTTACATTTGTCAAACTGTCAAAAAACATGACATGACAAACCTTAGTAGTCTTTCTTTCTTGATGTTGGCAGCCACTTATGGTCTCTTTCCCACATTAGGGTTTTTATCCAAAATATTTACCCCTATATTTAATAGCGTGAGAATATATAGCCTAAAGCATGACGTAAGTGTAGGACTTTTTATTTTAAAAGAATCATTCAAAAATATGCTGTAATTGCTGACATCTTAGGCAACGAAGAACTGTGTGTTTACGCTTTATTATAATAGTATAGATATAAGAATACATTCATAATTATTTTGGCTAAGAATAGAACTTATAGACGGAGGAAATAACATCCTTCTGTGCGTTCTGTTGATTAAAGATAGGTAACGCATTTGCAACTGCGTGTATTTATTGGCAAAAAAAAATATATTTTGGAAAATCCCTGTATCCAATTGCTCATTTGGTCTCAGTAAAAGGGACAAATGTTCATTTGTATACGCATATTACTGTTTAAATCATTTTTAGGCTATAATTCTATTAAGTTAATGGTACAAATGCGAATTAAGAACCGTGTTGTCAATTTCAACCTTTGTACTAAATTTTTAATTTAAAAACTTTCAAAAAGATGTCTCCATTTCATATCAGCAAGGCACTGAATTTGCTTCCTTTTCAGTCTGGAATTCGTGGACAAAAAATAGTCGTCTAGTATTTCCTTCTTTCCACGTACTGAGAAGGTAAAATGCGACAGATTTTTGCTTATTCATGGGAATAAGTGAAATTACATATTTACACAATATGAGTTACAAAACAAGACAAAGAGATTCAGTCCACATTTTCATTAGTATGGAAACTCACGAAGAGCGTAAAATTTCTATAAATGAAATGTCAATTTGTCTTTGGCATGGTAATAGGAGTTTAGTGAACTTTAGAGTTTTTAAACCTGTCTTAACAAGTTCGCATAAATAATGAGCATCGGGACTTAACAGCAAAGTTGAAACAGGGAGGAGTTCAGCTCTTGAGCTCCGATCTTAAATCTTACGAAGCTCTAATAATAACTTCAATTTATCGAAGACTTTATCTTTATTATTTTAACTTAACTTTATTTAAACAATTCATAAAGATCTTGTCATGTCAAAATATCATGTTTTGTCTTATAAAATTGAATTTATAATCATCTTTTTTACCCAGATAAGATGACAAATTAAATGCAATAATGAGGTCTACTATAAGATGATCTATCGACAGAATCTTCAGATCAATCAATCACATATATAAACATTAAATAGCACTTACCCCTCTCTCCAACGAATATGTCATCAATATCGACAAGTATCCATCTATCGAGGCTGAGACTGAGCTGTCCGTGGCTGAGGTAGCTAAGGGCGTCGAGAAGCAGTAACCGATGTAGCCAGAACTGCAAGCCAGCGCCGAACAGCACGCGTTGTACGCCGTCCACTCGCCCGTGGTCTTGTATCACTGTTGCCAGTGGGACGCGCTCTTCTGTCACAAGCATTGTCTTATTACTCCTAGTATTATGATTCAAACTGAATTACGACTACGAGTTCTTTGTACATTGCAACATGAGATAAGCGTAAACATAAATTGTTTTGTTCTATGTCCTGTACGTAACTGCTAGACATAAAGTTTAAATGGTTATATAACTACAACATATTCGCAAGGAACTAAATTGGCATCTTCACGCTAATACAAAACAATTTACAAGAGTCAAAAATTGTATATGGTATCTTGGACTTAAAAGGTTAAAGCCATCAGATTTTTTCGTGTACCTTTTTCGATACTATCCATTATTTTTACAGTAATAACAAACACAAGCAAGTCATTTGCATTTAAAGGGAAACAAAAATAGAGGATTCGTCAAAGGAAAAGTTACGATTTCGCCCGGAGAGCAAATCTCTGGCGTACGGAATATTTTACACCTACGTTGTTTGAAAAACGAAGGCGGAAAAAACTTCCGGCTCGAATGTTACTGACTACGGAGCTAGTTTTACAGACTTTTCGACTTCGGGGAATAAGGTAGAAACAATGAAAGAATAAAAAACATATGCTTTTTACAAAGAGAACAATGGTTCAAATATGAATGAGTGCTTATTGATTATTGAAGAATTCTTTCGCGTATATTTGTATTATTGAAAAGTATTTCGTAATAATTATGATAAGTAGCGTAGATTTTATCGTAAAAATTCAAGTCACTTCGAACTGGAATGTGAAAATAATAATAAATTATTTATACAGTCACTTTACCTTGGAAAATAACTTAATGTTTCTATCAATACTTAAGTTATTATAGTTCCTATATTTCTCACACAATACGGTTATTTAATACCTAGTTGTTAAGTAAAATATCTCAAAAGAAAATATATTCATCTTTTTCACAATTCATCGTAAAATAGGGGCTATTGATACGAAAACTTTTGGGTCTTGTTTGTTGTTGATCTTTTATACCGAACAATAGTTTTGCATAACGGCAACTTCAAAAGTATAAAAACTTTCTTGCACGCAATACAATAATAATGATAATAGCAAGGCTTATTTAGATCAAAAATATTGCAAATTATAATTATTTTTGTAATAAAACATCGTACAATAATAACGGTTTTTTAACATTAAATAAAACGAATAGTAGAGCTATTGTTTCCGATCGCCGTAAATTCTACATTTGTATGAAACTTAAAATAAAAGACTTTTCCATGTATTTTTTAACAAAACTTATCAAGTTCTAGAAGTTATATGACTGGTCGGATACATACCTAAAAAGCACATAATTTAAACTAGCTGTTCCCGTGCGGCTTCATCCGCATGAAATAAAAACTTTATTTCATTGTTTACATCTGTCAAATTCTCAATTTTAAATGTCAAAATTAATTGCACAAATAACAACCATGGCAACCTTGCTTCTTTGATGTTGGCAGCACATGAAGGTTTTTTTTTAAATTTTGTTATGGATGCCCTAAGTCGAATAGCATGAAAATATACAGTATAAAGCGTGTCGTAAGTGTTTAAAACTACGCCACAAAGTAGTGTGTGTTTACGCTTTATTATATTAATATAGATATATAAAGTTAATACATATAATTTGCGCCTTATATTGCACCTAAGATACAATATTTTGTATACATATGTTGGTATGACTAAGTTAACTGCGAAGCGTTGCGCTGCTCTTGCGGAAACACATTAACGCAGTAATGGCCTTATTGGAAGATGTTAATTAGCGCATAAGCAGACACGAGATGCAACTTAAGCACCACTTCTGCACATAATCACTTGAGATATTCACTTAACTATTGCTTGTCGTATGAACTACAGACGTATTAATATAAACTTCATACGCCAAGTTATAAGTAAGGAAATACATGTAGTAGAAGAGCATTACGGCTAAAGTATTTGGACTAGAACTATGATGCAACAGTCTAAGTCTAGACGGGTCTACCTACCACATATGTAAGCAAGATCATACATACAAGAAATAATCTTATAAATTCGAGAATACCAAACATATCTTCTCATAGACCTCTTTCGAAATATTACTGGCTTCCATGAACCCCTACTATATTTTTATACACGACGGAAGTGTATACAAATATAGTAGGGGTTCATGAATTTCTTCCCTGTACCCCATGGGGTTCAGATAGACGATTTAGTGAATTCCAATTATAATTCGTTTTGTAATTTTTTATCAAGACAAGATAATTGGTATACTTACCGCTGGAGCCGTATTCGTTCTGTCGCACTGCCCAGGCAACTGGCTCGTATGTTGTGCTATTGGCGCGGAACACAGTCCAGTGGTCGCCAGGCAGCGCACCCCACGCTGTCTCCCCCGCGCGGGACAGTCGCAGCACTGGTGATGCGGGGTTGAGCGTAGCATCCTATTGAGCAAACAAGATATCGAAAAAAAAAAAACAATTTGAAACAAACATTCCTGTCATAGATGGTTTTTCTATAAAGAGGTATTCAATTTGTTGCGTTCACTTAATATCAGGGAAATACTATAATTATCAGTATCATAGTAATGTCTATTTTTATCAATTCATGAAAATTTGTGAAAATGTATAGAACATAATAACGCCCTTTTCGCGGAAAACTTTAATATAAACCATAAACGTTCACTTCACATGAAATTTTACCCACATTGGGAAACCCCATTTCGAATTTACTGCGAATTTGAAAACAAACATAAAATTGTTTTGAATTCATAGAATCCAATTAGCGTATGAATTAAATAATTTTGTACAAAAAGGGTTTCAGAAAAATACTGTTTTAAGGTACCTTAAGTCTTAGATTGGTGTGCATGAATAGTGGGAATCCTTTCAACTGAGCTCCGACCAATGTCTCCTCTCCTGGCGTTGCAAATCCGACGACACCCACGGCATACTCCCGGCAGTATTTGTCCAGAAGTTCTCGATTCCACTTGTCCATATTTGCGTATTTGTTGAGTGATTCAAAGACGATCACACCGTACCGTCCCTTGTCCAATGTGGTGAGGACTGGCAGGCTCTTGCCTGCCACCTCCACCTTGTACCTGCGAACAGATTTATATTAAGCATATGGAATATTGTAGAGCATTATTTAAGCAAAATTAGAGAAGACTGAAGAGTATTGTACTTAGTAAGGCCACAAAATTAATTTGTATTCAAGCCATTTCGGTCTTCTCTGTAAAATAGGTATAAAACCATTCTTTCTCATATTCAATTGATTTAAAAAGTAACCTTCATCACCTTGTAAATATTCAAAGATAAGTTAAGTGAGATCCTATACATAAATAAATCTAGTTTATTTGCTACGTAAAAGTATCTCAGGTAACTAGGTACAAAAACAACTTTATCCCGTGTTCTGTCGGAGCGTTTGATTGTCGGCTATTAAGGCGATTACGTAGTTGGTAATGATGTACGTGTCACACAGAGTCGAGGTTATTTGAACGAAGTCATAAGTGTTATTAATTCAAATGACTTATGTCGCCTTTTTCACATGTTTCAAATTACAAAAAAAAAATAGTTTTTCTAGAGTGATACAGATGACAAAAAAACTGCAGTTAGCAATAAACGTTTCCGTGAACCTTAAGCCCGCAATACACGTTCAGTTTTATTTGACAAAAATCTAACAAAACCGGGATGTTCAATTCTCAATTTTGCCCAGACACGTTAGATTTTTCTGAACGTTCCGACTGGTTAGATAAACATGAGCGTGTGTAGTGGCTCTTGCAATTTAAAAAAAAAAAACAATAGCAATAAAGAGGTCAACAGTGGTGACCGACACGACACAGAGTTATGAACTTCGCAACCCGGACATATTTGTCATTGCTAAATATAGTTGTGAGAACTAAACCGTATAAGATGTCTTTTATTATGAAAACATGTTTTTTATTATGTTTACTTTAACCGTGCCTATTTGTGCATCATTATTTTATGTATTCTAATCAACACTAAAAAAATGTTTTATTGGTTGTTCATATTAAACGAAATTTGTATATTAATAACTAGCGTAGCAGCTGCGTAGGCTCTTATTTTCGTAGACAAACATCAAAATCCAACTCGTGCCAAAACTTAGCGATGCAAATAATAAGAACATCAAAGATATAATCATACAATATTGAATTGGACATTAATGACAAATTCTACAAAGGCAAATTAGTACAATTTATAAAAGAATTTTAGAAAATCAGCTGTTGTACACAACTAGGTCAGTTCAGCATGCCATTATTTTTTATAAGAGAAGGGGGAAACAAGCACCGATAACACCGAGATGTTTATCGACACTCATGAACATCCTTAATACCAGAGGGACTGCAGATGAGTTGCCGGCCTTTGAGAAAGTAATATGTGCGGTCCCATACGCCAAGGTTTTTGATAATCACAAAGAACGCGATATTTAGAATTTAAATCATACCTATAGAAGCGATAGCATCTGTAGGGAAGAAAACGTATAGCGATATTTGCAAAAGGTATCGCGGGTGTAGATGAGCACACGTACTGACTGAGATCAATACCGAGGTGTTCGCGGCCCCCGGCTCTCGGCAACCGGCAATACCGTGCAGTTGTTTAGAAATCGACCCCTGCCACGGAAAGAGTTATATTTCTTAAAAGAATTATGAGTTGAAATATACCTATAATCTAGTCACTAGTTACGTATTTGTGTAGACAACAATGTGTTTTAGCGATATAAGATTAAATTAAATATATCTGTTTGCTTTAAGCACAAGTTTAACCGAGTTTTATTCCTCATAATGTAATTTTTTGGATTAGTCAAAATTTGGTAGTCAAAATTTCAAGAATTATTCCCGCTTTAAAGTGGTGTAAAGTAAACATTTACGCGATATTTTGCATCAAGGTAAACTTATAAATTTAAGCTTTGTTGTTTGTCAATAGCAATTTATTATCAAAAATATATTTACACATGGCAGAATAATAGCCTCCTTTGAAAGAACGTTTGCAATATATATTTTTAAGCGCTATCCCGAGGGAATTACGGGTGCGTGACGTATCTATGAATTGTTGCCCGTGCGATAATCCACAACGCAAACAAAACATCAAATAAAAACCGCAGACGAAACCACAAAATAGGTCACAATTTATGTATTCCAAAATGTGCAGTTTGAAACGAAACATAGCTTTTAATTGCTTATTCCCAAATGTATATTCATCAACATAGACCATATAATATTAAAATAATCAAAATTCATTTTAATTTGCATCATTTTAAATGTAACTATTCAATTTGAAATTATTGTAGAGCAAGGCCGACCCTTGTCATAAAATTGTACAATTTTAATGGCATCAATAATAGCATCCCCACATCAAACATTGGACTTGATCTTTCAAACTCGATTGGTAGCATTGGGGATGGAAATATACAAACATTTTATTCAAGATACCGAAACATTTCATTTTGAATCATTCGCCAACATTCGTAAAGTAAAATATATAGGAACTGAAGGTTAAAAATAATAGGGAGCGAATTTATTTAGCGTCAGTTAAGGCACGTTTCAATTTGGTAGTCCAAGAGCACTAGAGAGCGAGGCCAGGTGGAACGGCAACTTGCAAATAGCATTTACCTTCCCTTGCCGGTTCACCTCTAATGCATGTACACTCCGCCACACACGCAAGCTTGCCAAGCTCGTTCGTATTCGATACATCGATATTCACGATTCGTAACGTTATAACGTCAGAACGTCTATACGATTTATAACTAGGTATAGCTCGGCGCGTCTACGTTGTCTATTTAGGTTCGTCTTTCCTTGTTTCTAATTACCTTAATTAGTGCTGAGCCATTAGTCGGAATTGGCGCTCGCTTTAAATTAGTTCAGCTGTTTTTTTTTTTATATGCGTTAAATGCGAAGACGTTCAGTTTGTAATAAAGAAACTAATAGATCATTTAAATGAGGGCATCGTCTTTTTATGAGGTCTACGACAATTAATCAGCCTACTGAATACTTGGTACAATATTAGCAACTATTGGGTATTGATGAATTCTATAAGTTTGGACATCATTGGTCTGCTATAAGCTAGCTTATATCGTTTATTTATGATGATTACCTTTATCCTGAAGGACGAGCATTTCACAGAATATTACCACACTTATTTAACTGTTTAAAATCTATATTATTAACTGATGAATCAGTAATGTACACTGTGTTCATCTATACTAATATTATAAATAGAAAATATTAGTGTTTTTGTATGTATTTAAATAACTCAAAAACTACTGCAGGGTTAGACAGTAAAAAACATGAACGAAACGAAAGCGATTATCGTTCGATTGTGATTGGTTGAGACACTGACGTCTGACGTCAC